>NC_046186.1:30993677-31310969 GCF_011004875.1 Balearica regulorum gibbericeps
CATTGTCTTGCTATTGATTTCGCTGGGCACTAAAAACCAAGTGATTCTTTGACTGTTATATCTAATTATTGCAGAGGGTGGCATGCAATAGCACTAGAAACAGTTAAACCTTGTTTTATATTAACAGTGAAGTATCAGGTATCTTATCATCATTATAAAAGTCCAGGAAACAGTCTATTTTTCTTTCAGTATGATATTTTTTGTAGCTATGTTTATATTTGCAATTCAGTAAGAACCAAAATATAAATGCATTTAGGCAAGGCTATCAAATTAAGCAAGCTCATGTTTATGAATATTCTACTGCTCTGAACTCACTTTTGCATTACTGTGGGCCAGATGACAGCTTCGGTTTTTGGTCCAAATAAGTATTAGAACTACTGTAGAAATGGACCTTTATTTATATATAAGACAAAAACCTTATTTGGGTAAAAAAAAAACAAAAAAACCAAAAACCACCACCCAAAAAAACAAAACGTTTACTAAGTCAAAAAGACTTCCATGGTTATGAGGTCAGATGTGATTGTATATAAAAAGACATCCTGGATCAGACTAATAAATTGTTCAATCTGCTGTACAGTTTTTCATTGCACACTTGAGATGCTTGGTGAAGGATCCAAAACTTCAGAACAAAACTCTACATAAAGTAGAAATCAGTCCCGCTCTCAATGTTATCAAGTTAAAATAAAGATAATTGCATTTTATGTATAACTACAACAAATACAGTACCTAAATTATCTTGAGAAAGACTCTGAAACATTGAAGTGAACTACAGTTCTTGTGAAAAATCAACATTATAATGACAGGTTGGACTACTTCAGACAGTAGATTTATTAATGGTTTCAGGTAAGAATATAATTAAGAATTATCAAGTTCAGGACACATTTTCATGTGGAACAATACTAAAATAGTTAAGTAACACCTATTTTACAAAAAGATTTTTCTCTTTAAAAGTTCAGACTCAGTAAAATCACCTATGTTCTAAAAAAACAGTTATAATTATTTTAGGAGAAAAAATGTCTGTACTTTTTGTATAGTACTTTTTTACATCTGACATTTTTTCTGCATAATCTTGTCAATACACTGTTAGGTTCATTAGGCTCTTCTCAGTTTTCTGTTTTCACCCAGAAATAACTTTGTAAACATTTTGTTTACCAAATCTCCATGGGAAATCAGCCATTTAAAAAAATCAATTAAACACAAATATTAGTTTAGTTATTTTTAAACAGTATGAAAAATGGCAAATATTACTGGTGCAATAATATGTAACAAAGATATATCACTGTAGGGAATACTTTCAAAGAAACAAGAAAATCATAACAATTGACTTTGCAGCATCACAGTGGGATGTGCTGAAATTGAACTGTGCTGGTAGTGAAGCTGGAAAACAATAGATACAGTGGCAATATATCAAAGAAATTGTGATATCTTTTATAGGAACATAAAATTTGAAGTGGCTTTTGAGGTCATATAGACTGGTGCCTGGCTGTGGCAGTTCTATTGGATACAAACACTGCCCTTGTAGGAGGTTGTTCCCAGATCATTCTTATCCTAACAAAAGTTCTTATCCTAAGAAGTTCTAATTTCCAAACTGAATTAGTTCATGCTTATGTTATAACCATTTCCCTCGTGACATCATTTGCCCATCAGCTTAAATAGCTTTTCCTTCAGTATTTGTCTCCTTAATGATTTAGGGACAGTCATCATATTCCTCTGATTATTTTTCTTTCCTAGGCTGAACAATCCAGGCTTTTTAGACTGCTCTCTTAACAGTCTTCAGACCTGTTTAGCAGTTCACCTGATTACTTGCTTTACTTTGAATGGGGTTTTTTAGAATTCTACAGCATTTTAATGTTATCACAGCCTTGTAAAATGACATGGTACTTCTGCTTTTCTCAGGTTTAGGAGCAGCCTAAGATTATTTGCACTTTTTGTTGCTATGATGTAGTCATGGCACTAGTAACTGACAACATGCCCAGAATTTGTGTGTGTGTGTGCGCGCGCACGCGCAACTCAAGGTGTGAATCGCCAGTAGATTTGACCCACAGTGCTTGAAGCCACATGGGATGCTATTCGGTCTCACTTCCTTGCCTCAGTATGATAGAGTTTCCTGAGGGTAATATTACTCCCTTGTTTTCCGCCATTCTCAAACTTCATTATACAATTGTAAATTGTGTGCAAAGCAAGTCAATGAAAATATTAAGTATAAGAGCTTCTCTGTAGAGAAAGAACACTCTACTAAGAGAACAAGTATTTGTAAATTATTGTCATGTCTTGTTTTTTCCTAATTACTAATCCTTTCTTCTCTAGGGAACTGTAATTTCTCATAGTGTATCAGAAGTCCAGCTGAGATATATTGTACTAGTCATATCTAGTCATCAGGAAAAGATTTAAAATGTATCAGGCACAAAATATCAAATATGCTAAAACTCATATTTTCTTCTATTTTCATGTAAGTTTACAATGTGAAACCTTAAGTGACTCATGCATATCTCTTGTTTGAAATGTACTGTTGGAGAAATTATCTATTTGAAGATGTTTTAAACATAGACATGATGATTTCTTACATATATTAATTACCAATACAGATATTTAATAACTTGGCAGTGTTCCATACTAAAATTAGGATTATAAACATAAGAAAAAATGTAGCTATCAATGATTAAGACCTCAACGTCCAAAGCTTTTGGAAGTAAGCTTCCATAAATAACCTTGTTTGCCCTTCTGTCCTTATTCACATTCCTAAATCTTCAAGACACTTAGTAAGTGCCTAATTTCAAGCACACATTAACCTCACCAAAGTTAATAAAATTATATCAATTTAAAATTAAGCATATGCATTAAACATCTTGGTGGATTGTAGTTTCTTCTATTGTAATGACATTTTTGAACAAGGCCTTTTGAAATTCAAGCAAATTTGCAAATCTGTAAGTGCAATTGTTGTTAAAATGCAGTACTCCAAACTGCTGTGATGTTTTGACTTGTTGCTTATCTGCTAGAGTTTTTAGAGACGGGGACTCTTACTCATAGTGAATAATCTATGTTCTGATATTCTGTTCACACTGTAGGGCATCCTTTTACTGGCTGTGTGGAAAGACAATAGTGGTAATACATTTCAGTGGAATCTGCATTGCTAGTGAGACAACAGGAATTTCAGTAAAGGCAAAACCAATGTCTTGCAATGAGTACAGAGTAAGTCCTTGCAGAGAAGGCCCTGGAGGTCAACAACTTGAACGTGAGTCAGCAGTATGCTCCTGCACTGATCAAGGCCAATGACATCCTGTGCTCTGTTCGAAAGAGCATTGCCAGCATGTTGAGACAAGTCATCCTTTCCCTCTGCTCAGCACTGGTGAGACACATCTGGAGTGCTGGGTCCAGTGCTGAACTCCCCAGTAAAAGAAAAGCTGTCAAATTGGAGCAGGCCATCTGGAAAACCACCATGATGATTAGACATCTGAAGCCCATGAGGTACCAAGAGTGGCTAAGAGAGTTGGGATTGTTCGGGCTGTAGAACAGAAGGTTCAATCAATGCAAGTTATCTTAAACTCTGTTGTGGGAGAATACAGAGGAGACAGAGTCAAACTTTTCTCAGGGCTGTACAGGAAAGGTTGAGAAAGAGAGCACAGATTCTAACAAGGAAAATACCAACTGAGCATGAATAGAGAATGTATGACAGTGAGATTGGTGAAGCACTGGAAACAGGTTGCTCAGACAGCCTGTGGAGCGTCCATCTAGGCCAAATCTTACACTCTTCAAAATGCTATTCTTTAAAAGCTGTTCATCAGATATATTTGCTACTAGCACCTCTACAGAGCAATCTGTGAAAAATATATTTGATTGGATTCTAGAAGTGAGATCTGAGCTTCACTGACCGGTTGGGAAAAAAAGTCCTATTTAGTCCTATTATTTGGTGTGAGTTGCTAATAGCAATCAGCTTTATGTAATCTAATGTATGTGTTAAGACCCTTATAGTGGGGAAAAACGCTGCTACAGCCAATTTGCAATAAACAAATAAGCTTACATATGACATTAAGTGCATACTAAGTCATTATTTCACAGCCTGCACAAACATCTTGTTCACTTCTGGATCCACTTCACAGTTCAGAAACTAACTTTCAAAATGTTAATAGGATTTGTCAATTAATTCAAAATACCTTCTGCAATACAACAGTCAACTTTGACTGATCTGCTTCTGGTTTGACAACTTGAGTCCAGTCCAAAGTGAAAATAAGCCTTGGCTCATTGACTTTAGGAGGCTTTGGATCAGTTTTATTAAAACTAATAGGGCTTGGATACAAACAGACAGGAGCAAGAGACAAGCTTTCTTGATAGCTGGCTTTACACAAAGGAATAACTTGATTAAAACTGAAAACAAAGCGCACAATGAATCACACACTTGGACAGGCATATTTTTCTGTGAGGTGCCAACTAAGCGCTTAGTTAAGCAGTACCCTTTTACAGTCCTCACTGGCTTTTTTAGCTGTGATTCAAAGGATGAGAAGAAAGGGTTATGTGGCATTAAACAGCCCCGTGGAATAAGGATGAGAATACAGGATTCATTTTTCTCTGCTGAGTGCCTTACAACTGAGATGATACTAATGTAAATTCTTTTCTTTCTCTACTCTCACTTACCTATATTGAATTAATTGCTTTGAAACAAGCAGACTTACCCTGACAGGGATGAGAGGGTGAGTAGAGTAGAGTAGAGTCATAGCCACGTATTTACTGGATCTTATGCCTTTTGATTGCTGCATGTGGCTTTGGTCCTCATAACCTAGCAAGAAGGTATTGAATCTCAGCATCCTTTTTTTTCAGTAAGTGTGCTAGTTGTGATTATAGAAAGTATGTATTGACACTAACACTTTCTTTCCCTTCCTCTTCACTTTTTTTCCCCTAAATCACAAGGTGAATGGACCTATACATAGAAGAGAGTCTGAATCACACGCTATTCTTTGCAAACCTGATACAGACATCCCTGGACATAGGGGATTTAAGACATGTTTTCATGGTCTGTTTCAATAGTTAGTATGAAGTATTTTTAGTTTCTTAGCTGTTCTCTTCATTGACTAGCAAGTCCGTGTAACAAAATTTGAATCTTAGAACCTATGGGAAACAAAAGTTCTAAAACACGGGTGCCAAATGTTCCTTATTGGATAAAACTGTTGGACTTGATTTATTGCATCCAAATTGCAACCAAGACTGAAGGGCAGGATACAAGACCAGTTACGCTGTGCATTTTTCCTGGGTTGAAAACACATGCTTTTATATGCAAAAAAAAAGAATTTGTTGTTATTGTATTAGTTTAATATTAGTGCAGCTACAATGATACTAATAATGACAGTCCAAAGTAGCTGATTATTAAAGAAAAAGCCTCACTAGTAATGCAGTTAGCATTGCTATACAAATGGTGTTATCCTCACTCTTTCACTGCCTCTCTGTGTCTTCAGGTCAATAGCTGTATTGGGTTGGCATGGCAAGGTTTTGGAAGCAGAGGAGCTACAGGGGTGGCTTCTGCGAGAAACTGTTAGAAGCTTCCCCCATGTCCGATAGAGCCAATGCCAGTTGGTTCCAAGACAGACCCACTGCTGGCCAAGGCCAAGCCCATCAGCAACAGTGGTAGCGCCTCTGTGATAACATATTTAAGAAAAAAAAAAAACAAACCCACAACTAGGAGCAGGGTTTTTTGCAGCCAGAGAGAGGAATGAGAAGATGTGAGAGAAACAAGACACCAAGGCCAGTGAGGAAGGAGAGGGAGGAGATGGTCCAGGCACTGGAGCAGAGATTCCCCTGCAGCCCATGGAGAAGAACATGGTGAGGCAGGCTGTCCTCCTGCAGCCCATGGAGGTTAATGGTGGAGCAGATATCCACCTGCAGCCCGTGGAAGACCCCACGCCAGAGCAGGTAGATGGGCCTGATGAAGGCTGTGACCCTGTGGGAAGCCCGTGCTGGAGCAGGCTCCAGGCGAGGCCCGTGGACCCGTGGAGATAGGAGCCCATGCTAGAGCAGGTTTGCTGGCAGGACTTGTGACCCCGTGGGGGACTCACACTGAAGCAGTCTGGTCCTGAAGGACTGCACCCCGTGGAAGGGACCAATGCTGAAGCAGTTTATGAAGAACTGCAGCCCGTGGGAAGGACTCATGTTGGAGAAGCTCATGGAGGACTGTCTCCCATGCGAGGGACCCCACACTGGAGCAGGGGAAGAGTGTGAGGAGTCCTCCCCGTGAGGAGAAAGGAGCAGCAGAGACAACGTGTGATGAACCCCGTCCCCCTGTGCTGCTCGGGGTAGGAGGTAGAGAAAACCAGGAGTAAAGTTAAGCCTAGGCAGAAGGGAGGGGTGGGAGGAGGTGTTTTACGATTTGAATTTATTTCTCATTACTGTACTCTGTTTTGTTTGGTAATAAATTAAATTAATTTTCCCAAGTTGTGAGAAACCGGACTGAAAGAACTTTTGTCTCAAAGATTGCTTTGCTCAAGCGGGAAACCCCTTCAGCTACTGAGTGCGATAAGGGCGATTGCCGGGTCGTAAGGACGATTGCCGGGTCGCCGAGACTTTCAACCTTCGAAAAACGCCTTGCCGGATCACGCGCCATGGCGTCAGATAACAGTCGTGTGAAGAATGGGGCTGGAACTGTGTGTACGCATGTGCAGGAATGTGGAAGCCGTGTCATACGTGCCATCGTGAAGACCACCACCAGTATAAAAGGGGACCACCAAGATGAGGATGGCGCGCCTTCGCCCACCACCACAGAGCAAGGGATTTGGACTCTCCCGAGACAGACCTCCGAGACGCTGTGGACCTGCCTCTTCGTCCGCCATCGCAGAACGAGAGATTTGGACCCCTTTCCCCCCCACCGAGGCACTGTGGACTCGTGGCGGTGACTATTCTTGCGATTCTATCCCGGAGTCTTGCTTGGTTTTCTGCCTTTCTTTTCTGCCCTGTCCTATCACTCTTATCGGTTACCTTTACCTTTTCTTTTTTTTTACTCTTTTCATAATAAAAACTATTTCTAGTGTACGGCATTTGACCTCGTTTGTGTTTTAATCTCGCTCTTGGGATCGTATTGAAACCTCCCCGATATTGGATCGGGACACAAGTCGAGTCTGTTTAGCCCATGACAGTAATTGGTGAGTGATCTCTCCCTGTCCTTATCTTGACCCACATCCTTTTGTCATATTTTCTCTCCCCTGTCCAGTTGAGGAGGGGGAGTGATAGAGCGGCTTTGGTGGGCACCTGGTGTCCAGCCAGGGTCAACCCACCACAACAGCAACAATTTTCTTTGGGAAAATAAGGCTGGAAGAAGGCTGCCGTAACTTGTCAGCAGTCCAGGGTCTTCACTGAGAGGATCTAATGATGTTTTTCCACGTCCTTGAAAGTAATTTTTATGCATTTGTTCCCATAGTTCACCTATGGGAACAAATGCATCCACCTATCCTTCCTTCATTGGTCCACAAATTCTACATTATTTTGAAGTTTACTGTACATGGTATGTTTGGCATATATTCTATAGTTGTTCTTTTTTTCCTTAAAAATGCCTAAACCCTCTTTACCCACTTTCCAAACTACCATTCTGTTAATATCATTGGAGATTCACTTATAGACCTGTGTGCCCAAACTTTCAAGGCCCCTGCTATCATCCATGACTGAACTTTTCTGCACATTTTTATTCTAAGGGAATAGATAATTAATTCCACACCAGAAAAATACTTTTTATTTCTATTGGTTACTGAACTATATGAAAATTGTTATATAACTACTTTGTAGATTAGTGTTATATAACAAAGGGACCACACTACACAATCATAGAAGGCTAAGCTAATGACAGTAGTTACCTTGTAGTTAGACAATTGCGGTTATGTCTAAATAAACTGAAATAGAGGTTCAGGCAAGCCAGGCCAAGTCCAGAAAAAGCAAGTCTGACAAGTTATATCTGTGAGTCCATGCAGGTTTCTTACAAAGCCAGTGGTTTGTTACTAACAATGGCAATATTGTATTTTCTGAGATATGGGGCTAGAGAAAAAATAAATTAGGTTAAAATTATTCTTATATATACCACAATAATCACCAAAGATACATGTTCACAAAGTAGCCTGAGTCTCTATAGGAAGAAATTTTATAATGTACATAATACTATATATTATGTACATATTTAAAGATAGTTACATAGTCAATACTGACTGGCTGCAGACGTCTTCAGCACAGGGAATAGTCTATGCTAGCCTTGAGGCCAATGGAGTTGAACCACTTTGGCAAAAATCTTGGCTCCCAGTTTACTTCCATGTCCTCATTCCCCAGAGAATCATCCATGTTGCAGGTATCTTATTTCACTTCTAGTTCTCTTTTTTTGGTCAGTCAAATAGATCCATCCAAGAAGATGTGCAAGTACACAAGCATAGTTCTGAGATTTTTGTTCCTTCTCAGTGACCGCTCTGTTTATATCACTGAATCAGCTGTGCTATCTTGGCTACTTTTCCTTCATAATCTACCAAAGCTGTCTCAAAAGTACTTTCACCTCCAACTATTTCCTTATGTCACTGCTCCATAACATGTGACTTCTATCCTTAACAAAACATTGCAGAAATACCACAACAGAAAGCTGTAACACAGCTCTGACATTATTTAAAGTCTACCCAACTGAAAAACATAGACTAAATATACCTTAGTTGTACGCTCATCACAAGGGTTTGAGAGAAAAGACAAGTTAAAAGTGATCCAATGTCATCATAGACATTCTGCTTGAGGTTCACACAGAGACCATGAGCATGAGACCCTGTGCAACACTAGCTTGAGAATAAGATATTTCTCTGTTTGTATCCAAAATGAAAATAATATTTTAGTCACTGATTCTAAATTTTGCTGGTGCAACCTCCTTGTTTCATAATGTTCATGCATTTCATTTTGTACACATTTAACTCCAATCTGGGCAAATTATGAAAATTATAACTTGTATTTGTCTTGAATGACAAGCATTAATACATTTCTGACTTTGGCCTGCAAGTAACAGTATTATTACATTATTCATTGTTCCCCACAGATCATAATGTATAATTAGCAAAATAATAGAATATAGCACATTATAATTTTTATGGGAGTAGTAATCATTGAACACGTGTAGCTGGGCATAAAATACTTAGAGTAAAATTTAGATTTGGACTTTTTTGCTTCCCCATATTCCCATGTATAAGAAAATAGATGGTTGAAATTATTTAAGTATTATAGAATGTGATTTATTTCTATTTTATTCTTTGAAATTTACTACCAAAGTTTTAAGAAAACCAAAAAGGTCAGAAAATGGAACTTGCATTCTGTGGAAACTTTTTTTTTTTAAAAAAAATTCATCTATACTAGCGACCATTATTTTTTTTAGAAAGCAGACAATCCATATTAATAACTGAATGTAGAAACATAGTCAATAGTAAATTTAATCTTCAACAACTCTGACCCATTTGTATGAAGAAGTCTTTTTTCACCAAATCAGCATTCTCAAAGGAAAAATATTTTACTGCAAGAATTTCTATTATTAGCTCTATTAGAAATATGTGCTCCTTTAAAAATTAGGTTTTGCCTTTCAGTTTGTGTGGCATGAATCAAATAGTGTTCCAGAAGCAGATGTAATAACAGCAGATTTTTAGATCAAATCTAAAATTTGCACCTGAAATACCAAATACATACATATTTGGAGTGGGACTTCCACCATTGGTTCCTCCAATGAAAAAATAAACAATTCATTTCTGCATTTATCTCAGTAATTCAGCTAGCTAGTTTAATTAGAACTTTGGTTAGCTAGCATGATAATATGTTAAGTGACCAGAAATCTGGCTTACAGGTAATTTTGGACTCTTTTAAAAATCCAAAAGAAATACTCGGTCCTATTGTCAGATGTAGGAAACATGTGCTGCAGGGTGTATCACATATTTCTTAAGTAAAACATTTATTTTGGATTGGATATTTGTATTTGCTTAATTTACAGAGCCTTCAGATTAGTTCAACAAGATTATTGCATACAGAAATATTACCAGTAAAAAACTCACTTTGCTCTCAAAATTCACTACACTGGTATCTAAGGTACAAAGTTATGATGAAGCTAGTTCATTACATATAATCTTTTAAAATCTTTACATACCTGTAGGCACTCTGTGCTCACTCTGAATCTCTAGTTGACACTCAAGTATATCATAATCTGCTCACAATATATATCAAGTATGTTGGGGGAGCAAGAAGAAGGATTTTGGCTTCAGAAACTTGTGCCATAGCAAAGATCAGGCTATCTGTAGTCTTGGAAGGATTATGTATTTCAATTTTACATACAATATTAAAAAATTTCTGGAAAAAGGTCTTGATTCTGCACAATCTTGTTGGAAGAATGTACTGCTCCTGTAATGAGCAGACAAGTTGACTAGTCATGATCTATCAAAATTTGATGTGATGCTCCATTATTAACTGCTAATTATATATGAGTATATATATAAAACCAAAACTCAGAAATAACTGAATATAAACACATCCCTGGAAGTGTTTAAGGTTGGATGAGGCTTTGAGCAACGTGATCTAGTGGAGGGTGTCCCTGCCCACAGCAGGAGGGTTGGAACTAGATGATCTCTAAGGTCACTTCCAACCCAAAACATTCTATGATTCTATAATTGAATTGCCACACATAATAATTAACTTTTTCCTGTTGACTAGCTTGAGAAATAAGCGCTTAAGTGTTTTGGTTGGTTTTTTTGTTGTTTTGTTTTGTTGGCTTTTACACTTGGATAATATCTTTATGAATGGCTTTATTTAGGATTATATTTTCCCTTTTTTCCAACATTCTACTGTTTTCTCTGTTCTACTGTCTGGGCAGTTTAAAAATTGTTGCTATCTAGACTGCAACACTATCAATCATCATCATCAAATAGATATGCTTTCCTGAGTTTGGAAATATCTGAATCAAACTGAATCTAAGCACTTTTTTGGGTTGTAAGAGAAAAATTTTCCAGAGGATAGCCAGAAAAAAGGCTTTTGTAACTTTATACAGGTCTGCCAGATAAGTGAGGTTTTGTGACTGTGTGCAAAAATATAAAAATTAAAATGTTTAATAAATCCATCCAATTAATAAAACATTTGCTACACAGGTAGAAAATTGCCAGTCAGAATCAATATAATATAAAAACTTGAAGGTCATAAGCCGCAAGAAATACTTCAAAATTTTCTAAACTACATCTTTTCTGAATGGGGAACAAGTTGTTATAACGACAAGACAAAATATTTATAATTTCATTTTAAAACCTCAGAATTTTGGCATTTTATTCCAAAAAGACCCAATATCTTAAAAATACAAAAAGTTATGTATTCAAAAGGGTAGCAAGTACTTTCACACTATTTATGGATATCAATGGTCTCAGTTCATTTCTGGTATCTATATCTATGTGAATTGGGTAACAGTATTAAAGACTTTCTTTCTCTAACAGGTTCAGGAAGCATCACAACCAGAGTTTTTTGATTCTGTCAGAGCTTTTCATTTCTGTCTGTATGAGAAAAAGTTTGTGTTTTAAAGGGGAAGTAAGAGTATGGGAGAGAGAAGGAGAAAGAGCATGAAAAGGAAACCCATCCCAAGACTAACTGTTGTAGAATATCAGGTTAAAAATCATTCCACTGGATTTAACAAAATTTTCATTAAAAAATATTTTCATCTCCAACATTAAAAACGAAATAATCTAAACGCCTTTTATTGTCCTTTTCTTTCTTCAGCATGAATGAAATACTGTGACTGGAGCATTTATGTTTAACTTGTGTGACTCAGGACATTAGTCTGAATTGCTCAGTGTTCAGTATTCAAAAATAATGATTCGTCTAAAAATCTGTAATATTATCCATTGTTCAAGTTACTTCTCCTTAAGCATGTAACTCATATGTACTGCCACATTTCAGATTGTTCTCACTTCACTGCTTATCTAGTATACACATGGGTACCTTTTATCTTTTTATGTTTGATATTTTCACGTGTGCTGAAATATGAAATATATTAAAGATCTAGCAGATTATTTTTCCTTTAGCAATGTTCATTGTCAAAAATATTTTCAAATATTTCTAGATTATATACTTCATTAAATATTATTTCCAGTCCACCTTGTTACTATGAGGCTAAGTATTTAGATTTTAGAACTTCCACATGCCACCATTCTGTATAACCCAACAGTCTTACTTCGTTTTGGCACACCAGTAGCATTACCTGAAAACACACCATCTACTACCTATGGTTTTCTAGGCACATTTCTTCAGACCAAGCTAGAGCATAGCTGTCTAGAATATTGGCCACTGCAGCATCTCTCCAATATCAATAACCATATATGTCAAATTTAACCTGGCATATTCTAATATAAACTCAAAATTAAAAATTCAGTGTTCTATATTATTTTCAGATTATGACACACACTTGCATTCTTTTTCTTTGGACATTCTGCACAAGGAGGAACAGAGTATCAAATTATTATAAAATATATGCCTCCCTTTACATTCTTGACATGGCACAGCTCAACCTAATAATTTAGCAGTCCTGCAACCACAGCAAAGGTATATATCACAATCATTCTTTTTGGTGGAAGTTTGGTGCTTTCAGCTGAAGAGCACAAAGAAATTGGTTGTGCTGTACTATCAGTGTTAAATTTTATTGACTATTAATTCTAATATCATTGAAATATTGAAATTTAATTGGAAGTTAACTAAGTTTAATAATATTTTGATGTTTATTGTATCCTTGTTGTATTTTTACTTTGATAGCCTAACTTGTATAATTTTTCTCATTGTTTTTGGGTTGTGTTTTTTTTTTCCAGACTTAGGTGTTGATAAAAGTTGGGTTTTTCTGAAGAAGTATCAGAAAATTCACTCGAAGTGTCACTTGTCTTAAAATATCCTCTAGTATATGGCAGAGTTAGCACTGACTTTAATGAATATCCAATCACCTTCTATTTCCCTCTAGTAGAACAGGAATTAAAACAACCAGATGGAAAAGGCCAAAAAAACAAACAATGAGAAAAAAAGAGAATGTGATCCAGTGATCTGAATTCAGGAGTTCACATCTTTTCCCAGTTCTGCTGTCTTGTGTAAACGGCTTATATTATCTTCTTCAGTTACCTCTGTAATATAAGGGTAATTGTATAAAGCCTTGCACACATAACGTGTTCACATTTCGAGACATCATATGACAGGGAATGAAGTATAGATTCCGAATTTATTATAGATATATTTCTTCATGACAGGGTCCACAGCTTCAGTTCTGTAGAAAAGACTGTAACCCATCAAATTCTATTCCCACAGTGATTTATATCTGGGTTTATCTTTGTTTCTGGGGAGTCATTTTCCTGAAATCGATACCAAGATTGGAACCTTAAATAATGTTTTTCTCTTGGTGGTATCCTTTCATCTTCCCTAAACTTTTTGGAGATTAAACCAATATAACTGTTATCTTGAGATAGTCCATAAAAGTAAGCTTTTCACATTTTTAAACAACACGAAGTACTGTATATATGTTGTGTAAGCAAAATTTAAAAGGTTTATTGGACTTGGGAGATCAATATATTCTATTTCTCTGTATCTTCTCCTCTCTGCAATAGAGGAACTCCATCAAGAGCATCACAGTACCCAGATTAACAATCAGTTGCACAAGAGTAACCCAGCTTCGATGACTTTCTCTATCTGAAATCTGTGACTGAACCATTTCACAAAAAAGAGCAATAAACTTAGAAATGTATGGAGTCTGTAAGGTAGGAAGAGGCAGAACTGATACTGACACAAGCACAGAATAGAATATGCTCTTCTTGTGGTTTAGCTCCAGCCAGCAACTAAGCACCATACAGCCGCTTGCTCATCCCTCCCCTCCAAGGGAATGGGGAGGAGAATGGAAAACTTGTGGGTTGATATAAAGACAGTTTAATAGGATAACAAAGGAAGAGAGTAATAATTATAACAATAACAACAACAAAGCAAGTGATGCACAAATGCAATTGCTCACCACACGAGGAACGGAATGCTTCCCCCGCTGACGTCCAGTCTGTTTCTGAGCAGTGAATCTGCCTCCCGTCTAGCTTCCCCAGTTATATACAAAGCGTGACGTTCTATGACAGGGAATATCCCTTTGGCCAGTCTGGGTCAGCTGTCCTGGCTGTGCTCTCCCAGCTTCTGGTGCACCTGGCAGGGCGTGGGAAGCTGAAAAGTCCTTGTCTTGGTGTAGACACCACAACTACCTAGCAACAACTACAAACGTCAGTGTGTTAATGTGTTGGTTTTGCGTGGCAAGGTTTTGGTAGCGGGGGGGCTACAGGGGTGGCTTCTGTGAGAAGCTGCTAGAAGCTTCCCCTGTGTCTGACAGAGCCAATGCCAGCCAGCTCCAAGACGGACCCGCCACTGGCCAAGGCCAAGCCAATCAGTGCCTCTATATTTAAGAATGGGAAAAAAAACCAAGTTAGAGAGAGCTTTTGCAGCCAGAGAGAGGAATGAGAAGATGTAAGAAGCTCTGCAGACACCAAGGTCAATGCAGAAGGAGGGGGAGGAGGGAACAATGAGGGGAGTCCTCCCCCTGAGGATGAAGAAGCGGCAGAAACAACGTGTGATGAACTGACCGTAACCCCCATTCCCCATCCCCCTGTGCCACTGAGGGGGGCGGAGGTTGAAGCCGGGAGTGAAGTTGAGCCTGGGAAGATGGGAGGGGTGGGGGGAGGTGTTGTAAGATTTGGTTTTATTTCTCATTCCTCTACTCTGTTTTGCTTAGTAATAAATAAGATGAATTCCCTCTCTAAGTTCAGTCTGTTTTGCTCGTGATGATAATTAGAGAATGATCTCTCCCTGTCCTTATCTCGACCCGTAAGTTTTTTTTGTTGTACTTTTTCTCCCCTGTCTAATGAAAGAGGGGAGTGATAGAGCGGCTCTGGTGGGCACCTGGCCTTCAGCCAGGGTCAACCCAACACAGTTATCAACATTATTCTCATGCTATATCCAAAACACAGCACTGTACCAGCTACTAGAAAGAAAATTAACTCTATCTCAGCTGAAACCAGGACAGCTGTATAGAGCAGGATTAATTAGTGTGAATGTTACTGCCAACTGGTAGAAAAGGCAGGGCAGGAAAGTTCAGTAACATTGAGTTCCTACTAAAGTTTTGAGCTATTTAAACATGTCAGATTAAGTTATCAAAGTCAAATATCTTTTTTTATTGTTAGATTTTCTAGTGCTAAATTTTATCTGAATAATAACAAAAATAACATGCTGGATTTGTAGACAAACTAATATCAAAACCAAAACCAAAAACAAAACTCAACCTGGTTTAAATTATTATTTGCTTACTTGTAGAAGTTGCTTGAATACTTGAATACTTTTCATGCTTTGATATGCTGTAAATAGTAAGCTAACATTCAGCTTCCAAAGAGTCATTGTCCATTACTCTATTACTGAGAATGAAAAGAGCGGGATAACAAAAGCTTGTCTTCTAGGCATCTGAGTTCTAGAATTAAAATATTTTCTTACCTTCAGTGTATTTCCGAGGAGACTGCTATATCCCTAATCATCAGCAAACAGTATATGGGAAAATTTGTGGATATTACCTGCTAAACTTTAATTGTTCATATGCCTCTGCCTATACAAAACTTGCTGATAAGGCCGTGTAGAGAAATTGAAGGACTTGCAGGGAGAATCCCAAAAGCAAAAATCCAGTATACACAAATGTAATTTAATTACTCCATCTTAAAATATCAAATGATGTAAAAATCATGTCTCTGATAAAATTGCAAAGCTCTTTGCATGTAACGAAGAAGCAAAACAAGACATTTTTTAAAGAATAAAATTGCAATGAAAGTTAAATTTAGAGAGAGAAAAAATACTATGTCAAATGAAAAAAATGTGTAGTTTCTTAGTGAACTGATACTTTACTGAGTACTGAGAAAAGTTTTATTATACATATTTTTGGGTTTTTTACTTCCTTTTAGGTTTTATATTTATTTATTTTTAATGGCCATTGTGTGAATTCAAGAACATGAAATAAGATTTCTTCTGATATTTATAATCAAAATTTCATAAATGCAAATATTAAAAGAAGAAGAAAATAAAAACAATAATTAATATAGATGATACCTTTTGTTTGTTTAACAAATCAAAAAATGAAAGATCTATTAATTCTCAAAGTGTGCTCCTTTTAATCATAGCAGCCCATGCAGTTGCATATTTCAATACCACTCTGCATCAGGAGTAAATCTCAAAAAGCACTTATCTGCCACATGGAACCTTGCCATGTATTCCTTATTTCAGCAAATGTTTCTTCATGTTCCAGAAGATTGAGACATGTCAGTGTAGCAGCCTTTGTTTCAAAATACTTTTCAGTACACCTAGCAGTTCTGTTAGTTGCAGAAGACCTTTCAGGAGACCTGACAACTACAACAGAATTAAAAGAACAACATTGTCAAGTTGTATGGGTTTCACCAAGAAGCTTTTTCTTTTTTTAGTCACTAATTTGTGTTTTCTTTTTTTCCATTAACTGTTTCTTACTTTTGTTGATGTTACAGTAAATCTAAAATGAATGTTCTGTAGGGAGAAGACAGTGACTTTATTTTAGGTGCCAGGCACATCTTAAAGAATCCTGAGAACAAAAAGAAATTATTCAAATATATGTGCATAAGAAAAGAAAAGATCAACCCTTGAACTGCCAAATCTAATATGAAGTAAAGCTGAACTAACACTATGAGATTTCCAAGGACTTACATATATATTACCAGGTCTCCTTGCCTTCTATGATGTAGGAAAAAGTTTTTTTTCTGAATGGATCTCAGCTCAAAGATAAGAAATGTTTCAGAAACTCAGAATCCTACCTGTATTGCAGTTGTTAAGTGGTACCTTTGCAACTCTATCAAGGAATTAGGCTGCTGAGCATAGGACTCAAAGTCAAATCCCCTTCATGATATCACAAAGTACTGCTACAGTAGCAGTAAAGCAACATGAAGCACAGGTTGAAGCTTCGGTATTTCAGAGATAAGAGAATGGAATTAAGTTTACTGTATCATCTTTCAAATTTTTGCTATGAAAACTTAAAACTGGTGTATGGTAATGCTATGTGAGTATCACAGACAGAAATCTGAACCAAACTGAGAAAGTACAGATTTATGTGTATAGAAGCCTAAATTTGCAAACTTTTATATAGTCTGTACAAACCAAAATCTTCATGTGATCTGAGAAAATATGGGTTGATAACACCCAGCTGAACCACAATGTTCTGTGTGCTCCTGCTGAAACCCATGTCAACAATATTTGACAAAATTTAACTCAGTAAAATATTGGTTATTTGTATTTTTTGGTGACAAACTTGCCTTGTCATAATACGCAAGGTAAATCCAATACATTTCAATAAACAATTATTTAAAATGTTATTTTATATTAACAGTCCCTATAAAATAATTTAAACTCATTCTACATATAACAGTGTTGTAAAAAAGGACTTTATTAACAGAAATAAGAGCATTTAAAAAATTTTTGAAGTCTCAAGAAAGAAAGTCTTGGAATATCACCCAAAGTTACATTATAGCTGTGTTCTCAATTATAGTATAGCTAAAATAAAGCTAAATCTTAGTACCTTCCCCCTTCCCAGAAATTAGTGGAACTTCCCTGTATAATGAATGCCTATAGGAGCGATGAAAGAAAAATAAAATATGTGATAATCTGATAATTACTAAAATATCAAAAGTTTCAGACATGCCATTTTTATCTCTGATGTGTATAGATCGCAGTTCAATGATGGCTTGATGCATAATACAAAATTGTTCCTAATTTAAAATGTTATAAAATAAATCAGTGAATAAGGATATGATTGCTAGCCTGCTTTTCTGAACCTCTTGACCTTTTTGTCTTTCACTTCTGCTTATTCATATCCAAGGACCTGGCATTGATTTGACCACAACAATATTCAGTAGAAAACCTTCTGTTGATCTTATTTGACTTTCAGCTTCTTCTGTGAAAGTTGGAAAGAGTCGTGGCATATTTTAATGTTTGTATTTAGAATAATCTTTCTGTTTTAAATTAAAACTATATTGGCTCAAGCAGTTTATGGGTGAAAATGCTGGAATTCTAGGAAACTATCACTACCTGCTTAGCTTGTTATAATATTTGCCTAAGCTCTGTCTGGAAAAAAGAGAAAAATTTGTGACTGGAAGTCTGGGACTGATACAATCCAGAACTGCAGAGAGGAAGGATTTAGGATATAGAAATTGTTGAAGGTAGATGCACATGAAAGTGGACAAAGGTCTAGAGAAAGAGGAGCATGAGGAAAAGAGATCTATAAGGCAGAGTGACAGGAAGGACAGGAAATGTTTGGAATGAGGAGGAAACTGGCTGGAAAACAAGTTAAGAAAAGACATTTGGAATATGAACCTTAACAGGACTAGAAAAAAGCTGAAAGGATCAACATGTCTGAGGAAGAATACCCAGAGCATATAGGCAATAGATCCTTAGATGAGGATCCCAGAAAAGAAAAGAGCTGAAGCAAAAATGGACAAGAATTAACTGCATAGCTAAGAGTTGTTAAACACTGAAGACTAGAAGGTCTACACTGGGAGGAGGTTAGAGAATCATATTATCATGAGATGCTAAAGGTGACCGAAAGTCAAGAGTGGGACAAGAACTGTCTAGATCTAATTGCAGCCTTCCAGTACCTGAATGGGCCTACAGGAAAGATGGTGAGGGACTCTATCAGGGAGGATAGTGATAGGACAAGGGGTAATGGGTTTAAGCTGAAGGAGGGTAGATTTAAATTAGATGTTAGAAAGAAATTCTTTACTGTTAAGAGTGGTGACGCACTGGAACAGGTTGCCCAGAGAGGCTGTGGATGCCCCCTCCCTGGAAGTGTTCCAGGCCAGGTTGGATGGGGCTTTGGGCAATGTGGTCTAGTGGAGGGTGTTCCTGCCCATAGCAGGGGGGTTCGAACTAGATGATCTTTAAGGTCCCTTCCAACCCAAACCATTCTGTGATTCTATGGTTCTATGATTATTTGTCCTAGAAAAAGCATACCTTAAGCTTAAAATTAAATGTTTCTGATTAGATTGTTACTTTTCTTTCAGTAAACATCTGTGAATTCAAAACTGTTCTGCCTCTATCTAAAGCCATTCCATACACTGTCTTACTGGTATTACTCTCTTCAGTTTAGTGGTGTTGGTCTGTGTGGGAGATCCTAAGTTTTCAACCCTGATGATGAAACCTACCTGGAACTAAGACGACCTGGATTCCAGAGCTAAGTTCTTGTCTCAGTGGCTCTTCATATACTGGAAGCTAAAACTATTCTCAAATCTATTGTCTGCCTTTGTATAAATTAATTAATTATTCTGGACTAAAAATAAGTCAACAAAAAGATTTAGACTGACTACTAGATCCACATGATCCAGTCTATAACTTGCAAAATAAGATACCCTAGATAGAATTAGGACTTGAATCAAGATTTCAGACATTCTCAAAAGAAAACTAAAGCCCCAAATCCTTTAATTCTGATGTTCTACTCTGGAATGGGTAAGGCACAGAAACAATCATTTACTTGCTATACATTTAAATAAAGCAGTTAATGATCTAGGTATTTCAAAAAAAGGGGATCTCTGGAAGAAATCTGTCTACAGAAGTGCTAAAGTCAGAATGAAGACATTATACTTCTATATCTCTGAAAAAAAATATTATGAAATTCACTTTTTCCTAATTCCTATTCACACAGTAGCTTTTATGAATCATACTTTGAAATACATAAATTTCCTCATAGCTTAGATGATAGAGAACACTTATTTAGCTTATTGTAGCAGACTCCAGTATAAGGACCAGAATCCTAAAACTTTGTCTTGGAAGTAACTAACCTCACCAGAGCTAATCCCTATGTAAATCTGAAGTACTGCCAAATTTTCCACAGGTTTCTTGTTTTAAATGTGCTTGATTTGAGGCAAAAAAATCATTACTCAACAATAACTTGATCAAAACAGCCCTTATATTTGCATAAATAATCTACATTACATTTCCTAAAAAACCCCACCACCCCATACAGCTCCTAATCTGTGAAAACCAAACACTCCAAATTATTTTTTTAGTGTTAAAATTTTGCTGCTTTAGTGTACTGAAGTTATCTGTGTGTAAAAGGGCAATAACATCTTTCATACTGAAGAAAATAAGAATGGCAATTTGGTCACTGAATATGTCTCATGCAGTTGTCAGCACATACACATTAAACATTGAACTAGTGATCCCCAGAATCCTACAAGCAAATGTGTATTGTAGTTCATAGGACAGAGAAACAAAAAAGCACAAAAGCTTTCTGAAGAGATCAAAAGCTCAGCCAGTGCTTTAAAAACAAAAAAAGAGTAAAATATGCCCAGATGATCCTTGAAAGCTGAACATTCTTCACACTACAGATAAAGGCACAAAAATCCTAGTCATTCCACTAGTTTCAAGTGGAAGAAAATTCTTTCTTCCCCAATATCTCGTGATCATTTTAACAAAGTGCTCAAACTAACATAGTGCCTCTTGGGATGATTAATCTTTGATCTGTCAGACTTAATTTCCAAAACTAGGAGCTTTGTTTTCTGTCAATAGAATTCTGCTTCAATAACTCTTAAGAACAAGATTAACTAATTAGTAGAAAATAAATATGATTCAGCAAGTACTGCAAACTCAGAAGTGGAGAAGTGTTCTAATATTGAAATTTATGAAGTACAGACTAAATGTCTATCAACTAGCTCATGAAAAATAAAAACCCCTGATTTTATATCAAACAACATTTGTATAGTAAGGCCTCATGCCACATTCTGTATAATACATAAAAAAGAAATACTCAAGTGCTGTACTGATAACCTTTAAATCTGCAGTCATATTTTTAATGATTATATGATACTACATTTATACAGCTAGACAGATTTGACTTTATTAGGCAAAAGACTATATGTCATAGATGGATGAATGTTGGCACAAGCTATCTCATATGTAATATTGTGTAGCTTATGTTACTATGCACTGCACTGTACTGATCATCGTACACTTTATATATAAATATATATGTAAGAATATTCAGAAACATTCTGGTGGAATGGAGGTTTTGACATATTTTTCAAAGGGATCCAGTTTCTACTGTCCATTTCTGGGGAAATAAGTGTTGAGGTATCTTCTATCCAGGTAAAGGATTTATTGCGTTTTTGATAACTGAATTAGTTAAAATGTTCTAACTACATGAAAAGACAGATTTTCCTCCATTAGGCCATTTCCTTGATCTAATGCAAATCTATATATCCTCTGCTATGCCAATATATGGCTGGAAAGCAGCCTTGCAGAAGAGGAGCTAGGGGTCCTGGTGGACACCAACTTGAACATGAACCAACAATGTGCCCTTGCGCCAAAGACTGCAAATAGTACCCTAGGCTGCGTTAGGAGCAGCTTTGCCAGCAGGTCGAGGGAGGTGATCCTCACCCTCTGCTCAGCACTGGTGAGGCCACACCTGAAGTACTGTGTCCAGTTCTGGGCTCCCCAGTATGAGAGAGACATACAGGAGACAGTCCAGCAAAGAACCACGACGATAATTAAGCGTCTGAAGCATCTCTCCAGTGACAAAAGGCTGAGATAGTTCAGACTGTTCAGCCTAGAGATGAGAAGGCTCAGGGGGAATCTCCTGAATGTATATAAATACCTGAAGTGATGGTGCAAAGATGAAGTCAGGCTTTTTTCCTCCAGTGACAGGACCAGAGGCAATGGGCACAAACTGAAACACAGGAGGTGCCGTCTGAACATCAGGAAATGCTTTTTCGCTGTGAGGGTGACTGAGCACTGGCACAAGTTGCCCAGAGAGGCTGTGGAGTCTCCATCAATAGAGTTAATCAAAAGCCATCTGTACATGATCCTCGGTAACAGGTTGTAGGTGACCCTGCTTGAGCAGGGAGATTGAACCAAATGATATCCAGAGTTTCCTTCCAGCAATTCTGTGATTCTATAAATACAATTTTCAGAATTTTCAAGAAGTTTGTAATTTTTATATTTATTAATTTTAGTAGTGAATATAACAAGATGTGGGCTTGAAAAATTATTTGAAGAGATTGAAAGTAAGTTAATGACTTCATTGTTAAGAGTGAATTGAAATCACCAACATAGATTTGACTGCACATATTATAGAAAATACATATGGCTCATCATCTGACTTAGCTAAGGGCCAAACTCCCACCATGTTGCTATCTCATTTCCTCTCCTCAGTGGGAGAAAATAAGATATGAAAACTCATGGATCTAAGTAAAGACAAGGAGATCATTTGTCTGTCACTGTTTGGGCAAAAGAGGCTTAACTTGGGGAAAATTAATCTAATTTAAAATCATAGAATCATAGAATCATAGAATGGTTTGGGTTGGAAGGGACCTCAAAGATCATCTAGTTCCACCCCCCTGCTGCAGGCAGGGGCACCCTCCACTAGACCATGTTGCCTAAAGCCTCATCCAACCAATTTATTCCAATTAAAATAGATTCAGGTAGTGAGAAGCAAAGACAAACATTAAAATGACACCTTTCCTCCTGGCTCTCCAGAGTTCAAATTGACTCCTTTATTCCTGACTCATCTAGCCCCTGCTGAGCATCACAGGGGGTAGGGGGCATGCTTAGGACACAGCCGTTTGTCTCTGCTTCACTCACATACTTTTCCCATGCTCCAGTGTTGTCACTCTCCACTAGCTGCAGTCCTTTCAGGGAAAAAATTCTACTGCAGTGTGGACTCTCCATGGGCTACAGTTCTTTCAAGAAATACCTGCTCTGACGTGGGGTCCTCCATGGCCTGCAGTGTGGATATCTGCTCTGGCATGGAGAGCTCCTCCTCCTCCTGCTCTGACCTTGGTCTTCCCTCTGCTGTTTCCCACTCTTTTCCATCCTTCTTTCTCTATTTTTCCTGTGTTTCTTCAGTTTTAGCATTAAGAAATCTTACTTTAAATTTTAGCATTAAGGCCTGCACTAAACATTTCATTAACAGTACTTTTCAGGATTGTGCTAATTAGCCGATATTATAAATATGATTTCTTTCTTTACATTTCACTTTGTCCAAAGCAAAGCATGTAAAATAAAATTATATAATCTGTTGGGAAAAAAAAGTCAATATAAATTTTATTATTACACTAAGCAAAGGATAGGATCATTTAATTTCATTTTAATCATCCATCTGAACTTTTGTTCCAATCTATTTTATTAAACTGTGGAGTTAGTTTTGTATAAAATTAAGAAGAAAAGGAGTAATCACCGAGGAAAAAAAAATCTTCTATAATAGTAACAGGACTTTGTTTCAGCAACTTCAGATTCAAACTATAAGTATATGCTGGCACTCGTCGAGTTGGGTAACATTTCTGGGGTAGTTAGAAGGCTATAACAGTTTGTAATGTTCGTTGGTAATGTTCTGTCCTGGCAGGGATTAATAAAATTAAAGCCTCTCTGACTAAGCTTTTATTTCTTATATACTGCTAAGTTGAACAAGAATCTGAGTTTTAGGGCCAAATCTTTATTCCAGAGACCATCACTAACTCTACTGGCAGACTTGCAGTCAGATGAAGTAACACAACAATTCTGAAGAATAAGCATAATGTGTCCTAAGGTATGTTTCACATTATGATGAGTTAAAATCTTTTGGACTCAGGGCTAACTGATACTGAATTCAGCCATAAAGGCTAGGGTGAATATTTGACTACTTTTTTGGGTTCTAAGGGCTTGAAAGGTTGGTTTTGTGTTTGGTTGGTTGGTTGTTTTTTTCCTTTGGTATAAGAGCAAGAATTGTAATTTGCCTACAATAAATGATCATTTGCTAATTTTACTTCACCTTCAGGTTCAAAGTATTACCCTGATCTTTTGGTTTGTTCTCTGCTGCTGTTCAAATAACTATATAGTCCTTACAGGTATGTTCTTAATATTATCAGAATTTTGAAGCCAACAGATCAAAGAAGCTTAGATAAAGCTACAGACTTAATAGCAACCTAATCAAGCAAAGGCAGATGCTTAGAAAAGTGATTGTCATACTTTGTGTAAAAAACTAAACAGCGAGAAATGAAAATTCTTTTCTTCACTAGCTTGTTTCCAGACTAGTAATTTCTACAACAAAGAATGAGGAGGATTTGTAGCCAGCCCCAGAGAGCCAAATTAAACAATGCCTGTTACAGCAAAGTCCATTTTTTTCTCATCTGGTTTGTTTCTTTTCACTGGGTATTATCCTTCAGTCAAAAAGACCCTCTGCAAGTCTAGGAAGACCTGGCAATTAGTGAGCTGAAATATAGGAGATATTCCTTCTTGGTAAATAAAGAAGGAATTCAAGATACTAAATCAAACAAACCAAGGAAAATGTGTGCTCAGAATCTTAATTGCTGTTGTCTGCAGTCCTCACTCATTCCTAGGGAGGGTAAAAGTGTTTCAAATAATAAATAATGAAGACATTGGTGTCATATCAAGAGGAGACAGATAACAGAGAATTAGTCTAAAGACATTCCCTATATGAAAAAAGTATCCTAAACAGCTTGACAGAAGAGAAGGCTCAAAAGATGTATTTATTTGAAAAATATTCATGTCAGGAAGCTTTTGATGAGTAGTACTGAAAGGACTAAGGGAAGAAAAGGTGCCAAAACAAAGAGAATTGTTGATTTAGTGTGGTATATGCTTAATACACAGCATCTGCTCTTGCCAATCAGCACAATCATTTCAGAAAAAAAACATCAAAAAGTTATTATTTTTCTTGCTGTCATGAGTATTCCTTCAGATCTTAATTAACAATAATGTTTTCAAGTTTTCAATTTATGAACAAAAGATCTAAAAAGATCAAGGGAACGCACCAGGGCTTCAACTCTATTATATCAGTGACCTTGTAATTCCCCTGACAGATGTGTTTGAATACTGTAATGGACCCCATCTGATCACAGGCACATCAACAGTTCACAGATAGCACTTTCATCATACATTGATTGTGGGTCTATTCTATCTCACCTTATCATGTAAAATATTCAGAGTATTCAGAGATAAATCTCTGCAACATGAGTGTGTTGAAGTACATGCACTTACATAAAACCAAAATCTCTTGCTCTGTGTTTATCACACCTTCCCAGTATAACTATGATTTTCATTGATTTACAAAACAACTGAATATATCTAATGTAATCCTTTAAATGTTATCAGAGCTTTGTTTCCATATGCAAATAACTGAATTTTTCCAGCTCAAAAAAATAATCTATTTTTTTTCTGTGATGTTGTCTTGCGGAAATAGTCAAAGGAAGTTTGCTTACTGTTCCCTTTAAACTATGTGAAATATTCATGGAGCAAATGAAGTATCACATTTTTCTCAAAGCAAAGTCTGCTTAATAATAATTAAATAATGATGTGATTACTCTCTAAATGAATATGAATTACTTCTTGCTAACTACTTTTTCGGGAATGCCAAGTTTAATTACACGATTTACAGGACATAAATAACAAAGTATGGGAACAAAGAAAATGCAGGGATGATGTTGCACTAGTATATGGCCTGCAAATGTTACACAATTACAGTCTTACATCCATGATGAAAATATTTAAAAGAGAAAAAAAACCCAAAACCCAACAACCCACCCACAACAATGCTCTGGATTATTACTCCTATTTTCACAGATCATTTCTTCTTTTTGAAAAGTCATTGATATGCATGTAGAATGCTATGATTAAAATCCTGAGTTCCTCTATATACCTGGAGAAACACACAGTGGGTCCTGGACCTGCACAGCAATTTGCAAACACTCTTGTGTAACAGGATGCATCTTTACTTGGCAAAGAGGTAAAATGAAGCATGACCTTTTTTTTTTTTTTTTTTTTTTTTTCCCCATGACATGAATGAAAGCCTTCTATTTAGAACTAAATCCTGAAAGGCCCTGAATGCCTATATGGTAACCTGTTGCTTGACCATTTTTCCCTTAAAAACATCATGAAGAATGGAAGAATGATTACCTTTTTTTAAAAAAAAAAAAAATTATTTATTTTTTTAATATGAATGCTTTTCTTCTATAAGTAAGATTTTTGGCTGTCACATTATTTTACACAGAAATGCACAAAGCACTGACTTTCATTCATTACCAGTCAGGAATGGTTTTATCTACTGGCCTAATTATAGTCCCACTTACTATTGTCATCATCCCTTTGGCAAAGTAATCCTTCCTGAGATGTTTGTTCATGCATGATTTTAGCAAAACAAAATTTGTAAGGGTTCAACTACCCCCCTGCCTCCTACCCCAATACTTGTCTATCTTATTAGTACTTGGCTTTTTTATGTGGAGGATACTTGTGGGTGTGAGGTGATGATTTCATTGTAGTTACAATGTGCCATATTGTGCTATAGGCATTGCACAGTTAAGTATACTTGCCTTTCTAAAGACCATGTAGTTGCCATTTTTCTGTGGGCCAAACATCAACAGCTATAACGAATGAACTCTTTATTCAGCTGTCATTTGGTCACTTTAGTAAGCAAATGGCTACAGCCAGATGAAGGCAATGAAGCTTTGGGTTTGACATATTAGTGAGCATGGCTTTCTACTGGATGTTTATGGTTCCTCTTTCCCCATTCGTTTTTTTATTTATTTTGTAGTTTCCCCTTGCATGGTGTAAAATTAGCTCAGGAGTTCATCTAACAACTTCTGAACCACAGCAGCTTCAATTTATCCTGTAAAATGTCCCAAAATTGTGCCAGCTTTAATACATTCACTTGTGAACTGCAATGGAATGGCGCAACTGCTACTTACAGTTGGTATACCCCTGTAGTGGGAATGAAAATTGCCAAGAGGATAGGACAACTGAATACTGAAGTTATGACATTCAAACATTTTATGAGTGGTTGGGTTGATGAGTGGAACATAACTCAGAATAGCTGTGGGCAGCTGACAAAAGTTATTCGTCCTTGCAGTCTACTCTACCTCTGATGCATGAGCCATCCAAGAACATTGTCTTGCCTTGTTTCAGCTATCCCAGACTATGTCTTTCCATCAGTTAAAACCTAAGTAAGATCTGCAATAATACTTTCCAGCTTGTTTTAGTCATGGTCATCTTCTTTTACATCCTCCCATAGTACCTGACATCAAGGATGTTTGGGGGTGCATGTGTGTGTGCCTGTATATACATAGCATGTTCATACATGAACTGGGGCTTAATTCAGTTGCTACATATAGGCATCTAACAGCATCTCTGATATTGTGAGGTGTCCAAAATTTCTGGACAGGTTTGGCAGACGTAACACAGGACCTGCAGGTAACAGTCTCAAGGTATGGCTGAATGGCAGCTGGAGCTCAACCAGAGTACACTAGGACAATTCAAATGGCACTCAGTTGTCTGTATATGGGCAGCTAAATTAAGTTTTACATGTTCAACATGGGATTCCACTCTACGTTAAGACACCTACTTATAAATGCCTACATGTGAGCCAGGTGTTTAAGTTCCCAGTCCAATCAGTGAGGATCTAGGACTGAACCTAGGATATTACTTAAATGTAGATGACTATCATTCTTTTGGTTGAGGCACTACATCCGTTCTGGCTTCTAGATTTTACTCTAGAAAAATATATATCTCCTGTAAGTCCTGTGACGTATTTGCCAGCCTGCAGAAACATTTTGAATAGATGGCATTTCATCTGGCACCAAGTCCCAAATATATGTAGGCAGTTGAATTCCACTCTGTTGTGGTTTTACCCCAGGCAGCAGCTGAGCACCACGCAGCCGCTCGCTCACTCCCCCTCATTGGGATGGGGGAGAGAATTGGAAAAGTTAAAGTGAGAAAACTCATGTGTTGAGATAAAGACAGCTTAATAGGTAAAGCAAAATCCACACACACAAGCAAAGCAAAGCAAAACCAGGAATTCATTCCCCACTTCCCATGGGCAGGCAGGTGTTCAGCCATCTCCAGGAAAGCAGGGCTCCATCTCACCTAATGGTTACTTGGGAAGACAAACGCCATCACTCCAAACACTGACGCCCCCCCTCTTCTTCTTCCGCAAGTTCCTTATAAACTGAGCATGACGTCACATGGTATGGAATATCCCTTTGATCAGTTTGGGTCAGCTGCCCTGGCTGTGTCCCCTCCCAACTTCTTGTGCACCCCCAGCCATCCCGCTGGCAGGGCAGTGTGAGAAGCAGAAAAGGCCTTGGCCCCATGTAAACACTGCTCAACAACAACAGGTCCATAGAACAAAAACATCTCTATGTTATCAACACTGTTTCCAGCACAAATCCAAAACATAGCCCCATACTAGCTGCTATGAAGAAAATTAACCCTCTCAGCTGAAACCAGGATACACTCCGACTCCATTCAGTCAGTGGAGCCTAAAGAGTGACTCAGCTCACTGCATAGATGACACCAACTGGTTAGTCAGCTGAATGGCTGTCTAGGATCTATCAATTGTATTGATGAGGACTTTTGTTGCCTAAGCTTAAGTATGTGGTGACATTTTAGATGCTCTATGGTGTCTGATGCATCAGCATCAGGCTGACAGATAGGACACACGATCCATAGAAGAACTAGGCTCTTCTGGAGATGGAAGTTAGACAGTATATGTTAAGTCTCATGTAACTGTACATGCTTCTATGTGTTTAATGTTGAACTCAGTCCTGACTTCAGTGTTTTACACTTTAAGAAGAGGTAGCCAACAGAAATTATCTTGGATGCCTAAGGATTTCAGCCTTATTGGTAACACAAGCCTAAACACTAGCTATGGGAGACTATGCATTATTCCTAAAGAAGATCCTATAATTAGAACAAATAGTTATGTTTGCTTTTAAAACTTGATTAGGATAATTTTTTTTTAAAAGAGAATAAAAGATGGTGCAGAAAAAAAGGTATGATTTTTAAAAAGAATCTTTTTCAAAATAGTAATGAAAAGGTGATGAAACATAAGATTATTCCTGAAAGACTGGTGAGTGACAGGACACTTTAAACAGAGTGGAGTAGATAAGTACTGACAAGCTAGTTTCAGCTACTGCATGAGTTCAGTGACACAAAACTTCTGAAATGTATATCTTCATTGTGCACATTGGATTAGGACCTTTTATACCATTATAATGAGACAAACAGTATAGTATGTCACTGAAATGTAGCTTTGGAAATTTGACAAAAAGCAATTGCTCTCTTTCCCTTTTCCAAACAAATTTTACTTTAATGTTTATGTGCCACATATCCATTTTCAGGGATGATTTCTTTTGATGAAAGTCAGAGATGCAGGATGCTATTTTGGTTTATAATACGAATTCCACTCAACTGTTTAACAATGGTACTGACCTCTAATAATAATCTCAAGTCCATATGTGCCACATAGTATCTATATGTATAAACTGCTTTGTTTTGTGTAGAATAGAATCATAGAATCATTTAGGTTGGAAAAAAAACTTTAAGATTGAGTCCAACAGTAAACCCAGCACTGCCAAGTCCACCACTAAACCATGTCCCCAGGCACCACATCTACGAATAGTTGAAAAATATTTTCACTAATCCTTCTCACAGTCCATAAGAATATGTAATATAAAAAGCATGAAGTGTTACAGACATGATGCAAATTTTTTATTCTCAAGTATGTAAGCAAACTCTGTGGCTGAATCAAATGAAAGCAGAGTACCATTGTAGAGAAATATGCAAAATACTATTGTGAAGGCATCAAGAGCTAAAGTTATTTCTTGTGCACTGTAACATTCATAATTCTAAGAATATTTCATCCCCAAAGGATGTAAAGGGAAGTGGAACAAAAGTGAGTATATCTTCCTTATGTTTACTGCAAATATTAGCAGTATAGAAGTGGGAATTGCTGTATTATTGTACATAACTGTTAATATTTATAACTCTGGACATGATCACAGAATAAGTAAGGGCAGCAAAGGAAGTGCAACTGTAAACAAGGTGTTAGTCTCCTGGCAAATTATAGAACTATTCACTTTTTTTTATTTATTCTTACACAATGGCTTTTACTGGATTGTATACCTATAATATAGTCACATGGAAAACTCTGTATACACTATATTGTAACTACTACAAGACAGAGTATACTGAAAAACTATTATGGAGGTAGGCATTTATTTAGAAGATGTTCTACCTTTAGATAAAGATTTATTTTTTTTTTTGTTAATTGAATAATAGTAAAGGTAATGGATAAAGGTAAGTGAGTGTTTATGTAACATTTTTTAATGTTCCTAGATAGCTAGAGCAAGCCATATCTTGTCTAAATTGGGTAAAAAAAATCCTGATAACCTTTCATAATGGAATTATTAGCATGCATTTAGGCACAGATATAGTAATATACCTTTTGCTATATCTACTCGCCTATTTCAAATATGTGATATAAAAACCTGCACCTAGCCACTCATATCCAAATTCATAATTTCTCTGTTTGAAACCCAAAGTATGGTACACTCAATGCACTGTAAAATATCTGCAATAAAAAAAAAGATGAGCATGCATAAATACACAAATCAAAATAAGGTTATCCTCAGGATAGAAATGGCTCTAGTCAGGATCTTTTCTCCATTCACTCTTTGTAATTTATTATAATCATCCTGTATGGCAGCACCCAGCAGAGTTTCTATGCTGTACTTAAAGCTGACTTCTTGTTTCCACCATAGCACTTTTCTTTTTTATTGATTTTAGCTTCACTGTTATATTCATCTTTTCCTAAAATTAGGCACATATATTTTCAGGTTTATAGTCTTCATCCTACATCTCACCCTTCCCACACTTCCTTCTAAATCACTTTACTAGTGCTTAGCAGTAAAATGGATGTTTATCAGAAATTGGCTTAGCATTTATTGTTGTTGGAGTTGCACAAAGAGAGAGGAGATGAATTCAGTCTTCACCACAGCTATTTTAGAGTTAAAAAATGCACACAAGAAATTATTTTAAAATGCAGTATTTTCCATTCTCTTAATTTTGAGCACATTAATATAATTGAATCAAAGACCTACCTCATATGCTTAACACAATTCTGGTGTATATGAAGATGTACTTCCTTCCTGTCTAGTGAAACCTACAAGAATCAATTAAAGACATATTTTGATTAATTCCACTAGGATGATTAAAAATGACAATAAAAATGAATAAAAGCTTATGCATAATAAAATCATTATTCAATTTCTTGCCCAAGCACCCATTCCAGGAGTGTTTGCCTAACCATGAGGCTAAATAATATGCAGGATTTGAGAAATTAAGCCCATCTGTAACCAGGAATGCCAAAATGCTGGAAGTAAAGGGAGGCAGATAAGTGGCAAACTGACTTCAACCTACCAGATCGGTGGAAGTACAGGAACAAGTAGGTTCTGAATGCAAGAATGGTCAAGAATCAAGGTAAAATAACCACCCTACATAGCAGCAACTACCCTCAAAAGAATACTTAAAAAATAAACTCAAATAGTAGCCCCATTTACTACCATCTATCTAGAGAACTGAAAACTCTGAGCACATCCAGTCATGGTTTGTTCTGGAGACTTCTCAAGATTGTACCTAAAGGATTATGCCCAAGACCAACGTCTCAGATTCTCTGTAAGAGGTTTCTTGAGAAACCTAGTGCTATTCAAACAACTTAAAATGACCTAAGGTCCACCAGGAGAGCAGCTCAGGTCACTTGCAGCTCGTGATTCAAGAGCCCAGAAGTGCTATATTGTCCCAGTGCTGCTTCATTCAGGTTGTTAAGCCCCTACTCTGGGTTCATAGACAATTAAGTTTCTGAGGTGGGTTGCAATCAGGGCTGAATAAGTGTCCACTGGCTCATTTCCTATCTCTCCAGGATTTTTATGTATCCTATTTAAAAATACTCTCAACGTATCTTTGTTTATGTCGTGTTTTAACCTCAGCTGGCAACTAGGCACCACACAGCCGCTTGCTCATTCCCCCCACTCAGCAGGATGGGGAGAAGAGAATCAGAAGGGTAAAAGTGAGAAAGCTCATGTGTTGAGATAATAACAGTTTAATAATTGAAATAAAATATAACAACAACAACAACAACAATAATAATAATAATAAATAAAAATCATAATGAAAAGGAAAATAACAAAAAGAGATAAATAACACCCAAAAAAGACAAGTGATGCAAATGAAAACAATTGCTCACCACTAGCTGACCGATGCTCAACCAGTCCCCAAGCAGTGGTTCCCCAGCCAACCTTCCCTTTAATTTTATTTCTGAGCATGACATGATATGGTATGGGATATCCCTTTGGTCAGTCGGGGTCAGCTGTCCCGGCTGTGTCCCCTCCCAGCTCCCTGTGCACCCCCAGCCTCCTCGCTGGTGGGGTGGTGTGAGAAGCAGCAAAGGCCTTGGCTCTGTGTAAGCACTGCTCAGCAGTAACGAAAACATCCCTGTGTTATCAACACTGTTTTCAGCACAAATCCAGAACACAGACCCATACTAGCTACTATGGAAAAAATTAACTCTCCTGCAGCCAAAACCAGCACAGTTTGAAAGATTCACATGCAAGTTGACACAACAGAAGACACACCGGGAAAACAAAACACACTGGATTTTGGGTGACCTACTGTGTGATGCCAGGCAGGCTTAACTTTCTTTACATGTTTCTTCTTCTATGTGGCTTATTATTTAAAATACAATTTCTATGGGTATACCAATGAATTTAACTATAGGTTCATGTTGCCAGATATGCTGTTTTACCTAAGTTGGGGATTTCAGGGAATTATTTTTATATAACTTTTAATAATATTACCCTTAAAAAGCAATAACGTGTTGAAGAAATAATATTTTGAGGTAATGAATATCCTCATGTGTCTCACTTCCAACTAAAGGTGTCAGACATCTGTTGCTCATTTTTGTCCATGGTTTTTCTCTGCAGTACCTAATCTTTACAGACACCGAGTGTTGTGTTGGGTTTGCATGGCAAGGTTTTGGTAGTGGAGGGGCTACAGGGGTGGCTTCTGCGAGAAGCTGCTAGAAGCTTCCCCTGTGTCTGATAGAGCCAATGCCCGCCGGCTCCAAGACAGACCCACCGCTGGCCAAGGCCAAGCCAATCAGCGCCTCTGTCATAACATATTTAAGAAAGACAAAAACAGTTAGAGAGCGCTTTTGCAGCCAGAGAGAGGAGTGAGAAGATGTAAGAACATCTGCAGACACCAAGGTCAGTGCAGAAGGAGGGGCAGGAGGTGCTCCAGGCGCCGGAGCAGAGATCCCCCTGCAGCCCGTGGTGAAGACCATGGTGAAGCAGGCTGTCCCCCTGCAGCCCATGGAGGGAGGATGAGGGGGTGTAGAGATTCCACCTGCAGCCCATGGAGGACCCCACGCCGGAGCAGGTGGAGGCACCTGAAGGAGGCTATGGCCCCGTGGGAAGCCCACGCTGGAGCAAGCTCCTGGCAGGACCTGTGGCCCCGTGGAGAGAGGAGCCCACGCCAGAGCAGGTTTGCTGGCAGGACTTGTGACCCTGTGGGGGACCCCACATTGGAGCAGTTTGCTCCTGAAGGTCTGCACCCCATGGGAGAGACCCACGCTGGAGCAGTTTGTGAAGGACTGTAGCCCGTGGGAGAGACTCACGTTGGAGAAGGTCATGAAGGACTGTCTCCTGTGAGAGGGACCCCACGCTGGAGCAGGGGAACGATGAGAGGAATCCTCCCGCTGAGGATGAAGAAGTGGCAGAAACACCGTGTGATGCGCTAACCGTAACCCCCATTCCCCGTCCCCCTGTGCCACTGAGGGGGGTCGGAGGTTGAAGCCGGGAGTGAAGTTGAGCCCGGGAAGATGGGAGGGGTGGGGGGAGGTGTTTTAAGATTTGATTTTATTTCTCATTCCTCTACTCTGTTTTGCTCAGTAATAAATTAGATTAATTTCCCTCTCTAAGTTCGGTCTGTTTTGCTCGTGACAATAATTAGAGAATGATCTCTCCCTGTCCTTATCTCAACCCATAAGCTTTTCATTGTACCTTTTCTCCCCTGTCTAATGAAGGAGGGGAGTGATAGAGCGGCTCTGGTGGGCACCTGGCCCTCAGCCAGGGTTAACCCACCACAGTGTTTATGGCAAAGCTACCTATAATAGAAAGCTTAGGCAATTTGTTGCAATCTGTGAATATGTAAGGATCAGAAGACTTCTGATCAAATCTTTTAGACTAAGAAAACTGTGACTGACCAATAAACCCCTTACAATGGAAAAAGGCTCCGTGGAGATTAGCCAGGTTGATGTGCCTATGAAGGTCAGGAATATGTAGCATGTGACTGACCACAGCTGTTGTAATGAAAGCTGACAAGCTGACTTTATCTCAGCACAGAGGCCATCAGCAGGTGACTTGTTTTAGATAAAAAGCTACATCAGTTGAGTAGATCAACTGGTGGGGTAAATTCTTCTTCTTGTGTTCATTAAAAGTGTGAATGTATGCGTGAGTTAGCTGACTAGCACTGTGGGGAGGGTATATGTGGTTCAGCCCAAGACAGAGCATAAAACCTCAAAAACTAACAAAGAAATTTTGATGATAGCAAGGGGTTTGAGATGGTGTCAACCCATGTTTTTCTTCATAGCAAGTGGGGACAACCAGTGTTGTGATGGTGAATGTATTCTAGATGTACCAGGGATCACATCATTGGTTTTGTGGTTGAACTGTGCATTGCCATTGCTATATTTTGTTAAGTGTATCTTGTATTTTCACTGTGTTCTCAGTATATTTGTATCACTCTGATAAATCACAAATCCTGTGTAACATCAACTACCTTCAAATAAGTAAATTTGATGTTTAAGGTTGCACCCTTCATGTGTGGAATATCTAAAAGACCGAAGTCAGAGAGTGTTGCTCCCTGACAAAGACCTAAAACTTTGATCTCCCATTATCTAACTGAATATTTTATGTTAAACTACTCTTAAAGGCAACATTACAACCCAGATTATTGTATTCTCTCACTTCAGTTGCCTTTTTCCTCACTATCTCCATCTTTTTCTGAGTTATAGTATTTTGCAAACAGTGAGTACTGCTCGTGCCTAGCTGTGTTTTGACTTGAACTCAATGCTCTGCATGTGGTCAGACATTAGCAAATCCAGAGAATCAATCTCTTATGGGAGTTATCTCTAACCCTCAAACTACCTGTAAGAGGTGATAGGTATCGGTATAAAATGGCCACAAGCTAGCATGCAAGGCTATAAAATTTTAGATGAGTCAAAAGGCTCTTGCTAGAAATATTAAATGATTTAGACAAACAGTTTATCTAACATAAGATTTCTTGCCTTAGTCTTCTCATTTTAGAAACTTTCACTTTGCCTAGAGTGTTTTTTAGATGTCAACATGCTATTTAGGATTTCATTTCAAGGCTCCAGGAATATTTTATTCTTTTCACAGTTCACATACTCTATTGCCTCCTATTTTGTTTTGGTGGGGGTTTTTTTGTTGAGTTTTTGGTTGTTTTTTTTTTCCCCCAAGTATTATTCAGATCCTTCATAAATGATTTTTTTTTCTTCCTGACATTACTATCTACCCACCTAACTACCAGTTTAATAAAAAAAAAAAAAAATGCTGCTTCAAGAAAAAGAATCAATCTTTACTGATTTGTTCTATTAATGATAGGACATTAGAATAAATGTCCTATAAATATAATGCTAATTATTATTCTAGTTTACCAGCAGAAAACTTAAACATGCATATGCTGTGGTTTTTACAATTCTTAGATATTAAAATGACTGGCAGATCTGCACATCTTTGTGTTTTACAATTAAGTTTAGACATTTTAAAGGGAACTGATTTTGAAAATCCTTAAAACCTACTTTTAAAAAGTCCTTCTCAACTGTCTTAATTTCAATAACAAGGAGAAAAATGAACTTCAAATTATTAGTTAAATATGTTAGGGCATATTTTCAAAATGAATGTTCCATTTAGAAATATGTATTTAGACTTTAAAAAGTGCCTCACATGGAGAAAATCCCTGTGCCATTGCCAGCTCCTTGTATTGAAAATATATGTCATAATAAATTTCAAAGACTGCTTTGTAAGATCCTAGGAAATTATTCTGACAGAGACTAAGAGCAGGGTTCATGCTTAATTTTTATTTTTTTTTAATTGTCACTGGAAGAAATTGCAAGTGCTATACATCTTTGTTCTGATTTTCCAGTATAAAACAAGGTACTCCTGTTTTTGGTTTGGTTTGTTTTTTTTGGTTTTTTTTTTTTTTTTTTCAGGGACTGACTTTGTGAATATGTACACAAAAAGAAGTAAAAACATTGTGATGAGGTTCATGAACTATGCGTTTAATTCATTTTTTCCTCAGTTCCTGTAATGTCAAGTGCCTAACTGAATTTTTAATGCTTTATTGAAAATCCATGAAGGCCTTGAGATGAACCACCACTGTTCAAAAAAAACCCCCACAGAAATAGAACAGTCAGAATGAAGCACTTTTTTTTTTCTTTCCTTTTTTTCTTTGAGAGCATGAGAATTTTACCAAAATATTAATATGTAACACTATATTATCTTATTCTTATACTGATTTCTGAGAGCTTCCTTAAGTAATACGTAAAACCTCACAGTATAGTTCAGGATTTGATCCTCTGAGATACAAAGAATCCATAACCTAGTTTTAGATCTATAACTGAAACCAGTTTCTGTTTCCTTTAAAAACAGCTTATACCTCTACTTACTCTCTTTTATTGGTTTTAGTATATGATTACTAACTGCTAAATAACTGATATTTTCCCCAGTTATCAATTACAACCACATTGTATCTTGCTAGTGGGTTCATATTATTAGCTCAACATTCTGTGTATGAATAGCAGTCTGCTGAGATGCTGATTTCATTTTGACTAAGACTGATTTGCACAAGTAACTAGAAATTTATCTTATTTCTGTAGAAATATTCCAATTTGTACACATTTGAGATCTATGGATTCACTCCCCCTTGTCCAAAAGTTTGGCTGATTCTTTCAGAGAAATTAAGACACTGATTATCTTTTTCTTTGCAAAAAGATCCCCCAAAGCAATTTAACATTTTTTCCTATAAGACTTTTCTCAGGTCATGATTCTGCAGTGTAAATGTACCTACAGACTTATGGCTAGCACCATAGGTATTCATAAGGGAAAAAGTACAGATGACTCTTTTAGCAAATATTTCATAGACAACATTAAGTATTGCATTTTCTGAAGGGCCAAGTTGTTCCCAAAACAGTGCATATATGAATATTTACAGACCTAAGAACTATACAGGTTTTCTAAGTTCTATGCAAGGAAATCTCCTCATGTATGCCTCATAAAACTCAGCGTGTGCGATGGGAAATACATTGTTGAACAATGTCCTGGTTCTGGCAAGGATAGAGTTAATTTCACAAGGAGCCAGGACAGGTGAGCCAAGCTGGCTGGGGGCTATTCCATACCATGTGACGTCATGCTCACCATAAAAGGGGGCTGGTCAGGCAGGGGTGGGCTTGGGTGGTTCTGGGACAGGCTGAGTGTCTGGTCCTTGGATTGCTAAATCGTTCTCTGTTATCACCCATTGTTACTATCTGTTATCAGCACTGTTGCTGATTGTTTCCCTCTCCCTTGCCGTCCCAGTAACCTGCCCTTATCCCAACCCTGGAGGCTTTGCCGTTGTTTTTCCGTTCTCCTCCCCATCCCGCCGGGGGAGGGCTGAGTGAGTGGCGCTTGGTGCTCAGCTGCTGGCTGGGGCTGAACCACGTCGGTGACAGACAGTCAGAAGTTACTGCAAACTCCAGGTTTGAGGATTTATTGGATTGGGAAGATTCTGGTTTTGTCACAAGGCAAAAATGTTCTTCCACAAACAAAACCCACTTATCTTTTGTACACAGGCAAGAAAGAAAACAGCCATCAGAAAAATGCAGATCAAAAAGAAAGATTAGCACAGCCTCTCTCTCTCTTCTACTATAGTCCTTTCTGTCTATATTTTTTTTTAATTCTGTGATATCCATCTGCCTCTTGGCCTTTTTATTAATCTACCTCATTGAAGGTTAAATGCCAAAAAGGAAGGTAAAATCTTGCTCATTTTGTTTTTCACAGGGATGATCCAGTTGAAGACAGCCTTTGGGAAGAGTAGAAAGTAAGCAATAAAAACCAAGCATTCAAACTACAAGCTTTATTTCTAAACCTAGAACTCTGGAAGACCAAGTATTAAATTAGTTGTAGCAGTGGGAATGTCACAGAAATCATGGCCTTGTCTACACTAAGGACAATTTAAAAAGTATCCCATTGCTGTTAGTGTTAGCTCAGCTGAACTTACTAGGGCCTTGGAGACATCAGAGGAGCAAAACCCAGAGGAGCCAAGATCAGACAATAAATCATCTTTAGACAGAATTTCAGGATCATCAGAAAAGCTAGCTTCCATAATAAAAACAGCAGGTGGAGACATAGCAGCAGGCTAAATTTTGTCCCAAGCATTTAAACGATGTTTAACAAATCAGTCCAAGATGAGAACAGAAACCAAATTTTTAGGTAGTAGGTCTTTTTCTTCTGGCTTCCCATGTAAAAAGAACATGGCAATTTAACAACTGAAGAAAATCAGTATATATTGGTGGCTTCTGACTTGGAGCTTTGGTGATGAACATTCCCTTGTCGGTAATTTTAAATAACTTAAAAAATAATCTATAACCTTAGAAGTTCCAACACCCTAGCTGTTAGATGGAAACCTTTAGAAGGAATACATCTGTTGGTGAAAATTTTTTAACCCTTCATTCTTTTGTGTTTAGAATTTATCCACATCTCTGAAAACATTTAACTGGTGCTATTTTAAATTCCTTCCCTTCAATAAATAAATAAATAAGTGTCTCCATTACATACAGATAAATATTACCAGAAGCTCAAAAAGAAATTGGGGGGGGGGGGGGGATAATGGATGAGTATGCAATCTCAGAGCCATCTAAATTTCATTTGAGATTAAACTTTCAAAAACCTATGCTTGCTTTGTGAGCATGTAGGTACCAAGTTGGACACCTAGGAATTGTTTCATTTTCATGTGATAGGTATTAAAAAATAGGTCAGCTGGAATACCTATTTATGATGTGCGCTAAAGTAGCAGGAGGGATGATGGGAACGCAGAACACCTATTTCACTGAACTTATCAAAATTTATCCTTATACTGAATGAAAATGAATAGTTTAAAACCTAATTTTATACAGAGTTTTTAAACTTTGAATGCATATGAAACTTGGAAAATAATCAGAAACTTTCATTTCAAAATAGCTTTACTCATACCCGCTACCTCTACAATTCAAAATATTTGTGGCCTGGGGAAAACTGGATTGTGTATGCCTTCCCAACATTTTGACTTGATTCTGAAACTTCTCAGCTGAATCCTATAGAGTTGATAACAATAATAACAATCTGTGATGGGGTGAAGCCTCCCTGAAAACACTGCTCATCTAGGTGGGACCTTGAGCATGTCTATCTAGCTTTAAGTCATTAAATGATTCTGGTATGTGTTGGGAAAACAAGGAAAATAACAATAACTTTAATGAGGTGAGGCTTTTCCAAGAGCTGTTGACTACATCTTCCCTGTTCTAATGGTTTAGGTATATACCAAGGGGAGAGAAAAAACATACCCAAAACTAAACCCACAGATGAATTCTTAACAACTTTATATTGGGTCAGGATTAAAGAGAGGGCTGGGTCAGGGGACATCATAGCGGGGGTCTGCTACAGGCCACCTGACCAGGGGGACTGAGAAGATGAAGTCCTCTATAGGCAGATAGGAGCAGCCTCACAAGCCCTGGTCCTTATGGGGGACTTCAACCACCCTGACACCTGCTGGAGGGACAACGCAGCTGAGCGCAAGCAATTCAGGAATGGAATGTGTTGATGATAACTTTCTCCTCCAAGTGACAGAGGAGCCCACAAGGAGAGGTGCCATGCTGGACCTTATTCTTACCAATAAGGAGGACCTGGTAGGGGATGTCAAGCTCAAGGGCAGCCTTGGCTGCAGTGACCACAAAATGGTGGAATTCAGGATCCTCAGGGCAGCAAGGAGGGCATGCAGTAAGCTCACTGCCCTGGACTTCAGGAGAGCAGACTTTGGCCTCTTCAGGGATCTGCTTGATAGAATACCATGGGACAAAGCCCTGGAAGGAAGAAGGGCCCAAGACAGCTGGCTAATATTCAAGGGGCACCTCCTCCAAGCTCAGGAGCGATGCATCCCAACAAAGAGCAAGCCAAGCAAAAACACCAAGAGGCCCCCATGGATGAACAAGGAGCTCCTGGGCAAATTCAAACAGAAAAAGGAAGCCTACAGAGGGTGGAAACAAGGGCAGGTAGCCTGGGAAGAATACAGAGAAACTGTCCAAGCAGCCAGGGATCAGGTTAGGAAAGCCAAAGCCCTGATAGAAATTAGTCTGGCCAGGGATGTCAAGGACAACAAGAAAAGCTTCTATAGGTATGTTAGTGAGAAAAGGAGTATGAGGGAAAACGTGGGTCCCCTCCGGAATGAAACGGGTGAGCTGGTTGCCCAGGATATGGAGAAGGCTGAGGTACTCAATGATTTCTTTGCCTCAGTCTTCACTGGCAAATGCTTGAGCCACACTGCCCAGGTCACAGAAGGCAAGGACTGGGAGGATGCAGAACCGCCCACTGTAGGAGAAGATCAGGTTCGAGAATATCTAAGGAACCTGAAGGTGCACAAGTCCATGGGACCTGATGAGTCGCATCCGCAAGTCTTGAGGGAACTGGTGGATGAAGTGGCCAGGTCACTCTCCATCATATTTGAGAAGTCCTGGCAGTCTGGTGAAGTTCCCGCCAATTGGAAGAGGGGAAACATAACCCCCATTTTGAAGAAGGGTAAAAAGGAAGACCCAGGGAACTACAGGCCAGTCAGTCTCATCTCTGTGCCTGGAAGGATCATGGAGCAGATCCTCCTGGTGACTATGCTCAGGCACATGGAAAACAAGGAGGTGAATGGTGACAGCCAACACGGCTTCACTAAGGGCAAATTGTGCCTGTCAAACTTGGTGGCCTTCTATGATGGGGTGACAGCATTGGTGGATAAGGGAAGGGCAACTGACATCATCTACCTGGACTTGTGCAAGGCATGTGACACTGTCCCACACAACATCCTTGTCTCTAAATTGGAGAGACATGGATTCGATGGATGGACCACTTGGTGGATAAGGAATCGGCTGGATGGTCACACGCAAAGAGTTGTGGTCAACAGCTCAATGTCCAAGTGGACAACAGTGACAGGTGGCATCCCTCAGGGGTCGGTACTGGGACCGGCACTGTTTAACATCTTTGTCGGCGACATGGACAGTGGGATCGAGTGTACCCTCAGCAAGTTTGCCGACGACACCAAGCTGTGTGGTGTGGTCGACACGCTGGAGGGAAGGGATGCCATCCAGAGGGACCTTGACAGGCTGGAGAGGTGGGCCTGTGAGAACCGCATGAAGTTCAACAAGGCCAAGTGCAAGGTCCTGCACGTGGGTTGGCGCAATCCCAAGCACGACTATAGGCTGGGCGAGGAATGGATTGAAAGCAGCCCTGAGGAGAAGGACTTGGGGGTGTTGGTGGATGAGAAGCTCAACATGAGCCGGCAGTGTGCGCTTGCAGCCCAGAAAGCCAACCGTGTCCTGGGCTGCATCAAAAGAGGTGTGACCAGCAGGTCGAGGGAGGTGATCCTGCCCCTCTACTCCTCTCTTGTGAGATCCCACCTGGAGTACTGCGTCCAGCTCTGGGGGCCCCAGTGCAGGAGAGACATGGAGCTGTTGGAGCGAGTCCAGGGGAGGGATAGAGCACCTCTCCTATGAGGACAGGCTGATCGTTCAGCCTGGAGAAGAGAAGGCTCCGGGGAGACCTAATTGCGGCCTTCCAGTACCTGAAGGGGGCCTACAGGAAAGCTGGTGAGGGACTGTTTATCAGGGAGTGTAGTGACAGGACAAGGGGTAATGGGTTTAAGCTGAAGGAGGGTCGATTTAGATTAGATGTTAGAAAGAAATTCTTTACTGTTAGAGTGGTGAGGTACTGGAACAGGTTGCCCAGAGAGGTTGTGGATGCCCCCTCCCTGGAAGTGTTTAAGGCCAGATTGGATGGGGCTTTGGGCAACGTGGTCTAGTGGAGGGTGTTCCTGCCCATGGCAGGGGGGTTGGAACTAGATGGTCTTTGGAGATCCCTTCCAACCCAAACCATTCTATGATTCTATATCAGTGTAACACATTTGGGATAGGAAATGGGAAATTGATAGTAACTCGGGTAACAATTTACTTTTGATATAGAGCAAATCGTAGAGATTGGTCTGCAGTGATGGGACCAGCATGGCTATAAGCAATTTATGAGAAATTAGAAAGCAAAAAACAAGGAAAACAGTAGTCCTTCACAGGAGACACATCCACAGATGTCCAACAATGTGCTAAAGGCTGACCTAAGGTGGAAGTGCTATGCCTGAAACCAAGGCTCTTTCTTACCACATCTATTTGCAGATAAGGGTGGCTTAAAACCAGTTTCTGAGACAGAGGGCAGTGCCTAACCATCCATTTATGGGGAAAAAAATATTTTAATGGATGCAGAATAATGCTCCTGCTTCTGCTGCTGCACAGAAAGTAACATGAGATTCAGTATGAGAGAAGGAGAATGAGTACTGGCTGTACTGAGAATCAGAAGTATGATTTTATCTATCAGCTAGTTACTTAGGAAAAGGGAGGACTAGGCTGGCCCTCTAGGGTTTTTTTATACATTTAACATTTAAATCCCTGGATTTTTTTTTTTTAAGATCAAAACCACTAAGTCAAAAAATATTTCCCTTTTTTCTGTTTACTACTCTAGTCCCCCAAATCTTCTATTTATTTCTGAAATTTCAACTGAATATTAACCCTCTCATTTTAGCCTTTCTTACAAGGCAGATGAGAGTTTGTGTTCTTGTGGAGATTAAATTTCACTTAAATTAAAACTTGATCTTCATGGGAGGTATTCTAACTACTACAGTATGCAGTTAACGTTATAACTCAGTAACTTTAGAAAAGAAGTCAATATTTTCAAAAAATGTTTATTGGTACCTTACCCCTCTAGGAAGAAGACGCTTTCTTTAAATCCTGATTCAGGCACTGAGGGCCTGGAAAGACCAGTGTTGGAATTTAATGCTCATCTTTTTCCCTATTGAGTAGTCCCAGGTTCTTCCTCACTTATTTTTCAGCTCATCTTTCCAAGGCAGATATTTATTTCAGTGCACAGTAGCGTGATTCTAGTAGCTGAATTACAGGCTCACAATTGTGTTCTGGGGGTCAGTCATTTCACTCATAACTTCAAGGCATCTAGTTTTGGTTACAGCCCCTGGAAGTGTCAATAGATCTTAATAGCTATGTACTGAAAGATCAGGAATGAGCTATACATTAAAATATGATGTAATGAAAAGATCTCTGCTATTCACCTTAACAATTTTGGCAGAAAAAAAGAGAAATTGAACATAAATTTAGAGGGCATAATGGAAATTCAGTTGTCATTGGCCAAGATGTGCTTTCTCATTACAGTTTAACAAAGGTTTAATTAATTAAATGTTCTTGCATACAGATATCAAATTACATATTAGAATTTAGAGATATCTCTGTTTAAACAAACTGTATCAAAGAACACAATCTCAAATAATAGCAGTATTTTTCAGTTCATTGGTGAACGCGATGCTTTCAGAATTGCTCTACTTCTATAGTAATATACTATAGAGAAAGGCTGAAGTAAACCAGAGGGATATAATTAGAGGTAGTAATTCATTTCAGTTTGTAGAAATGAGGTCTTAATTATTCTGTACATTTTCAAGACTGTATCCAGTCCCCATGTCTCTGTGTAAGGAACTGAAACAGCTGGAGTCAGTATCCTCAGCAGGTGACCTGCATATTCTTCTACGCTGTAGAAACCAAATTCACCCTCTTGAACAGATTTGAAATTTCCTTTCCCTTTCTGGATGATACAGACTAATTTCAATTTCATAGGGTCTTTTGTTATGTGCAGATTTATTTTCCCTGGTCTGAGGTCCAATCATCTTGTAGTCTCTTGAGGAAGCTCAGACCACTCTAGATAGCTAGGATACAATGAATGTTACTGTTGCAGTCCTGTGGGTCATTTGGCTGCTCATGGATGAAAACAGTATTTTAACTCTGGAATCAGTTTGTGCTAGAAACTTAGTCTTTGTTTAGCTGACCAAGGTGACAATCGGTGCTTTTTATCCATTGCCTGGCCTTTCTGTGTGCAGTGGTGGAGACAATTCCTAAAATTATGGTGGTTTTGTTGGTTTTGTTTAGAGAATCTGGAACATCAGGCATTAAGAATAACCATAGAATCATAGAATGATTTAGGCTAGAAGGGACCTTAAAGATCTAGTTCCACCCCCCCTGCCATGGTCAGGGACACCCTCCACTAGACCACATTGCCCAAAGCCCCATCCAACCTGGCCGTGAACACTTCCAGGGAGGGGCCATCCACAATTTCTCTAGGCAACCTGTTCCAGTGTCTCACCACCCTCATAGTGAAGAATTTCTTCCTAACATCTAATCTAAATCTACCCTGCTTCAGCTTAAAGACATTACCCCATGTCCTATCACTACATGTCCTCCAGCTTTCTTGTAGGCCCCCTTTAGGGACTGGAAGGCTGTTATAAGGTCTCCCTGGAGCCTTCTCTTCTCCAGGCTGAACAATCCCAACTCTCTCAGCCTGTCCTCACAGGAGAGGTGCTCAGCCCTCGGATCAGCTTCGTGGCCCTCCTCTGGACTCGCTCCAACAGCTCCAGATCCTTGTTATGTTGAGGCCCCTGGAGCTGAAGACAGTACTTCAGGTGGGGTGTCATAAGAGAATAGATAATTGTTTCATTGGGCTAGATAAAATAAAGAACTTGGGTACTTAATTAGAGATTTAGGCAGAAAATAGATCTGTCAGAAGCAATCAGAAGCTGCATGCCTAGATCTGAAGTTCTGAACTGCCCAGGAATAAGTCTGGTGGGGGAATCAGGGGTGCTTTAGCCTACTAATGGCAGTAACTCCCCCCACCACACATAAAAACTATAGCAATAAGAGGTTGCATATTAGAAATGCAGCGCTGTATCCACGTTGCAGGATAACTGAGAGCCCTGGGGCAAATTTCATTATTCAGCCAAGGAGGAAGTTTTAAGGATAACAATGCAATCAATTGAACTAGGCCGCAAATAGGAACTGATTCTACATATTATAAAAGTTCAGAAAGGATCCGTTCATATCCTGTGTGTTGTTCAGTTAATTGAATTACCACTTGACATTAAAATTAAAGGACATAGTTAATTTCCATCTGACCTATGCCACTGGAAAAATTAGAAGTACAACTACAGAAAGAAAAACGTTAATTTAGAATTTATTTTACTGCTAGTGTATGGTTTGTTTCAAAAGGAATACTTAGGAAATTAATGTATTCTATCATGTTCTTAAGATTAAAATTAAACTTTATTCAGTACCTCTGTCAGGTACTTTGAAAAGCAGGCAAAAGGAATCTTAGGTCCTCCCATTTGTATAAAGAAATGAGAGGAAGGGTAAGAGGAAGGAACCCATCTGCACTGCTCTGTCCTACAGTATATTTTCAGATGCTCTATGTCATATTATCAATGCATACCACTAAAAATTATCAATCAGATGAATAAAATAACATTTGAAATGGCATTTGGAATTTTCAAAATTAAACTGCAAGTGTTTAAAACTCAGGAGTTTCCATTATGTTTCATGGTAACTTTTTTAAACATTTGCATGATTCTACAGAGGAAGAAAAATCTACAGTTTCATTGAATCAGTTTTGACTGGTAAAACAGTTTCTTTGAAATGTATTGCAATAAACTCTTTAATATGCACACCTAGTGCCAAGATACAACTCACATTCATGCCTGACAGATACATTTCCCAGATTTGCCCTCTTCAGTCTTCTAGATATGAAGTGTGTTTGTGTGTGTCTGCATTAGTAATTCAGTGTACAAGAGGAGTTTTTTAGTGTGAATTTGTACTCAGTATGTAAGCAGTGCCCTGAAGAACACATTCAAGAGCACTCCTGGTACATATTTTTCTCCCAGTGGATGCAGTACTGAAGCTGGACACCTGGGTACCACCTACAGTGACACCTGCTGTGTGAACAGGAGGACCTCCAGAAGGTCTTCCACCTCTACACTCGCCTGATGGAAGTAGACACCACTGGTGCAGATGCAATGTGGATTGACAATGGTGCAATGGATCAGAGAACATGAGCTCTAGTCTCCCTACCCCTTTGGTGAGAAGAAATATCTTGTAGAAATTACTTCTTGTGATCAGACCGGTTTGAGAGTCTGGTATCTTGAAGTCTGCCAGTGGCCAGAAGCTCTCCAATGAAGATGCAAAAGTATTACTGCATTCTGAAATACTCTTTGCTATTCCACCTATGTCATAACACACAAGATGTACTCTGTTCAAAGTTTGCTTAACTAGAACTGCTTTCTTGATCAATATTGTATCCTCACATGACTGCATTAATGTCTCAGTGGGATCTACTCTACTTAGGGGCACTTTTCTGTGTCTCTCCATGGTTTCTATTGGCTTGTGATTTACCTGTACTTTTATCGATATGACCAGAAAGCATTGTTGCACAGTAAGAGGACAATTAACATTTTTTTTTCCCCTCTCTTTCTGTCAGTCTCCTGTTTATGAAAAATTTCTGACAGTAAAAGGTATAGACAGCTGACTTTATCCCAGTGCAAGACTACGTGGTATTTTGGGATTGGATATAAGATGGTAACATTGACCTACCCTTTAACATTGAGTACAAATTCATAGAATTCATAGAATCATGGAATCATAGAATGGTTTGGGTTGGAAGGGATCTCCAAAGACCATCTAGTTCCAACCCCCCTGCCATGAGCAGGGACACCCTCCACTAGACCACGTTGCCCAAAGCCCCATCCAATCTGGCCTTAAACACTTCCAGGGATGGGGCATCCACAACCTCTCTGGGCAACCTGTTCCAGTGCCTCACCACTCTAACAGTAAAGAATTTCTTTCTAACATCTAATCTAAATCGACGCTCCTTCAGCTTAAACCCATTACCTCTTGTCCTGTCACCACACTCCCTGATAAACAGTCCCTCACCATCTTTCCTGTAGGCCCCCTTCAGGTACTGGTAAGCTGCAATTAGATCTCCCCGGAGCTGCCTTTTCTCCAGGCTGAACGATCAGCCTGTCCTCATAGGAGAGGTGCTCTTTCCCTCCCCTGGACTCCAACAGCTCCATGTCTCTCCTGCACTGGGGCCCCCAGAGCTGGACGCAGTACTCCAGGTGGGATCTCACAAGAGAGGAGTAGAGGGGCAGGATCACCTCCCTCGACCTGCTGGTCACGCCTCTTTTGATGCAGCCCAGGACACGGTTGGCTTTCTGGGCTGCAAGCGCACACTGCCGGCTCATGTTGAGCTTCTCATCCACCAACACCCCCAAGTCCTTCTCCTCAGGGCTGCTTTCAATCCATTCCTCGCCCAGCCTATAGCTGTGCTTCGGATTGCGCCAACCCACGTGCAGGACCTTGCACTTGGCCTTGTTGAACTTCATGCGGTTCTCACGGGCCCACCTCTCCAGCCTGTCAAGGTCCCTCTGGACAGCATCCCTTCCCTCCAGCATGTCGACCTGTGGTGGGTTGACCCTGGCTGAGGGCCAGGTGCCCACCAGAGACGCTCTATCACTCTCCTCTTTCATTAGACAGGGGAGAAAAGGTACAATGAAAAAAAAACTTACGGGTCAAGATAAGGACAGGGAGAGATCATTCTCTAATTATCATCACGAGCAAAACAGACCGAACTTAGAGAGGGAATTCATCTTATTTATTACTAAGCAAAAGAGAGTAGAGGAATGAGAAATAAAACCAAATCTTAAAAACACCTCCCCCCACCCCTCCCATCTTCCCAGGCTCAACTTCACTCCCGGCTTCAACCTCCGCCCCCCTCAGCAGCGGCACAGGGGGACGGGGAGTGGGGGTTACGGTCAGTTCCTCACGCGGTGTTTCTGCTGCTTCTTCATCCTCAGGGGGAGGACTCATCGTTCCCCCGCTCCAGCGTGGGGTCCCTCTCACAGGAGACAGTCCTTCACGACCTTCTCCAACGTGAGTCTCCTCCACGGGGTGCAGACCTTCAGGAGCAAACTGCTCCAGCATGGGTCCCCCACAGGGTCACAAGTCCTGTCAGCAAACCTGCTCTGGCGTGGGCTCCTCTCTCCATGGATCCACAGGTCCTGCCAGGAGCTTGCTCCAGCGTGGGCTTCCCACGGGGTCACAGCCTCCTTCAGGTGTCTCCACCTGCTCCGGCGTGGGGTCCTCCACAGGCTGCAGGTGGAATCTCTACACCCCCTCATCCTCCCTCCATGGGCTGCAGGGGGACAGCCTGCTTCACCATGATCTTCACCACGGGCTGCAGGGGAATCTTGCTCCGGTGCCTGGAGCACCTCCTCCCCCTCCTTCTGCACTGACCTTGGTGTCTGCAGATGTTCTTACATCTTCTCACTCCTCTCTCTGGCTGCAAAAGCTCTCTCTAACTGTTTTTGTCTTTCTTAAATATGTTATGACAGAGGCGCTGATTGGCTTGGCCTTGGCCAGCGGCGGGTCTGTCTTGGAGCCAGCTGGCATTGGCTCTGTCAGACACAGGGGAAGCTTCTAGCAGCTTCTCACAGAAGCCACCCCTGTAGCCCCCCCGCTACCAAAACCTTGCCACGCAAAACCAACACACGACCGCACCACACAGCTTGGTGTCGTCGGCAAACTTGCTGTGGGTGCACTCGATCCCACTGTCCATGTCGCTGACAAAGATGTTAAACAGTGCTGGTCCCAGTACCGACCCCTGAGGAACGCTTAATTGGCCTGGCATTAGATGAGTTTATGCAAATCCTCCAGAAGAAAATATAGCATCCCTCTAGGATGCACCTGTCTGCAGTAGACTTTGTCAAGGCCAGCGACTCCCTGGGGTTGAAGGCCAGGAATGGCAAGTGGTCACCAGGGGTCCATCAGGGCAGGGTCTGGCAGCCAGCGCCCGTCCCACTGCCCCGGCCAGGAGCAGGGCAGCTGGGGGCACCGGGGCAGCTGGTCCCAGGCGTTGGGCACCTCCATGGGGACAGGGATGGGCCAAGGCTGGGCCAGGACGTAGGCCTACAAGTGGGGTCGGGATCAGGCCCAATGAGGGGAACCAAGGAATGGCTGAGCAGGGCTGTGGGGATCAAAGCCATGCAGGGATGTCAGCCCACAGGTCAGGGTCAGGATCAGACAGAGCTCAGTTTATTCTAAGCAGCAGCATGATTTAAGGCATTTTCAGCTGAAGCTGAAACAGCTATCTGGTCCTTCATATACTAATTCTTGGATCATTGACCTTTTCCATAAAACATGTTTGCCATATAAAAGATTCACAGGTCTCTGAATAATAGTAACAGAATGTGGAAACTTAATTGCCCATCTGTAGATATCCATATACATCCTAAAATTAGTGTCAGTGGAGTTTATTTTTAACTTCAACTTGCTATGGAGTGTCCATCTCCTTGAAATATGTCACATGTTTCGGACTGTCAATAAGAGGTCATGATAACTGTCACTTACTGTCATGTCCATGTGAATCTTCTGCTTCAATTATCTCTGTAGACTACAAACATCTGGCATCCAGCAGACCATGGTGCATATTTCTGCCAGCTGTTGTAAACTCCAAGCATTGAGGCTTCTGTAATTTTCTTAGTAGAATGGATGTTTTTGCATTTTTTAATCTACGTTAGTCTCATATTATCTAATATTTTTATAAATAGGTGTTGTTGGGATTACTCATAGCTGGCTTTGAAGATGAACTGAAAGCAAGCAGGTCACTGATCTATTGGTTGCACATTGTAGTTTGGTTGCAGATATGGGTGCTAATTGTCTGGCAGCTGCTTTCTGCAAAGCATATTTGTTTAACTACAGGATCAGCTAGAGGCACAGTGGCAATCATGCTCACTATTTGAAATGTTTCCATCCTCAAGCTGTGAATATGTTTTTTGTTTCAGAACCCTGACTCTGATGTCCCTTTACTGAGTATTTTTTTATCTGATATTAGTGCTGTTTTCCCAAGCACTGGTTTACGATGCATTGGGCACAGCTTAACCAGCTTTGTGTTATTTGCCTCTTTTCCTTTAGCTTCAGCTTGCATATGCATTCTATAGTACTTGTTCTCATACTTTCCCAGGATAGTTCATTGCTTTGGGGAACATTTTTTGTGGTGTTCAAGAAATAAGTCACAGGCACCTCAAATTTTCACATTAGAATATCTTCAGTATTTTAAATGTTGCATATGTTTGTGAGCACTGTAACATAAGTAGCTGTTCTCTCTTCTAATCTTCTCTTCTGCTGTCTTTGATGCCAAATTGAAAAATATACAAAACCACAAAAATGTTTGTTTCTGTAGTGTCTTTCTGCCATGAGTCATAGAATTTATCAAAATACTTTTATCAACTGTTTCAATGTCTGAAGGAGGGTTTTTTGGTAAGAAGTGCCCTGTGTAATGTAGGAGTTTCTATTTCAGTCTCAAATCTCACAGCCTACATTAAACTATATAATGTTACTTTTCTTCCCCTGTACATACACTCTTAATGTGGGATGCAGGACTTGAGGCTGATTAATAATTGTTTATATGTAGAAAACCATCCAATTATGGAACCTATATGTGTCTGGAATAGAAGCTGGTCGACATTTCAAACTTTAAGAAGCTGTCAACCCTCCCTGAAAACAGCTTCTTGTTCACTTTTATTCCATTTTTTTAAAAATGATAATTCAGCATTCCCTGTGTTCTTAAGTTTGGCCACATTCTTTGTTTATAGGATATGTTTTGTTTGCCTAGGGTACTCTCTTGCACTGGGATTAACTATGCTGAACATTTCTACCTTACTTTAAATAATATTTGCTGAGTAATAACATAAAATTTTTCAGGGTCCTAAAATTAAACGGGTTCTTTATTAATTGCTCTTACTATACATATGCCACCACTGCTGACTCTTTCAGGACACATCATAGAAACTTTCTGACTAGTTATTACCTACTACAAATCTTTCTTTTTGTGGCCTACAGGCTTTCCTCCAGCTTTCACAGAGATTGCTGCAGATGAACCTTTAAACAACCTGCCCTGAGCTTCCTAAATCAGTAAGTCAGTAAATTGTGATGCACTGTGGCTCAGCAGCTCACCTACTCAGCCTGATCTTCCCACTCATGACCAGTTTTCAGTTTCTACACACTCTTATGAGGGTGAGCCCTTGTGAGAGAGAGCACAAGTTGCCTAGTGTAAAGTTCTCACTGAGAGCTATTATTTCCCCACTGGGTGGCTATAGGACACATGTCAAAAAGCCACAGGAGACAATTCTTCACAGGAAGCTCCTTGGCCTGATTCATATCAACATCATTTAGACCTGGAATAAGAAATCAGTGAAAATTATGACAATAAAAATATATATTCAGCCTTCTATCATGAGGGTTTGCTGCTTCCTGACCTCTTTTTGTTCTCTTGAACTAGACACAGTTTCTGAGCTGGATGGTAATTAGAGTATCTCACTATTTAGTGCAATTTGTAAATGTCATTAATTCTCTAGCAGTTAGACATGTTAGGAAAGAGACATGATGTTCTGAGCTGCTGACCACTACTGAACTATAATTTACTATGAGAAGACAGTGACTGTAAAAGTGTTGGCAATCCACCTTTTAAATGTTATAGTAGCTTTTCCTTTTGGTTATTTTTAAAGAAATATCAGTCAGAGTGTGTTTTATGTAGCAACAATTACAGATGACCTTGGGAAACTGTGATGTGCATGTGAAGTCAACCTTAATCTAGCAGGAGAATTGTGAAGCACTTCTCAGAGCAGCAGCCTAGTATCCAGCATGGTTCAAAAGGATGCCTCAGGGCTCCACCAAAACCAAGTTCATTGAAATTCCATCTTCAGAACTAGAAACATATTTGTGAATCTCCTCACACTTTTCACCTCTGGAATGAGTAATTGACGTGGTTTAGCCCCAGCCAGCAGCTGAGCGCCACGCGGCTGCTCACTCACCCCTCCCCCGGCGGGATGGGGAGGAGAATGGAAAAACAACGGCAAAGCCTCGAGGGTTGGGATAAGGGCAGTTTACTGGGACAGCAAGGGAGAGGGAAACAGTCAACAACAGTGCTGATAACAGATAGTAACAATGGGTGATAACAGAGAACAATTTACCCATCTGACAACCTGACACTCAGCCTGTCCCAGAGCCATGCCGAGCCCGCCCCTGCCCAACTAACCCACTTTTATTGTGAGCATGACGTCACATGGTATGGAATAGCCCCCAGCCAGCTTGGCTCACCTGTCCTGGCTCCTTGTGAAATTAACTCTATTCTTGCCAGAACCAGGACAGTAATCATCCACACAGTATTTGGAAAGCTATAAATCTTCCACAGCCTCTTTGAAATCTTAGGGGTGGATGTATACCCACTTCTTTTCCATCTGCTAAAAGTTTAACATGAAAACTTTAGCCTGATTCAGCCTGTGAACACATATAGATGAAGTCAGAGAGTGAATGGTTGAAGATCATGCTGCTAGAGACTAAGCCCTGCCTTCTCTTACTTCATCTTGTTTTTTCATTTTGTGTTGTAGGTTTGGAAAATCATTTTGGTGGTATAACAGATTGTTGCCATGACATCCTTATTATTCTGCAGAGGAATTAGCAGAAAATAACGTCCCTGCAACTGCTGTGGTTGCAATGTAGTAATCCTCCCATTGCCCTTGTGCTAAAGCACTGACAGAATTGTGGGCAGGGTCTTCAATTCTTTCATTGTAGACTTCAGAGCCGTATTATACTTTATATTGTGTGTTTGCCATTCTTTCATTCAGCTCTGTACTAGTGGCACAGCAGAGCCTGTGCTCCTGATACATATTTGAGCATCAATGTATTTTTTACTTTATGCTGCTACTGACTACAGCTCACATCCCTTTTCCCTCCCAGCTGTGTACTCAGTGCTCAAAGAGCTTTTCACAATGCTTTGCTTGAGCAGAGGAATAATAGACCACATTTTTCAACATTCTCTCAAATTCTTACTGCTTGTTGCCAACTACCTGCAGATTTTGCATGTGATGGCCAATACCTTATTAAGACAACCTTTGTCACATAGAAATTAAAAGCAAAAATCCCAAACCCACAACTCTGTAACACAGAATGATTCAGCCATGATGAGGAGGTGGCAATAAATATCTGACATTCTCTGTAGTTATCTCCTCCACCTTATTGGGTGGCATGTTTTCCCACTATATTTTATGATCTTTATCTATATTACTCAGCAAGACATGCAGCTGTGGCAATAGTAAGTTCTGTGGCTGAGCGCTAGATCAAGGTGTACAGGAGGCTTCCTGGAGCCAGGGAAACCCGAGGAAGAGCAGAGAGCCCCGCCAGGAGCTGGGAGCTTGAGAGAGGCTGATGTGGCTTGGGCATCGCCAGGAGAAACTGCAGGAGAGTGAAATGGCCCTAGGGAGTGCTGCAAACAGGCAGGGCAAACAGGGACAGACAAGGTGCAGCAGTTTGCACAGCACTTCGCGCAGAAGGGCTGGTGAGTAGGGCCGTGCAGTTCACACAGAAGGGACCACCCAGTAAAGTGCTCTAGGTCTCTGCCAAAATGGTGGGCACTTGCCTCAGAGCTAAAAGAGAGTGTTTCTACAGAGAAAGTCCCTGAGATGTGTGATGCTTCCACCAGACAGAACTGGTAAGGAAGGAGACTTCAGTGCAGGCAGTAGGTTGCAACAAGTGCCCAGACCCTTCTCTTGGAGAAAAGGTGAGTACCTGCACAAGGTGTGCACAGATTGATGATCTGTTGCGTCAGGTGGCTGAGTTGTGGGAAACAGTTAAAAAGCTGTGCAGTATTAGAGGGGCAGAGACAGATAGGTGGTTTCAGAACCATGCTCCTGTGGTGGGCACCACTGAGAATGAGGCACCTTGGACCCTGGTGACCCACAAAAGCAGGACTCTGCTTCAGTCTCCACCTTTCAGCTTCACAACCAAAAACAGATATGAAGATTTAACAGCTGTAAACACCCACAAGCAAGGTCTGCAAGGAGAAACTGTACCAGCAGCATACAGTGGACACCACAAAAAGAAATGACGAGTGCTCATAGTGTGTGACTCTCTTAAAGGGCACTGAAGCACCCATCTGCCAGCCTGACAGGCAGCCACGAGTGGTATGCTGCCTTCTGGGAGCTAAGATCTGAGATGTTGCCGAGAGGGTGCTACAGCTTTTGACAAGAGCACAGACTACTAGCCACTGCTACTCTTTCATGGGGACATGAATGACATTGCAAGATGGAACCTGGGCAGAATCAAGGAAGACTGTAAAGCCCTGGGGGTGCAAGCAAAAAGTATCGGTGTCCAAATTATCTTTTCTTCCATTTTACCAGTTAGAGCAAAAGGTGCAGCCAGAAGTATATGTATAATGCATATCAACTTCTGGCTTCATGGCTGGTACCATTGTGAGGGTTTCAGCTTTTATGACAACAGGACATTCTTTGATGACTATAGCCTTTTAGGGAGGGATGGGATCCACCTGTCTATAAGAGGCAAGGGAATTTTTGATAGCAGGCTGGCCAGCCTGGTGAGGTGAACTTTAAACTGAAGGACTCAGAGGGCAGGGTCCAAAGTGGCAATGCTCATGCCATTGCAACTAACTGGGGAATAAGCCAGGCCAACCAGAGCGGTGAATAAATGTTCCTTAGCTGCCTCCCAAGATGAGAACCAGAAGACCAACCACCTCAAGTGTATGTATATAAATGCACACAGCCTGGGGAACAAACAGGAAGAACTGGAGCTCTGAGCCTAGTCAGAAAGTTGTGATATCATAATAACTGAAACATGGTGGGGTGTCCCAGAAAACTGGAAGAGGGCTAATGTCACCCCCATCTACAAGAAGGGCTTAAAGGAGGACCCAGGAAATTATAGACCCATCAGTCTTGCTTCAGTCCCTAGGAAAGTTATGGAATGAATCTTCCTGGGGGCTATCCAAGTCAATTAAAGCATGTGATTGGGAAAAGCCAGCACAGATTCACCAAAGGCAAATTGTGCTTGATAAACCTAGTCACCTTCTATGACAAAGTAGTCTATTTGGTTGATGTAGGGCAAGTGGTGGACATTGTCTACCTGGATTTTTCCAAGGCTTTCACTACAGTTTCCCACAGCCTCCCCCTCAAGAAATTGATGTGTTATGGTCTAGACAAGTGGTCTGTGCAGTGAGTGGAAACTGGCTGACAGGCCGCACCGGGAGGGTGGTGGTAAATAGCTCCTTTTCAAACTGGCAACCTGTCACAAGTGGCGTCCCCAGGGGATCGATATTGGGCCCGATGCTGTTTTGTATCTTCATAAGTGATCTGGATGATGGGATCAAGTGCACCCTGATGAAGTTTTCTGATGACACCAAACTGAGTGGGGAAGTAGGCACTTTGGAAGGGGGAGCCACCTTGCAGGAAGACCTAGATAGGCTGGAAGAGTGAGCTAAAAATAACAAGGACAAGTGTAAGGTCTTGCACCTAAGAAATCATCATCCAGGAATGCAGCACAGGCTGGGATCCACCTGGCTGGGTTGCTCTGTGAGGGCAACCTAGAGGTCCTGGTGGACAACAAGCTTAATATGAGTGAACAGTGTACTGCAACAGGCTGACCAAGTGAGTGGTGATCTGTCACAGGCACATGGCGCACAGGGCACAGATGGTCATTGTTTACATTTCAGGAATAGAGGAGTGGTCTCACAAGACATTATCCTGCCTCCACAGGCTCTGTCCTTGTTCAACACTCCCTGGTCATCATCAGCCCATCCCTGTCCATGTCAAGACGGGTGTTTGTGACATTCACTTGTTATCAGAGCCTCACACCAGCAGAGATAAAGAAGTCATCATCCCATTCTATTCAGCACTTGTCAGGCCACACCTGGAAAACTGTGTTTAGCTTTGTTCCCCACTAAAAAAAAAAACATGTGGACAGGCTGGAGAGGCCCCAGAGAAGGGCCACCAGGATGATCAAAGGACTGGGAAGCCTGCCGTATGAGGAAAGGCTGAGAGAACTGGGTTTGTTCAGCCTTGAGAAATGACAGTGTACGGGGGGGGCCTTATCACCATGTTCCAGTACTTAAAGGATGGCTACAAAGAAGATGGAGAATCCCTTTTTACAAGGAGTCACATGGAAAAGACAATGGGTAAATGTAAAAATAATGTAAAAAAAATGTAATAAAAGTCATAGATACAAGTTACTCCTGGGGAGATTCTGATTGGTTGGACACAAGAGGAAAATTTTTCATGATGAGAACAAATAGCCATTGGAATAATCTGCCCAGGGAAATGGTGGATTCCTCAACATTGGACACTTTTAAGATTTGGCTGGATGAGGTGCTGGGCCATCTTGACTAGATGGTGCTTTTGTCTAGACAGAGCTTTTGCCAAGAGAGCAAAGTTTCTGACATGCTCCCACAGAGCATTTGAGTTTGATTAATTTTATTAGAAAAGTATTTTTTTGAAAAACATCCTGGTTGATTCCAATTACAAATTCATGGAGTGATATGTCAAGAAGGGTGTAGGAAATAATGTGAATTAGAGCCTTCTTGCTAAAAGATTAGGTATTCGTGTATTCATATATGCAAGTGTAAACACAGTGATGATCTCATTTTCTGGACCTGAGATATGCTGAACTTCATGAACAAGGAGCTCAGGCACAGGACATTTCTGTTTGTCAGGACTGATAGTTTTTTTACTTTAAATGAGTTTGAAGAAAAAATGAGAGAAATTGTATGCACCATTAATCCTAAATGAGAATGATAAAAATGAAGACAGGAACTTATAAGAAAGCGTGGCCTTTAGGAATCATCAAGGCCGGCTCCAAGCTGAGGTGAATAAGACAGTTGCCTTTGGAACAGACTACTGGGACAGCAAAACTGTTGCCTGCTTGCTCCTATCAGACACCAAGAAAGGATTTCTCTCTGTCACCTATGAGCTGTATAAGCTTGGGGTACATAAACTGACATCTCCTGATGAAGGAAGGAGAGAAAGGTGTGATCCTTCCCAAGAGCAGCAGTCATTGCCAAACTTCCATAACTTCACTCCAATGGCCAAAAAGCAAGTTAAGTCTCCAAAGAATTTTCTCCTGTCTTTGACCTTCCCCTTCTCATGGCAAGAGAAAGTTGGTTCTTCATCTCCAGAAAAGCAATGATAATTCTTTGTCATACTTCTAAGGAGCCTTAGGCTGGTTTTCTGAAGTAGTTATTACAGAAAAACAGAAAGACACCAGGAATTCCAATTGTTAAGTGTTTAATAGTATAACCCCATATTTAACAGCATGCAGTAATCTAATCCAAGAAACTATACTGGTGCACTGAACATCTCTAGATACGAAAAAAAAGAAGTAGCAGGTCCCACCGTCATTGTTTTTCATGAATTTTCTTAAAACATCTGAAAGAAAACCAAGTCTGATGTTTATTATTTATTTTAGCACTTTCATATATATCACATAGTCTGTCCGGTAGCAGGTCTGTCTTCAGAAGTCATAGCCTTCATCGCTAACCTACTCAAAATACCTTTCATGTGGAAATTCCAAATGTTAGTATTCTGTAGACTTAGGTGAAATCACAGAACATTTCTACCAGTTGTATATCTTTTCCTAAGACAAACTCATAACAGTCAGCTATGACATCTATAGCACCTGAGTCTATAGATTTCTTCTGGAATTCACCTTTTACAGGAAGGAGGTAAATGAAATGATCTTTTTGCATTTGATATCTTTTCTAATGTGTAACAATACTACACCCCTGACACTCGTATAGTTCAAAAATTGTATTTCTTTACTAAAAGGTTCCTGAAATATCACAAAATCATTTTTATCTAAAAAAAATAAGCTGGTTAGACATACTGCAGCTTATTTAATTGTTATTATATTGTTCTATCAGATTTCAGATCCGCACAGGTTACTGTACATCACAACATGACATAATGTTATTTAATTTTCCAGGTGTGTATAATGTCTTGCATTGCCCTAATGTCATACTAATTCTTTACTTTCTACAATGTTTGGAGAAAATCGCATCTGGAAAAAGCATGGAATACTGGTATGCAAAAATAATTTGTCTTTATATTCTTAAAAATGCATATAATTATAAATAAGGTAAATGAGATAGATATAGATAGATAGATAGATATACAGAAACATAAATTAAGAATGCATGATTGATAAGAATGACTCAGCAGCCTGGATAGCAGAAATTGTTTCATAATTGATTGCTGCAGCTCAGTTACCTCATTTCATTTCATCAAGAATTGGAAATAGATCTTATTTATGCAGCCTTCTACAGGCTGCACTCTGTCTATGAATTGTGTACAGAAAACAGTCACCAAAAATTTGGTAAGTATTTTTAAACATATTTTTATATGTATTCAGATACATACATTATTTAAACCAGGAATATAGCTAGGGATCACATTTATTAATATCTTCAGAAAACAGTGACTATGTTTTGTTCCAACAAACTTTGACTGCTCCTTTTTCTGGTGGGTTGACCCTGGCTGGGGACCAGGTGCCCACCAGAGCCGCTCTATCACTCCCCTCATTCACTAGGCAGGGGAGAAAAAACTATAATGAAAAGCTTGTGGGTCGAGATAAGGACAGGGAGAGATCACTCACTAATTATTGTCACAAGCAAAACAGACCGAACTTAGAGAGGGAAATTAATCTAATTTATTACTGAGCAAAAAGGAGTAGAGGAATGAGAAATAAAATCAAATCTTAAAACACCTCCCCCCACCCCTCCCATCTTCCCAGGCTCAACTTCAATCCTGGCTTCAACCTCCGACCCCCCTCAGTGGCACAGGGGGACGGGGAATGGGGGTTATGGTCAGTTCATCACACGGTGTTTCTGCCGCTTCTCCCTCCTCAGGGGGAGGACTCCTCTCAACGTTCCCCTGCTCCAGCGTGTGGTTGCTCTCACAGGAGACAGTCCTTCACGACCTTCTCCAACGTGAGTCTCCTCCACGGGGTGCAGTCCTTCATGAACTGCTCCAGCGTGGGTCTCTCCCACGGGGTGCAGACCTTCAGGAGCAGACTGCTCCAGCGTGGGTCCCCCACAGGGTTACAAGTCCTGTCAGCAAACCTGCTCTGGCATGGGCTCCTCTCTCCACGGGGCCACAGGTCCTGCCAGGAGCTTGCTCCAGCGTGGGCTTCCCACAGGCCACAGCCTCCTTCAGGTGCCTCCACCTGCTCCAGCGTGGGGTCCTCCACGGGCTGCAGGTGGAATCTCTACACCCCCTCATCCTCCCTCCATGGGCTGCAGGGGGACAGCCTGCTTCACCATGGTCTTCACCACGGGCTGCAGGGGAATCTTGCTCCGGTGCCTGGAGCACCTCCTCCCCCTCCTTCTGCACTGACCTTGGTGTCTGCAGAGTTTCTTACAGCTTCTCACTCCTCTCTCTGGCTGCAAAAGCTCTCTCTAACTGTTTTTTTTTCCTTCTTAAATATGTTATGACAGAGGCGCTGATTGGCTTGGCCTTGGCCAGCAGCGGGTCCGTCTTGGAGCCGGCTGGCGTTGGCTCTGTCAGACACAGGGGAAGCTTCTAGCAGCTTCTCACAGAAGCCACCCCTGTAGCCCCGCCACTACCAAAATCTTGCCATGCAAACCCAACACACTTTTTAAAAACTCGTATCAGACTCTATCAGTTTTCAGTCATCATAAACAATTCAAGACAGCTATCTCTGGGCTACATCTGACAAGATGTAAGCAATGTTGTATGTGTGCTAGTGGAGATAGAGAAACCCAAAAATAGTTGGCGCTGGTAAAGAGTGTATTGTAAATCAGCCAGGCCTTTCCAGATTGTATACAGTAGAGGGAGGTTTTTTATGACTGGAGGCAAAAGGGAAAAAAAAAAAAAAAGGTGCGGCAGAAAAGGCATTAATCTTCCCGATAGAGAATGATAGGAAACAGTATTTCAGTTATCACAGAACTGAGGCTACGTCTCTTGCATATCCAGGGAAGGACCCCTATAGCAGTGACATTTTGTTAAAGAAAAATATCCCCAAGCCTAATAATCTAGGAAATTCCAGAATTAAGGTTGTTTTCCAACTCCTCACTTCCTTTTAAATTTGCAACTATATATAAATTGTGCAACTGCATGCTTTCCTCCTTGCCACCTCCTCTCCCTCCCCCAGAACTATCTCATGAAGTGTGTAAAATGGATGATCCTCATGGGGAGAAAAAAAAAAAAGGTATTCAATATTTTGTATTATCTTTTTATTTTCAGTCTACAGCTGTATATTTCATTTATTAGACTTTATTGAAACCATGTCCTCAAGACAGAGTTACTGCTTTTCTCATAGCTTTTTCTATCACAGTCATCACTATAGCAACAGAGTACTTCACAAGCATGGAGAAACTGATTTCACAAATTTCTGCAGAAGAGAGGTTTGTAGCTGAAGTTCCTTATTTAAAAGGGGAAAACTGATAAATTAAATGAACTACTAAAAAAATCTTAGTCAAATAAATATAAAGAAGGTTTTGAGTTTTTCTTTTAAACTGAAATTTGAACTGATTGTACCTTAAAAAAGTAAAACTTGAACATTGAAGCTACTTGAATATGTAATATTCTAAAGAAGAATACCAAAAGTAGTCAGAAACCTGTAACAACTAAAAAGAAAATTGGGCAGACTTCACAAATTATGAGTAGATCGTGAAAATTCTGAAAAGTCAAACTGAGTTATTTGTAAAGAGGAAAATAAAGCAGCAGTAGAAACCATATGATCACTTTTAATAATATAAATACAGCGGGGAAAGCAACATAGCCACTATACATGAAATTAGTAAAGGCTAAAGAGACAGGAAAATGTTATTGACCACAGGGTAACACAGGCAGAATAGGAATGAGAGGTGGAAATGGAAAGTATCATTGCTTGGTAAACCTCAGAAGCACAATAAACACAAAATGACAATATTCCATCATATCCGTTGCGGAATTCTGTCTAGGAAGCAATCAGAATGGACGGAAGGCATTACAAGGATTCTTCAAAGACAGTTTAGGAACAAATTTCATTTAATATTTTTGCTAATTAAACATAAAAAGTAGGAGTGACTGAATGAAGTTTAAAGCTAAAGTGTGATCAATGCCAAGCACAACTCTGCTGTAATGTAGAAAAGAATGTGATTACTTTAGGGCTAAAAGAGTCAAAGTAGGTTAAAATATGATAATATGAAGTGAAATGCCATGAAATTAGACATTCAGTAAAAGAATGTATAAAGATTTTTTTTTTAAAATAATTAAGGAGAAAAAGACATGGAGGTAGATGTGACATTAACTATAAACCATCTTGTAGAAAAAACCCAACCCAACATAAAAATGTAAATTATGTATTTGTTTCAGAAGAAGTAAGTTCTAGTTCAAGAAAATGAAGTGAATTTTCAGTGTTTTGAAACCTCTTCATTTAATTTGTCTCACTGAGCAGTTCTGAGTCTTCCCAGGGGAGGGAGGAAATTACCTATCTGCAGTTATTAGACTATGTTCTAAAAATATCTTGCCTGGGAGTTCGGAAACTATTCAGTATCTTTTGGCATGCTCACTTTCAGGAAAGTGTAACTTTCCACTCTGAGGCTTAGTCTGATACCTGCTTATAAGAAGCATAGAAACAGGAGGTTTACTTTTAAAATGGAACCTGACAGATCCATGAATTGTTTATTTTGAATGGAAGCCTCCAAAAGTTTGGGATTAAGCTAGCTGGTTTTCCCATCCTTTATGTTCCTTCAGCTAAAAAAAACTATTCGGCTGACAAATGGAAGTTTCTTTTATTCTTAATCAGAGTTTGATTACATTTTGATTTCTTCAGTTAAAAAAATTTCCTGAAGAAGTAGTAGAATGCTGGCATAAAACTTTAATCCCCCGATTCAAAAATACAGTGGGAATTTCACTAAAAAAATTCTAAGTCAGTATGAAATGCTATATGATGTCACTCAGAGCTAGTTTATGACACGTCAGCTGTGCAGACAAAATTGCAACTTGTTAAGAAAGAGGACCTAGAGGTTCTGTGTGGGAACCTGCTTCTACCACAGGCAGGGGGGAGAGAGGAGGAAAGGGCCTGCAAAAGGACTGAGGGGAGGACAGACTCCTGCAGATTTAGGCTCACTGCTCCTATTGGCCTCTAGGAAGGGATAAAATTGAGATATACTGAACGGAAAGCTGATCTTAAGCATTAGCTGCCACCCCACAACTGTATCCTGCCTTCTCAGAATTCTGGTAGAGATATCCCAAGGGTTATTATGCCTTAATAATAGCTTACTTTTTACCTATGCCTGTTTGTCCTAAAGCTTACTATAATTGAATGATGCTGCCACATAAAAGTTATAAAATAATTAGTTATTTTATATTACACATGATATTACACATTACATGCTACATTATATATGAGAATTATATTACATTATGATTATATTATTTATAACTGCATTTACAAGTAAATACATATAATGTTGCCCTGAATTTGCCATAAATATTCTACAGAAGTCTTTGAGAGTTTGCTTTCCACAAAAGGTGACCTAGACCATCCTACAGTAGAAAAGTTGTATTGTTTCCTGTAATACTAAAAAAGAGTAGACATATTCATCTCTCTCAAAGTTCTCTTTGTTGTGCCACAGATAAGTACTAAAAGAGACAGCACAATATTAACACTATTTCTAAAATGTTGACTCATATATTCTGCATGTTTAAGTTTGATAAATTTGCTGCTGAATTTGACTCTGAATTCAAGAAGAGAATTCTGAATTGGAAATCATAGCCTGCTATTGATTTCACAGATAACTTCATGTTCAGATTTGAATATCTCTGCTGTGTTGGGGATCTAAGCATTAAGCAACTATTAAACCTCATATCCAATTTAATGCATAAATGGAGATTTATTTCACTGATGATAGTTTTAATTATTAAAATTATGATGTAAGGTACATTTGTTAAAGATAATTTGATTGATATTGTAATATTTAACATGCCAATTAAAACATGAGATTAAATATATTCAAAAGAATGACTGCATTAATTGTAAAAACAGCAGAATTTAAGGTATAGTCTAGTTTACTTATTTTCACTGGCTATAATAATAGAGTTTTGGTTCTGATTCTGGTTCGGGGGGGGTTATTTGTTTCTGCTTATTAGAATAGTTAGTAAATATAATACTGGCATACAGGCTTTTTGCATGCTGGAAAGCTTTTGCTTTTACAGCTCTTTCAGTAAATCCCTCTTCCTGACACTATTTGCCTTATGTAGGCAAAAGATATTTATATCAGTATAAGTTATATATATTTCCCTAATTAAATTATTACATTAGAAGGACTTTAGAGTGTCTTTGATAAAATAGCATTTATAGGAAGCAACAATTTGTCTTGGGCAGCTGTATTTGGTGATTAGTGATTGTGATTTTTTTCCAAAGTTTAAAAAAAAAAAAAAGTGGGTTTTTTTAATATATCCATCAAGAACCCTAATTCTCCCTTCAGTTTAGATTTATGTTGAGTCCACATCAAACCCAATGGTAAATTCTGCCAATAACAGACTAGGTCGCTTTCTTCCTCTCCTAGATTAGCTGATTTGCTAGAAAATTCCTGAGCTTTAATCAATTTTCTGGCCTCTTAGAGACCATTCTCTCATTACCTGCTTGACCCATTATTAGCAAAAAGAGTGTTAAAGCACTCCTTTTACTGAAGTTACACCACTTTTCTGCTTTTGAAAATCTACTTTTTTACATACTGTCCACTTTTTCATTTACTAGAACTGTCCCTAATAGTGCTCTCATCCCTGGTAAATAAAAAGATCCATAGACATTATGACTGCAAATTTGATTTGCCCTCAAATGCAGCCTGTCTACATGAATGATCACTCACTGTCTTTAGCTCAAAGAAAATAGGTGGTTGATGGTACAATTTTCTGAAATAGGGCAAAACTAAGTTCTGAGCCTTGTTCTGAGCCATTCACGTGATTTGTTCACTAATTGTTAATATAAAATAATCCCTTAAGCACTTAATGGAACCAAGGTCTCCTCTCCTGAGTGAACGCTTTAGTTGCTTTATATCCTCTTCTTTTGTCCAACTGACCTTAGATTTTTTAATTCTTATTTTGCCCAGGGAAAAGGATTTAGACAGAGAATTGGAAATATTGTTCCCAACCTCAGAACAGCATATAATTTAATTCTGTTACTCTCTCCTAAGAGATTAAAGATGAAGGCTTGAACTCCAAAAGACTGAGGAAGATTTTAGTACTTGATCTTCACATGTTGGACATATCCTTCAATCACTTGTGCTTTAGATTACAACTGGAGTAGTACTGCTATTTCTTAGACCTGTTGTGAATGTAGGCTTGAGATACCACAGTTATGAGACTTTTGAGTTATATCTGAGCCTTATAATTAAGATACCTCTTGAGAAACAAAGGTAGACCAAAATATAATTAGAATCAGTGACATTATTTTACTGCTTTTGAACTGCCTCTTATACTGATGAAAGCAACCAGTGACTGAAACTTGTTAATTATAACATGGTTTTGTGTTATAATATCAATGATGGCATATGTTCTGGAAGTTTAGAAGCATAAAACAGGTATGTTTGGAAATACTAGATGATATGTGAAAACATATGAAAAACACCGGATGAGCAAGCCCAGAAGATATTTTTGTAGTCGCATGAATAATCTGCTTTTACTTTATCACTGTAGCTCTCTTAGGAAAAAGGTAGAAAATCCCTGATTGCATTGCTGCAGAAAAACATGTCAAAACATCAACTAATGCAGGAAGTTCCAACTCATTGAAAAGCTACTTATTACATGCTTGAGTGACCTTGGAAGCAAAGGAAAGCTGCAAGTAGACAGAATAGTACAAGATAGACAAGGCTGACAGTGTACTGACTTCTGCTCTTTTTAATCTGTTTGCCATTTTGGTTATCTCTTCTATTGTGATGGTCATTTGAGAAGTCAATTCAGATACATGTGTTTATGCTAGGTCTTAGCAGACCCTTCCAGACACAGTTTTACCTGGCAACATATGGACCTTATCTGAGAGGGAACAAGTAGTAGCTTCAGCAGGGGAAAACAAACAAACAAACAAACAAACCCCAAAAAGCCCAGAGGGACGAATAAAAGAAATGCATACAGTATTTAGAGAATTGTGAATAATTGTGATCCACTTATCTACTGGCAACATTTCTAAATTCAGATTTAAATAAGAAAATTAAAACCATATTTCAACAGGAAACAATTTTCAATCCACTTCTGACAAAGAAATTATACAGGCCATGACATATTTCTCGAGCTCCTCCTTCACAAGCAATGCATGCATTCATTTCAGAAAGGAATTTCCTGGTGCAGAACACGAAAAAGTTACACCGAAAGCAAATTGTACCTGTTAAAAATTCAGAGTGGGTTTACAGCTGTATTGATTTCTAAGAAAAGGTGGTGAAAGAAGTGATGGTAACTTTTATTAGATAAACAGAAAAGGACTAATCTCCCCCTTTTAATATATCAGTGTTCACTTTCCCAGATGGCACTATCATATAGGAAATCTTTAGGTGTTCTGTGGGACTCCATTGAAGGGTTATCATTTGCTATTAAATTTTATAAGTGGCTTAGAACAGGTTTTATACAGAAAAATGGAGTTTATTACATCTAGCATGATGAGTTTCCCTGAAAATGGGGCTATTTTTTTATGAAATGCTATTGGGATTTAGATTCTTTTAAAATCTAGTCTAGCTTGCAGCTGCTGAGCCTAGTTGAGTATTTGGTATATTGCATGGACTATTCCATAGACATGAAAAAAGGCTGCAGGATCATGTCAGCTAAATTAGGAATTCATGAAAAAAGAGCAAGGTACATCTATTTGTTTGCCAGGCTGCAGGGATGTGAAGACTTACTATCAAAACTTCCTATTTTGGCTACATATTAATACTTCTAACACTCTGTGCCCCCGCTCATTTTCAATGCAATTCATCTAATTTTTATGTCTTGAAATCTGTAATGCAGCTGGTTTAGGCTTTGCTTGGCACTCCATTTCATGTTAAATCGTTTAAAAACACATTCAGCACAATAATTCTATTGTTTTCCATAATTAAACCCTTTCTTTAATTCAAGTAAAATAATAAAATTATACCTGCCTGTCATGGGATTATTTTCTTTTCGGTTCAAATAGCTGAAATGAATGTAATTTCCAGTTGTTCTTTCAAATTTAAATTCCGTGTACTTTACCTGAAATAGCTAATACACTGATTTCTTCAAGCCAAAATGTTATAGAAACTGATAAAGGTGAAAGTAATATTCTCAGTCATATAGGTTATCTATGCCATACATCTATGCCATATACAAATGTACTGTAAACCCCACTCGTTTCTTTGATTCTTTAAATATATTCTATATGTATACTATATGTCCACACATGTACACACCCATGCTTATTTCTTTCTGTACAGAATTAATAACAATCCAGTTTCTTCATGTGTTTTTTTCCTGTTTAATTCACATTTTATTTATTAATGTGTTTTCCCTCTAATAGTCTTTTAACAAAGTTTTCCTGTCACTGATAGTTTCCTCCTGAAGGGTCTCATGGGAAAAAAGTTTTATGACTATAAGTCACACGTGTGTTTAGCAGTTTTCTCACTGCAAACTCCTGCTGTGTCGGTGTCTGACTGTCATCACAGAGTCTACTCCTTGGGCTGGCAGTTCTCTTATCACTGACTATACTGTAATTGATCCTAGGCAAAATAACCTTTACACGCTGTGTTTGTTCTTTTTTAATGAGTGCTTTCATACTCTCTACCCTATAAATGATGACTTGCTACAATGTAAAACAATAAAAAGTAAATATGCTATACATGAATTATTTTATTAAATATGTAGTATGGTTTTAAAAATAATAATTTATTATAATTAATGTTTTGGACCATTTCACTTCCATCCTCAGGGATGAAATTATGAACTCAAAAGCTTTCAAGTGAAGCCAAAACTTGAACCAAGCAACAGCATTACTGTATGAAGAAATATAAACACAATATTTTCGTTGTATACAGATAAGACACTGAGGATGATTGCAAAATCTTATCAAGATTCGACTCTGTCTGTTACAATTTGAAAATTGTTACAATATGTGTTGTATGGATAACTAGCATCAATACTTATATTTCATAAACCAATGATTCCTTCAAAATACTACGTGATAGTTATTTAATTGTTTATTTCATTATAAAAAGGTTCTGATATGATCAGATTCAAATGCTTAGGTTACAGTATGGACTACAAATTATGTCCACGATAAATTAAAGTTTAAAAATTTTAATGCAAATTGATTTGTATTGGTTTCATGATGATTTCTTGTGTTAAGCACTTCTTTTTAAGCAATGAAGTAGACACCATTGAGGACTCATGAAGAGTTAACAATCAATTGTCCACAGACTTCTTAAGCCAGCAATGAAATGTTTTGAAGTTAATGCAATTTCTGTATACTTCATGGTGTAGGAATGTTTTTATTTGATTAATATTTTGTTGATTGAAGAAGAACAATAATGAATGAGATTTTTATGATGGGAGACTTGTTTTCTCTCCAAGTTTGAGTTGTTTCCCATAGAAATTGATAAAGGACCAGCCAGTCTACTGGCCTATCAAACATAAAAGCTTTAATTGTCTCTTCTGGCCATGTTGGCATAGTGCATGGAAAACCTGCTGCTCTGGGAAAGGAGCCTGTGGCAGGGCAGGATACTGCTCCAATGAATTGTTTTTTCTTTTCTCCTGCCTGACCCTCTTAGCTCTTCTATTGAGAGCCTGTGAAAAGACATGTAGGGGCAGAAGGCAATCAAAGCAAAGACAACAAGAAAAAGAGTTTAGCAGTTCTGTGTGAAAATGTCCCAATACTTCAGAGATTGATGGATCAGCTAGATCTGACTTTATCTGGCAGTTTTACCTTTCTCATTGGATATAATAGCAAGGTTTTCAAGACAGTTATGTGTCAGATGTTTGTATTTGTTTCTGACATACTAGTTCTGCAAGGTATTTTACTAAGAATGTTTAACTGTTCATAAAATGTCAAAGACGATTACCTTCAAGGCACACAAAAATTGGCCTCAGCTACACTGAGGTAAGCTGTGCTTACGCATATTTTGTTAGTATGGTTTGATGACTGTAGGTAACATGAAGTATGGGTTACAGCTTCTGTGGAAGACAAGTGATGTACTATTTTTTTTTCCAGAAGAAATAGTAGAAAAATTAAATTGCTTTTCATACATTTGCCCCTTCCCTATGTTTTGTTTTAATAAGGAAAGTCTCTGGGATTCACAAGAACAATAGATTTAAAATTAAGTGCATTTTTATCACAAATCCATTTTTTCCCCTTCAACATAGATTATATAAGACATGCCTTTCAAAGGCATGAAAAACTCCAAGTTGCTGTTCAAAAAACAGAAATGCAAACAGGCAGAAAGTTGTTACCATAAACTATTATTTCCAAGAAAAAAAAAAAAAAAAGGCATTCAGAGTGTTATTGTTAAATGCTTTTTTTGTGATGCATTTCTTTGTTTAGAGATATTGGAAAGAATTTTCTTATTTCAATAAGAAAACATTTCCTAATTTCTTACATGTCTTGTCTGAAAATGAATATACCATTGAGGCAGATGTGTAATTACAAGGTAAAAGGGGATTTTTCAGGGAAACCCTTGCAAAAATATTGGCAGCACATCACTATTTTCTGTATACTCCCTGAATTTGTCTTACACAAAGGAAAAATTGTTTTAAATGAAAGAATATTGAGACACAGATGAACAAGAATGTCACATTAGGTTTTACTTCTGTGATTTCATAGTATAGTACTCAATGGAAAAAACTGTGATAATCTTAAATTACTTATATGAGTTTGTCACTATTTCAGAATTCTCTATAATGTGTAATTTATAATTAAACTCTATAATCTATAATAAACATATATTTGTATATATACACATAAAAAGTGAAACTCGTAAGAGACAGGTTGTTTGAAAAGAGAATATGTTTTAAATTTTCAATATGAACTTTATAAATTAAATCAGAAGAACAGTTCTGCGTATTTATTGCTCCTAAACTATGGATTCCCTCTCATCTGACTTTATTTGTAGAAACATTGAAACCTGTGAAACAAAGTGAAATATGTCATATTCAGGAGCATTGAACAGGTACACAATAGCCAGTACGTTACATACCCTATAATTAAATAAATTAGGGAGAAATGTATTCCGCTTGAATACTTTCTCTCCCAAAGTGATCATTGCAGCTGACAAACCTTCTGTTTGCCACAGAAATGGCCTATAGTCAAGCAGTTTTCTTGAATGACTGGAGATAAAATACTATACCAAAGCAAGGTGGTAATATATACTCTTACGCAATAATAAAGACTGAGGCACTACAATTCACAGAAGCAGCTTGTAGATTAAATAATTGAAAGCATACTGGAGATTCTAATACCATTATATGTGATTAATTTTTAATGCCAGAAGGTATAACTGAGATCACCTACTCACACCTTCTACATGGCACATGTAAGAGGGGGAGATAGATAAACACTAGTTGCCACACCACATTTTCACAGATTCACAGGACTGCACCCAGGCATTTTCCTACATTACCTTCAAGATGTTTCCTAGTGTTCATTTAAGATTACATTTATATCATCTAATCACACCAGAGTCTATGTAATTGTGGTGGGTTGACCCTGGCTGAGGGCCAGGTGCCCACCAGAGCCGCTTTATCACTCCCCTCTTTCATTAGACAGGGGAGAAAAGGTACAATGAAAAAAAAACTTACGGGTCGAGATAAGGACAGGGAGAGATCATTCTCTAATTATCATCACGAGCAAAACAGACCGAACTTAGAGAGGGAATTCATCTTATTTATTACTAAGCAAAACAGAGTAGAGGAATGAGAAATAAAACCAAATCTTAAAAACACCTCCCCCCACCCCTCCCATCTTCCCGGGCTCAACTTCACTCCCGGCTTCAACCTCCGCCCCCCTCAGCAGCGGCACAGGGGGATGGGGAGTGGGGGTTACGGTCAGTTCCTCACGCGGTGTTTCTGCCGCTTCTTCATCCTCAGGGGGAGGACTCATTGTTCCCCCGCTCCAGCGTGGGGTCCCTCTCACAGGAGACAGTCCTTCACGACCTTCTCCAACGTGAGTCTCCTCCACGGGGTGCAGACCTTCAGGAGCAGACTGCTCCAGCGTGGGTCCCCCACGGGGTCACAAGTCCTGTCAGCAAACCTGCTCTGGCGTGGGCTCCTCTCTCCACGGGGCCACAGGTCCTGCCAGGAGCTTGCTCCAGCGCGGGCTTCCCACGGGGCCACAGCCTCCTTCAGGTGTCTCCACCTGCTCCAGCGTGGGGTCCTCCACAGGCTGCAGGTGGAATCTCTACACCCCCTCATCCTCCCTCCATGGGCTGCAGGGGGACAGCCTGCTTCACCATGGTCTTCACCACGGGCTGCAGGGGAATCTCTGCTCCGGCGCCTGGAGCACCTCCTCCCCCTCCTTCTGCACTGACCTTGGTGTCTGCAGATGTTCTTACATCTTCTCACTCCTCTCTCTGGCTGCAAAAGCGCTCTCTAACTGTTTTTTCTCTTTCTTAAATATGTTATGACAGAGGCGCTGATTGGCTTGGCCTTGGCCAGCGGCGGGTCCGTCTTGGGGCCGGCTGGCATTGGCTCTATCAGACACAGGGGAAGCTTCTAGCAGCTTCTCACAGAAGCCACCCCTGTAGCCCCCCCGCTACCAAAACCTTGCCACGCAAAACCAATACAGTAATGATGCCAGAAAGGGACCTGCAGGTCACAGTGCACAGCAAATATTATGGCCTTGTGGCAAAGGTGATCAAATGCATTCTGGGCTGTCTCAGCAAAAGCATGGCCAGGAGGTCAAGGGAAGTGATTATTCCCCACTATTCAGTTCCTGTGAGATTGCATTTGGAGTACTCTGTCCAGTTTTTATTCCCCAATGCAAGAAAGACATTGACGTACTGGAGTAAGTACGTCAGAGAACCACCAAAATGATTAGGAGGATAAATCACAAAATGTTTAAGAGGCTCAGAAACCTCAATTTGTTCAGTGTTAAGAAGATAAGACTTAGGGGAGATTTAATGAAGTTTTATGCAGAGGACAGAGACAGACTCTTCTTGGACGTGTATAGTGATGGGCAAGAAGCTCTGTACACAAATTGCAATGAGAGAAACTCTGATACTTGGAAAAATAAATGAGATATTACAATAAAATTTTTCACCACTAAAAAATCAAAAACCAGGACTCATTGCCTAGAGAGGTTGGGGTGGACTGTCCATTGCTGAAGACACTGGCCAAGCCTCTTAATAACTTGATCTAGTTGTTGCTGCTTGGAGTGAGGTCTTGGACTAGGTGTTTTCCAGAAATTCTTTCTGAATGATTCTATGATTCTGACATACATTAACTTAGGTGTCTCTATTAGGAGAATAGCTCACCTGTATAGTGTCTTGAAAAGCCAGGCATCTCTGGAGGACTTAAGAGAAATGTAATGTAGATGTCTCAAATGGCTTTCTGGAGGATTAAGTGTCTCTCCAGGGATAATAATGGAAGACTGGGAAAAGCATTGCCCTAATTCAGGAATGTAGATTGTCATGTGATTACTGAGGCAAGTTACGGTGAAGGATTTTTTTAGACTAGTTTCCAACTCTCAATGTTTGTGTGAGTCTTATTCTTTAGGAGCTTCAGCTCTTATGAATTTAGCAACTGCATCAGTGAGTGAGATGATGAATGGAATTTGGAAGGCATTCAGGGTATAGAACATATGATACACAGTAGAGGAAACAGAGTACAAGGAGGATGATTTAGAATCTCCTTTTCTCTGGCTGCATAAAGCTGATATGGAACTTGTCACGTTCACCAAAAAAATCATGGATAGTATACATTTTCTCTCTTTCTGGGTGGGTAAATCACCAGAGAAAATAACATCATATTTTTCATTTTTCTATTCCACAACACTGTTCTGTATCATAGGTTATTGTTTGTTCATTTTGTTTTACAATTTGGTAAGAATATTCTATTGAGATTGAAAATGATGTTTAAAACAGGTAGAATCACAGAAATGCAACGTGTATAGTTTAAGTTCCGTCTATATTCTGAGATAAAAAGAGTCCTAACCATGCTTTGCAAAAGTGTTTCAAACCAATACAAGAAATGTTGTGTATACATGATCTAATTAACAGATTAAACTTTGTGACACAAAATGAGAGTAACCATGAAAAATTATGCAGAGGTTTAAGAAATGAGAGAGCATAAGAAGAAAGGAGACCATGTAAAACGTTCCCAAACCCCTGAAGAATATCCTCTTGGGTTTTTGATTCCTCATATATATTGCAATTAGTAACAATTCCCTCCTATGGAATATAGGACTGAACCACTGTTCAGTATAGTGCCACATAGTGAGTGAGAAAAAAGCTGACCCCACATATGTCAACAGCTTACTTTTCATTAACTGGACTCATATCATAACTTCATCCTTTAGTCTCCAGCATTCCAGGCACCTTCCTTTTCCTTGGACTTTCCTGATTTCCCAGAATCAGCCAGGATAATTTATTTTAATTGAACTGAAGAAGTATTGATATTTCAAATATTTAATATGCTTTGACCTGTACAACACATCTTATGCAACAGAATCCCAGTAAGGATCCCATTTAAAGAAACTTGGGTCATATCACAGTAGGCAGTCACATTTGCAAGCTAACAAAAGTAAAATGAGATGAACGAAGTAAACTAAAATTAGTAACAGCATGTTTCTTGCCTCTGGCAACGTATATAATAAGTAATCAATGATGACAGATGACTCCTAATTTTTCCTCTTACTTCTACTAATAAAAGAAACAAAAAACATTTTATCAGAAACACTGAACCTCTCCTTGTCTGTGTGGGCCAGGAAACAGAGAATTTTAACCCACAGATTTTTTTTTTGTCTTCTCCAAGGTGTAGAGCAAAATGCCATTAGTGATAGAAATGTACTGCTCCCTTGCAGAGCTGTTCTGAACATACAGCAAAGAGTGCAGTCAGGGGCTGAAAAGGGGCAAGTGGCTCAATGGAGATGAGGAGATACATATGCATTTCTCACAGGAAAGGTTCTTCCACAGGCACCAGATACTCTGCCTCCACCAGAAGAAGCCCAGCCTGGACCCTCACCCATTTCATGACTTTTCACTTCATCCCTCAATGAAAACACTGTGTAGATTGTCAATTTGGGGGGGGGGGGGGGGGGGGGGGGGGGGGGGGGGGGGGGGCGGGGGGGGGGGAAGATATTGATGAAACACTTTTTCATACAAATTAAGAGTTAATTGGACTGATTTGAACTAAATGGATGACAGTATGGTCTTTATTTCCTCTTATTGGCAAAAGTGGAAAGTAAATCAGGAATTGTTCCATATTGGTTAATACAGAAAAGAGAATCTGACCCACCTATTCAGTGAAGCTCCTACAAGACTAATCTATATATATATGTCATTTGTGGTTTTATCATAATAAATGTGTACACTCAGAAATAGTGTTCTGTAAACCCATTGGATTATACTTAAGATCCTGTAAGTTTTGCCTAATGTCTTGCTATAACATTTGCATGGTCTTTTCCATATTTTTATTAAAATGATGATGGATGCATTAATGAACACTAAAATTAACCAAGTATTTTATTTGATGATATATAGAATCATGGAACCATAGAATGCTAGAATGGTTTGGGTTGGAAGGGACCTTAAAGATCATCTAGTTCCAACCCCCCTCCCATGGGCAGGGACACCCTCCACTAGACCACATTGCCCAAAGCCCCATCCAACCTGGCCTTAAACACTTCCAGGGAGGGGGCATCCACAACCTCTCTGGGCAACCTGTTCCAGTGCCTCACCACTCTAACATGGCTGACTGTTATGCAATAATCAAAACCCAGGTATTCAATGCAACCAATCATTCTATATTTCAAATTCTTTAAATGTATTTTATAAATGGGCTAGTGAAAATTGAATAATTTTATTATTTCGTATGCAATCTTATTGGTGCATAATAGCTTTTTTATCTCAATATTTAGACCTCCAACCATAAACTTCTACTCGAGCATGCCTCAGACTGAAAGGTTTTGGTTTGGGGACTAAGATACATTTCTTGTTTTTTGTTTAGTGTTTTGTCAGATTGCTTTTTATAAAGTAGAAAGAACTGGAAAATTAAAACACAACATTAAGATTAGATAAAGAGCTAAGTATAAGAATGCAGTGTTTCAGAAAAATCTCTACAAGTATGGAGTTGTCATCAGAGTAAGAAGGGAAATGTTGTTTGATAGCATATATAGAATTCCCTCAACTGGTATAGTTGGCTAATTCTCACTTAGTACAAGTATTACAAAGCTATATTACTACTACTGATCACAATGGATACATCTATAGTAGGAAAAGGACCAAAATACAGACCTGAACTCTAATACAAAATTGTCCATACAGTTTTATTGCAAGGACAACCCTCTGGTTGTGGCACAAATTAGCTGGCACTCTGTCAAAAATTCTCAGTTTTTTTCTGGGTAGAACATTACTAGTGAAAAACTGCTTCTTATGGGCAGTTTAGATGGAGCCACATAGGCTTTTTTTGGATAGTTTTGAAAAAAAAAAAAAAAGGTGAGTTCTATGAACAAAAGTTGTTGCTGTTTTGGTAAGGGCTCAAAAGATAGTCTTTGATCTATTTTATTTATCAGAATTAAAGGAAAATATCACTTTTGGAGAGAGTGATAGAAATCTTCCAACAGAAAAAAAAAGAAAAAAAAGTACCTACAAGGTTAGATTAATCTTCTCACATTTATGTACTTTGACTAACATTATGTCATTGATATGCCATTCATCTGGTCACTGGTTGGGGGAAATTTTATTAATGTTCCTTCATAGAAATTGAAGACATTGAAGTAATATGTATTTTTACAATATTGTTTTTCAACTGTTTCCATAGCACTCCACTATCACTTTATTCTACTGTATGATCCTCTTCTTATACCCTAGAAATTAGTACAGAATAGTATTCTGTCTCCAGGATTAAAGCAGTTTTCATTATGGCACTCTAAAGCTACCCTTCAGGCCAAGGAGGGAATGAAATCTAAATCTTTTTTACTGCCTGGGTGTTTTAGCCACTAATCTGCTTTATTTAAAAGAGTACACAATAGCACTCACAGCTTTTCTTCAGCCTGTGCTGTTTTCTAAAAAAGCTGCTTCTACTGTAAGAAAATGCATATTATTACTTTCATTAGGCATGCTTTGAGCACACACAGAAAATAGGGCACTTCAAAACCCTTTGTACTTCAACCCCAATCACAAGTAATTGTAAGGTAGGTGCTAGACTGCATGCAATTCGTATGGCCTCAAACTGTGCAAAAAACACAATAGGAAGCACCTAAAATAGGAATCACATAAAAAAGAAGTCTTTTAATCTAACTTCAGCCATCTAAAATTTAGGCAAGCAGTCTTAAAGAAAAAAAAATCATCTAGACTTCCTTTAGAGACTTAAATACCTGTCCTAGGAGTTGACTTGGTGACTAGCTGAGAAAAATGTGTAACTATTAGAGGGTTAAAATGAAATTATATCAATCCTATTCCTAGAAAACAAACTCAGAGGAGTATGTAGTAGCTCCAGATGTACTGAGTTGTTCTTGTATTATGGTTTTGTGCTCAGTCTTTCAGTTTTCTCCAAGGCCTGCTTTGTTTGCTTACTTTTACTAAAAGACAAGCATGTAGAAATGCTTATAGAATTAGATATTTGGAGGCTCCTCACCCTTTTTGTACAAAAGCCAGTGGTTAGTGTTCTGCATCAAGTAGGAAATCAAGGATTGACTTCCGAGTATTCAAAGCTACAACTTTCATAACGAAAGAGACTCGAGCTGCTTTGTGCGGTCTGTTCCTCTGTACAGAAGGAAATGAGATTCTAAGAGCAAGATGAAAATCAAGACAGAAATGAATGGTGTTGATGGCTAGGACAGACCATCTGCAAGTATGGGACTCAGATCTCTAATAATTTCTGATTTTTGTTTGGTGACTGTTTAATACAAATATGTAAGCAATCCAGACCATAGAAATCAGGACCCTCTTATCTTGACTGAGAGTCCTACAGATAGATTTTGCATTCTTTATGATTACTTTCTCTAACCTCTTGTTTCTTGCATTATTTATTTGGCAGTAGTTGGATAGGAAAGATGGGTAATTCATCCAGATCCTTCAGTCTAATGAGAGTAATTTACAGATTAGTGCTCAGAATTTCCATTCTCTCTAAAATTTTAATTCTTTATTCTTGCAGCCTGCAGACTAGCAGCATCTAGACTGTTATTCAGCTCAAGCCATACATTGCTTTAGAGGAAAGTGATTGTGATAATTGTATTAAACTTTGTTTAATGTATTTTAAGTATACTAAGAACACAATAAAAGCACTGAAATTTAGGAAAGATATACAGCTGCCTAACTTATGAAACATTAAGAAGCTTAGCTATGGAATGGGTTCTGAGATCCATAGCTCTACTCAAATGGCAGCACTTTTGGCATGACCCATAGCAGAAAACTAAACATCATAGGCAAGATTATAGGTGAAAGTTTTATTCCTATGGACCATAGAGTAATGGTTAAGAGGTTAATTTGGGTTCTATGATTGCACCCTTTGCTTTAAGTATATTAAGACTGAGTAAAATCTAGTGCAGGTATTTAGGTTCTTCACATAATACGTCACCTAGATCTTCATATTAAGCTGAACTATCTGGCTTTTAAATTTGCATACAGATCTGATTCTGGACATTAGTTTTCCTGTATAGAGCGTCCATATACTTCAAAACATTGAAGAGTAAAAATAATTATATAATTAAAATGTGTTTAATTAACTGTTTAAAATGTCATTTATGATTCTCTTTTGTAATGTTCCAGTAAAATAAGAATACATTAGGTACTTAAACAGTAACTATTTAATTAGTTTACATATGCTCCTGCTGATAACCTTTATAAGAGAACACTTGACATTTGAAATGATTTATTCACACTGGAAATCTAAATGTGGCAAATGTCTGTAGATGTGTCAACAAGTATAATTCTAAAAAGAAATAAAAATATATTTTAATGGAGAATTTGGAAACTGGATGGGTTGGAAACTATGGGTGCTGTTTAATGAAGAAACATAGGCCAACCAAATTGAATATTCTCTGTCATAGTACTTGAAGAAGAATCTAGACTCCTTAACATTTATTTACATTAGTGTTTCGAAGAAATTATATTCTTGGGGGGGGGGGGGGGGGGGGGGGGGGGGGGAATTAAATAAATAAATAGAAGTAAATCTTAAATGATCTTTCCAGGGCAAGGAACAAATAAGATACCATTTAGTAAAAAAATTGACTTCTCCAGTTTGATATATATACAAAAGCTTATTTCCCACAAAACAACCAGAAACATTTGTATGGTTATTTAATGCATGGAATCAATGAATCTGTAAAACTGGGCAATCTAACTAATATTTTTTTTCTATAAACTTCAGGGCTCAAGTGGGATTTTCAGCCAAATATATTTTTATCATCATAAAATTTCCCTGGTTTAGATCTTTTCAATTTTAATCAACACTGCAAAAACTGCAAAAAAGATCAAATACTAAAAGTATTGAGACTTTAAATATATATTCTTAGTGCTTTCATACAGCCACAGTATACAGAATTCTTAGAATTTTTATACAGTTTTATAAACATACTTACAGTTTATCACTTTATTGTTTTACCACTTTCAATGATAAGTTTATTTTTAAGTAACTGTTCATTTCTTAGGTCACTTGCATAGACAATTAATTAACAAAAATTGCCATGTGGATTCCCTCTTGGTTTTGGATAGCAAAAACTTTACAAAAACTTATCTTTTTGTAAAAGTACATGGTCTTGTATTTTTACCTGAGATTGTTGTTTCTGTTTTGGTTTTTGTTTATTTGTTTGTTTTGGGTTGGGTTGTTGTTTGTTGTTTTTGGTTAGGTTTTTTTTTTAATTTTAGGATACAGTAAGTTTATTCATTTTAGACAGCAATAGAAACTGTAAATATAATGGTGGTACACCTTCTCAGGGCTTGAAAAATTTTATGTCTTTCTCAAGATAGCTTGCATGGAAAACACCTTTACTGTACTGCTTTCAGTACAACTGCTGTTTCAGAGAACCATGTTTGTCATCATACTGAAGAAAGAATTTTATTTTTTTGTCCTATTCTTTTTTTGATGATGGCTTTGTAGACAGAGTTGGAAATCAATCACAACCAAACTTTCATCCATGTGTTTGATTAATGCCCCATCTACTGTTCTCAGGGGATTTCTTTCTGTTTGCCTTTGCATCTGCAACTGTGTCTGTGTGTGTGCATGTGTATACCTGCAGTATTACCAAACATTAACCCATCAACTTAGCTAGATGTACGTAACACTGCACTTGAAATTTAAGGTGCAAGTATTACATTCTTCCAGTAACCAATGCATTGTTATCAGTAAACTAGCAAATAACTGTTTCTTAACATTTAAAATTACTTATATAGTCTCAATACGTGGCGAATCTAACTGAATATTTGTTCTGCTAACTTCAGGACTCAGGTTGGATTTTCCAGTGAAGTGTGTTTTTCCATCAAGGAATTTCTCTGCTTTATAACTTTCAACTATAGTACAGTCTATACAACCTCTAAGAGCTGAAACAATCCTATTGTTATGTCTTTGTAGCACAGAGCAATAACAGAAAGAATCTTATGATTTTTCAGATTGCATTTGTTATTACAATCAACAAGAAAGCCCTAAAAAAAGTAACCCCACAGCCTATTCTAATTTGTGAAACTTACGTCTTTCAACCTGCTTTGAGCTTGACAGTAATGGAAGCCACTCTTTTCAATGATGTGCCACCCCAAAAATTCACGTGACAATGATTTGTGTTCCTATTGTTGGATTAACTAAATGAGTCTTAATATCTTCTATCCTCTTCTGATATTCTCAGCATGTAGACAAATCCTTTCGTGTGAAAGTCTTGTTCATAGCGTACTCAGTATAAGTCACTGATATAGGTTTGTATACTGGTAGACTTACATTGCACATTGTTTCCCAATTGCCTGACAGTGGCACTTCAGAACAGGGCTGATCACAGAAGACATTGCAGAGGAAGTTTAGTGAACAAACCTATTTCATAAAATAACTTACAATGTGAAAAATAATTTTTGTGGTATTTGTCTACTTGCTTTCTAAAATCAAATGGAAAGAGAGAGGAAAAAAATGGACAAACCTCCCTAAAAACTATTCTCTGGAGTGGTTTCTTGTCCTTCTCTATAGATGTTCTACTTCTTCCTTTATCTTTTTGTCTTTTTCTGTGATGAGCTGTGCTTTTAAATCACTTCTGAATCTTTGCCAATGAAAAACCTTGAAAGGTATTGTGCTATTTATTCAATGATATTGGAAGCTCTTCTCAGCCTTTTCTGGAACTGTAGCTTCCTTCTGAACTAGACTACAACTTAATCAATAAAGGTATAAAGGTAATGTAAGTGTCTCTTGTTATTCTTTTCTTTCTTTGAAAACTACATCTCAACCATCTCACCTTTGCAATGCCCAGCTCAAGAAGTATCAGTGATGGATGACACTATGCAACATCCAGCTCTTTTGTTCATATAGTGGTAACTAAGAGCTTTACACTCATCTCTAATTAACATTTAAGGAAGGTTTTTAAAGTCCCAGTGCAGTCAGATAATCATATAATCCCCATTTACTCTTTTCTTCTGGAAGTAGGTTATGCAGCATACCTCTTTCCTTCATAGGATCCAATTTCTTCAAATGTCTATGACTATTCTATTCCAAATGGAGGTGTGAGATAAATTATAGTCTGAGTTACACTGATATTATTTACAAAAATAAAATCTATATAATTATTTTAAATTTTCAGATTAGCTGAGATCTCACACAAGATGATAAGAAGTAAAAATTGTCTGAAGGATCATTCAGTATTTATAAAAATGCATACAATGTATGAGCTTTAAATAACAAACTTAAGTAACAAATGGAAATAAATGTAAAGAGTAAAAATTACCTTTTTTAAATTTTTTACCTTTTTAAAAATTACTTTTTTAAAAAAAAAAAACTTTGAGCATATAGTCATAACTTATAGGGAACATCCTCTTTCATATTGTATTGTGCTATATGGAAATATATGCAACTGTGTTTTAGTATAATGCAATTGCATTTTAGTTGCCAAGTCCAAGAGATCTGCTTCTGTTTTTGAGTAATATTGTAGCAAATTAATAGTCTAAAGTAATTGCTGTCTTTTGAAAACTACATATGAATTGACAAGACATTTCATGTAATATTTTTAAGTCGTTCTTCAAACCATGGCATTTTTGCAGCTGGAGGATCTTGATAAAACATGATTCTAGACAAGGAGTTAAGGTTCTAGCACCATTTAGGAAAATAAACACATACTTTTAACTTTTAGCATGTACCTCTGCTGTTTTAGAGGGACTCATGTTTGATTAAATACACTAAGAATCTGCAATTGTTTTCTAACTTTAATTAGAAACATGTAACCATCTAGAAGATCAAGAAGAAAGAAGTAACATTTTTTTCTATCTGTAGGTGTGTATATTAAATGTAGAATATATTTTGTTTTTTCATTTACCTCACTGTAAACAGACAAAAAATAGCCATAGTTCTTCTAGTCTATTAAGCTAAAATATGAAAATTGTCACTTGTTAAATGAAACTTGGTAATCTATTTCAAACTACTATGCAGTCATAGAAGTTTGCATTTATAATGAGTTAAAAAAGTGTGCAAAACAAACCCCATACAACTATGTTATGTTTGTGGAAGACTGATTTTCCATGAGTTTCTCTAGGAATCATTAAAAGAACTTATCCAAAAGACATTGCCCAGATGTCCTTGGAAGTGCATTTGTGTCGGAGATGAAAACAAATGTGACAGTAAATACCAATTTCTTCTTGAAAGGTATTCTTCTTTCTTTTTCTAAGGGATTAGCAGCTATAGAGCTGAAAACAAACAAAATTCTTAATACAATGTGTTTTGCTATTTGCTTATGTTCTGATGAAAAATGGAAGGAGGAACTTTCACTTCCGCTGTCCCCCCAAATGAAAATTCCATTAATGATAGCAAACAATTCAGTGTCTATCCACCTCTAATATGAACAGCACTTATTTCATCTTCTTTTCTGAGAAATCCATAGAATCTACTGCATAGCCAAAAGTACCTGATAGTGTTATTTAAAAGTATTTTGTAATAAAACCCAAAACAGACAGTAGTGATATATGTAAATACTTGGGACCTTAATGTCATGTTTTGACAGAAATGACTGTAAAACCACAAATGCTTCCCATATCTTGCATGATGTATATTTAAATAGGAATATGGAGAGACATGAAGTTCCATAGAGCATATACCAAAGGTGCAAAACATGAACTCTGCTTTGAATAACCTATGTTAACCTATGTATCCTATAGGAAGGCAAATCATAAGGAGCTTTAAAAATTTTTGGAGAATCTTCAGAGAATAAAATAGTACCAGCTGTAACTGCTATTTTTAAATTCCAAAATGGAGGAAAAGAGGATATAAATAAATTCTTATGATAAATAACTGTGACAATAGGATGTCTTATCTATGTGGATGTATGAGTAGCTCAAATAAACAACTAAATTATCAATTATTCATATTGGGGAAGATAGTCTTACCATGATGTGAAGTATTCTAGTTGTGGAAACTGCATTCCCAGCTGCAATGCACCCAGTAGGATTATATTTTGTTTCTTCTCTTCTCTCTCTCTCTTCTTTAAAAAATGAGTTGATTGAACATTTTAATGTTTAAGGTAAATTTATAGCACATGTGTAAGGTGATTTGATAGAGTAGAATGAATTGTGAAAAGTTACAATTATCATAATATTAGTTTAAGTTCCCCTGGGACAATGGAAAAATGTTCAATAAGGAATGTCTTCCACACAAAGAAGACATAAGTTTTTCTGAAATTTAAACAAAGGAACATTTTTCATATCTTTCATATTCAGTCTTTCAATGCATATAAAAATCTTTCATAACAAAGCCACCTGTCTTCCATTATTTTCTGAGGTTCCTCCCTTTTGCCACTGTGCTTTGAGAGCAGTAGGATGTACCTGAGATCACAGTCTCACAGTCTCATGGGTTTTTATGATCCTTTTTTTTCATAATAAAGAGAATTAAATTCTAACATTATATCTTCATCCAGACTTATCTCATTTTCAGCCACTTAGCTTGTTTCTGTGAAATTCAGGGAATTCTAACTTCCCGTATGAGGCAGACTACAGTGCTAACAAGCCCTTCTGCCTTTGCCAGCCAAGATTTTGTGAGTAAGAGATTCCTTAACTCATGGATAATCAAAATCCACTGTTAAGGAAATTGCAGTCTTGCAAAATTCATAGACACACACACACAAATGAGACAAGACAAATGAACTTCACAATTAACCTGCAACATACTGTAGGCTCTGCAGAGGTAAAGTACAAAGCTAACTTGCCCTATGGATTTATATGCAAATTTATGAAGCCATAGCTCTCAGAGAAGGCTTCAGATTTCAAACTGTAGATTCAAAACAATATGCAGAATGCTTTAATAAGAAAAATGCATTAATAGGATAGTTGTGTTAAATTAGTTGCTTTTATCAGGAGGAAAAAAAATAATAGAAGCTTTTATCAGGAGGAAAAAAATAATAGAACTGAGGAGCTGATTGAAATTTGCAATGATGACAAGATTAACATGTTCTTTTGTATTTTAAAAGAAAACTCAGAGAAACATAATAGATTTTTTTTCTGATTCAGATACTGTGAAGTGATATGGTATGTTTTTTAATATATTATTGCCTAGAACACTGGTATGCCAGTGTAAAATTGTCCTAACTTGCTCTTTTCTTTTATAGGCCCAAGAACATTTCTCTGTTTTATAGTTACAGAGGTTTCCTCGATAATGGCTCCAATAAGAAGAAAGAGGAATCTAAAAGATTTTCCCAATGCATGTGAGGAAAATGAAGATCGTAACTGTTTCAGGATGAATGATCATATGAAAACCCTGAGGTTGTTCAGATGAGAGCTTTTGAAAATGGAGTAATTATTCAAGATGACTAGTTGATAATGTGTTTTTTGCTTATTTTTCACACAGTAATTTTTTTCTATGGTTGGATTCAGTTCAAGATTGATATCTCAATTCAGGTATGTACATGGGAGCTAGGTATTTAAGCTCCCATTATGGTCAATGGCAACGTAGTCGCTAAAGTCATTGGACCCTGGAGAAACTCAGATCACGTATAGTACACATCTTGTTTGCATCCCTACAACCGTAATATTTTCATTGTAAGGAGAATTTGCTTTGGTTAGAGTCTTTTCTAGTACCATGGCTAGAAAAAGCCATTAGAAGATGAAATATCCCAGGTCTGTTCCTGAAATGCATCTTTCAGAGTAGTTTCAGCCAAAAGTAATCAACTTTGTGAGCTCCAAGACCATGCAAGTATGCAAAATAAATTGCAGTATGTAGATACAGTTGGGAGATTTGTTGCTCTTTATGCAAACTGAAACATTAATGCAATTAACTTGTGATGCCCATCATTTCAGCTGGGGCACAGTTTTAATTTACTATCCCATGAATATCTCTGTGCTTAACTACTGAAAGTTTCCTGCAATTCGCTTACTGTGTTGACCAAAATCAGGACTCAGTCATCAAAACCTAGCCTTTTAAATATATTCAAGACACTCTACTGTTCCTACTGTCCTTGTCCTCTAGTTGCTTCAAAAGTGTGGCTTCTCCATAAAAGCCTTCTGTCATATTTACCTATTTGAGAACCATAGTTCCAATGTGCCCCACTACAGCCTCACCAATATAAATACAATGATAAAACTCCTCTTGTTTTAATCTGGTTTGCGAGGAACTTTAGCAGTTATTCTCTGAATTATAGCTGGTTGTTTATATTAAGAGCTTGAAAACAATAAAGTACAGAAAATATTCGATATCTCTTTGTATCATTACTTCCAGGGGGAAAAAAAGTGCATTTTTTCTAGTGAGAATGAGACATGCCATTGGTTTGTCATTGATCGATCCATTAGCTAGAGGGCCTTTATAGCCTTACTTACCAACTTTACTGATACCATGTAAATATAAGACATAACAATGGTTTAAAATTATATACATTTTTGTGAAAATAAAAATAAAAATAGTAACATAATGAAAAATGACGGTCTTCTTACAAGGACATCTTATTATACAGTTTTCAACTAAACACTCTTGACCAAAAACACTTCAAAAGGTGCCTCATTATGTAACTCACTAATGGCATTTCAGACCCTCAAAAATGTCAGGAACTTAAACATTGAGTTCAGATGGGTTTTGAACTCAAGTGAAACAGGTTCCTCACAGCTTGTGATCATTAATTTGAAAGCTATTTGTCAGTTACATGGTAAGCAGATGGAATGTACTCATCAGGGTGCAACTTAAATGTGAAACAAATAAAAAAAGGAAAATTGAAAATTTTGTCACCAACTGGCAGGACATCCAAATACTTCGAACCACAAGAACTAAAGAGCACTGAATTTAAAAAAAAAAAAGGGGGAATATACAGAATGAAATAACTTTTTCTAATCTAGTCCTTAGCTGCATTTTGGGAGGTCTTCTGTAAAAAGTTCTAGCTGCTGAACAGGACAGGAAAAGGGCTTCAGTAATGAAAAAATACCTTCAAAGATTTAATCCTTTAAAATACAAAACATATTCTAAATTTTTTTCATACTATGGTGACTTCTAAGGCCTGGTGTTCTAAATCTGAATCAGCAGTGCAGTCCTGAGTTCATTTTCAACACTGGACAAAGGATGAACTGGCTTTATAAAATTAACTTAAACATGCATGAGTCTGAAACTACTGAGGTAGCTATGAAAGCAGTTTTCCAGTCCTTTCCTGAATTGGTGTGCTGATTTAAAATCAAAACCAGCATCATCTGTGATCCTATACTCTTATATAAACTGAATTATAACAAAGTCATGAGTATTATTATATATCTTCAAACATTTTTCATCAGCACTTAGTACCCTTCAGGAGTGATGTGTAGAAGCTGAAGTGTTTACGTTGGTCACCTCCTTCTTGACAGTTCCTGTTTGTAACTTGTTGTCTCTGACAAGAATAGAAGGTACCATAAAATATTAGAATACATACTAATAAAGTTTTAATCGGTTAGATTTAGGGATTTCTCTTTTATTTTTTTGTGAAATGTAGAAGTATATATATTCTGTGTATGCCTGTGTATGTAACCACATGCATATGTGACGATGTGTGTTTAGGTAATTTATACAGTCCTAAGGGCAGCTTAGGCTTCAATCTTTCTGTTATCTGTCCTGCAATGTATTTTTTTTAATAGAATATATATATCAGAACCTACTTCCAGTGTGCTGTATAACCTAAATTAAAATTTTTAGTCATATGTTTTAAAGAAAAATAAATCCTAATAGTAAAATAAGGTTGAATTGTTTTTTGTTTTTGTTTTTGTTTTTTTTCCCCAAATCTCTATTTTCTATTTGTAATTCTAAACATCTGGCTAATTTAGGGAACACTATATGACAATGGCAAATTTTCATTTCAGTATGTCATTAAGATATTATACCTGAATTTAGTCACTCATCACAAATATAAAATGTAATTTTCTTTAAAGTCAAAATGAGCTTTGGGATTTAATCTTTCTTGATTGGTTGGAACTTTTACAAACTTTATATGGGTGATGAAATTAGATCTAATTTATCCAGTTTGATATATCTCCCCAATCACATTTACAAAGGAGGAACTATGTTAAATGAGTTACATAGATGAAGAAAAGAGAGGTCCCTTAAGAAATTCCCCTTGATGTATATAATTAAGTGTCTTGTTAGAGACAACTCTAGTGATTCTCTTCTGTTAAAACAATATTTTCTCCTAATTTATTCTAATTAAGAAGATTGTCATGAGGTCACTTATTTGGCTGTTCATCATTCTTTGAAGTTCTTTCTATGAACCAAATGCAAAGTGGCACAATTATTTCTGTCAAAGCAGAGATTTTCTTCTTCAATATTGAATACATAGAAACTATTCTTTTATATTTCCATTATTTCAGCAGAAAAATCACTGAACTGGTCATGTCAAGTGGTGACTAATTTGGAAAGTGAACTATATGACACACATTACAGAGGAAGGAACATCATGTCAAGCACAGGAAAGCCTCACTATCAAAATGGGAGGAACTGTTGCACAAAACACCCCCTCCCAGTAGGACCCCTTCTCTCTGGGTTATCCTCAGGCCTCCATCATCCTCAGTCCCCCAGCCACAAAGGGCTATGATTTGTCAGGCAGTGACCGGGGGAGGGAGGAGGGAAGGGTGTCACCCCCTCCCCAGCGGGGCCACCCCCGAGCTGGAGCTGGAGCTGGAGCTGGAGCTGGAGCTGGAGCTGGAGCTGGAGCTGGAGCTGGAGCAGGGCAGGCAGCAGTCACTGGCCCCAGCGCAGGGGTTAAACCAGCGACACCCAGCTCAGGCCAGGGCTGAGCCCCTGCACTGCCGGGGCAGCGCACAGCCGGGGCATCTCCCTGCTGAGGGCAGAAATCATATTTACTGGGCTACGAGTGGAGTGTGGTAATATATTCCTGAAGACCTCAGGAAGCAAATTATACGCACTCAAAGGAAGGAACTTAAATTTAGGATAGTCACAGTTAGATAGACCGATTTCCTATAAAACTTTTGGTTACCTTGCAACTGAAGTGAACTGAATCGCTAGAAGAAGAAACAGGAAAGACAAGTTCAACTGAAAAAAGCACCACTTTTTCTTGCCTGATAATTTAAAGATATTGAGAGTCCTCAATCTAGTTGCATCGTTACTAATTCAGATTAATAATCATCATTGGATATGTCATTTCCAAATGTAACAAGTAACCCAAGGAGAAGTAAAAAATAATTAATGAAGAAATGTGAATAAAGCCATTCCTGAATCTGTATATTATTTATCAATAGTGTAGCTATGCATAGATCTCCTTTATCCAGCATTAACATCCTTGTTTTTTGCTAAGGACTGAAACTGGCAAAAGAAATACCAAGTGTTCACACTGTGAATAAAATTAAGTATTGTACATTGAAATGAAGGTTACAGTGGCATAGAGATATGATAATAGGAGAGTGGACTAATTTTTTTAATGTCAAATATTTTGTAATCTAGCTTTTGCAATGAAAATACTAGTGCTTTATCGACCTGCTGATTGAGGAAACAAAATCATCATCAGTTTCCCAGATGCCTTCTTGCTAATCTAATCAGAAAACACAGATTTCTCTTTCTCATCAAAATGCTTTCCCACTCAAATAGTAGCTTCTAATCAAAATAAAGAGATAAAGAAGGAGTAGTGGAGTGGGGAGAGAGACAGAGAGAAAAGGTAAATATTCATATAGGAAATATATTATGCCAGAATATGTTTGATGTAGATCTTCCCATCAGATACAGATCTGAAAGAAATCTTACCTGCATCCATGACCAGTCTTCTTCCATCACTGACAAGAATATCATGTACTCCATTTATTCATAATTTACTCAAGCTCCATTTTAAAAATAGTAAGGATTTTTCCATTCTTATCCTGTAGGAAAAAAGTTTCTGAAACATACAGTGTTTTAAAATTTTGCTTTAGTTTTTAGCCTAATGCAGACATGGTAATTTACATTCATGCCTTCTTTTTCTTTAAATTGTTCTTTATTCACTGATTGTTTTGAAGCATGCATAGAGAGTGTTGAAACTGAATATTTGCAAATGTATATCTCTGTATGTATCAGATAATCAGAGATTACTGTGATGGGAGTGTTTTGAACACTGATAAATGAAGTTTGTTTTAAACTTTAAAACTTTAAAGCTAAATTCATTCATTAACAGTGCATTCTGTGCTGATGGTTAGTTTTTGCACAATGTTAATCATCATCACTACATACACAAAACTGGTAATCATTTATATCCAAAATGAGTTGTTAGTATATGATACCATGGAGCTGATACCACATAGTGCAATAGCTACACTCCTTGGTGGTTCTTAGTTGCTGAGGTCAAAGGGAGCAGGCTTGAGAAATCTTCAACAAGTGAGCTTCTCTTCTTTTCCTCCATCTTTCCTCCTCATGCATGATGTTTTTATGCTTCTTGCCACCCTCTCAAAAGGGAGAGCTTAGTTGTTCCCAAAAGGGAGATCTCAGCTGCTCCCAGTATTGATTCTTCTTTTTGGTTCTGCCAATCACTTTTCTTGTGTATCCATCAAGATGTTCTGCCTATTTGCAGTCTCTTGGGGTTTTTTGCTATTCTTATCCTGTTCCTTATCTTGAGCCTTTTGTTGCTTAGATGACTCTATGTACAAGTACTCATCTTTGCTCTATTGGTGGCCAGTTTAATGGTGTTCTTCAGCTATAATGGTGTTCTTCAGCTAATATATCAGACCTCTCAACAGAGCTTAATGGTAGGAAATTATTTGAATATTATTGGGTAGTAACCTAATCAAATAGATTCATCAAGTTCAAAAGTTCATCATGCTCATATATTGACTCCTATCAAAGCTAGATATAGGGACAATAGTAGTAGTAAAGGGTAAGTCTTTCTTCTACGGGTCTAATTCAATCTCCAGTCACTTGTAGATCAGGGAGTTTCTGAGTCAAATATAGTACCTATGCATTCACTGTCACACAATAGATTTATTTTCCATGAACTTCTCTGCCATCCCCAGAGCCCATTTATATTTTGACCGTCTACAACATGCTACAAAACTGAATTCCACAGCTTATCTAGACATAATGTGAGGATTTCTCTGCCTTTGGGGTTTCCTTGTTTGGTTGGTTTTGTTTCTGCTTCAGTCTCCTTTGGGGTAGGTAAGGTAGACAATCCCTCCACTCTAGTGACTCCAGCTTTATTTGATGGATTAACTTTAGATTAAAAGATTAACTTTAAAAGCTATTAAATCGGAGCTGTTCCCTAATTTTTACTGATACTTGTTAGTCCCACTGATCAGTCGTCTACCAAGAGTTGGGACAATTCACTACACTGCAGAATGAAAAATGTGAAATCAAGGGGAAACACAGGACAACTGCACTTTTAGTCAAAGGAAATTTACAGTTGCGAACACTTATTTACATGGAAAAAACATTCCAATAGTTGCAGTTGATTTGATTATATAATTTTATCTCATGAACCTAGTCTGTGCTCTGATTGATAGAGGGATTAGAAAGATCATTCTTAAAAAGGACCACACCATTTATAAATATGTCAGTATCCATTTTTTTAGGAGGTGAAGTGACAAAATTTTGAAATAATTCTTTTACAAAGTGACAACTACGCTACTAATTTCTTACCTTTTGATCTTCTAATGTAAATATATCAACTAATGCATTACTCTCTTTGTTTCTGTGTTAATATTTTTTCTTCATGATTCAGTGAAATACATTATAAAAATAATTTGTGCAGTGGAGGTGAGCTACAAGTCTATTTTTGACTTCGTAGCTGTCAATTAGTAACTTGTCTGTGGCTAGTGTTTCCTGGTTCATAGTGAAAAAGTGTTTCAAAATTTTATTGGTCATGTTATTTGTTAAAATACTGTATTTGCTATTTTCTTTTATTTCTAACTAAGGAGATAAAATTGGTGTTTCTTTGTGCTTGCAATATATCTTTTCTAAATGACATTAAACCTTCAAGGAGATCTGAACTGTCACAAAACCAGTGTTAGAGGCTATAGATGGAGAGGCAGCAGTTTGTGCATAGCTTCAAAGAAAAAAAGCGCTACTTTTGAAGGCACTCCATTCCAGACTACTGGCAGCAATTTAGCAGTTCTTTCTAGATAGCTCTGCTGATCTGGGACCTGACCTAATACTGATAAAGGTTAGTTGTAGTTTGTCAGTGTAGACACTAGATGAGTTCTGTTAGGATCCTTTGCTGTGGAAGAAAGCCTTAAGATTGAAACTGGGCATCTCTGATAAACTGCTAAGCAAATACTGGTTACATTATAGAGTAGGTGGAAAGAGAAAGATATGATCATAAACCAGCCATAAAGAAAGGCTGGGAAGACAGATAACTCTAGAAAATCATGGATGTATGCTGTAGGTCATAGGGGAATTGAGTCTATTGGTTTTTAACTTTTGCACTATAACTTTTGTTCAGAGCTAGATGCTATTTCCCAATATGGAGTGAACTATTTGCTGTTTTTTTTTTTTTTTTTTTTTTTTTTTTTTTTTAGAATTTTTAAGATATTATGATATCCTGATGGTAGTATGTGATTTCTTACTCATTAATGTCTGTCATATTTTTTTGTTGCAATAATTGGATGCTGGAACCAAGATCAGCATTGTTTTAAGTTGTACCAAAATGCTCCATGAACTTTCTTAATTAAATGTCATTGGACTATCATCAGTGAACTGTATCGACCAGACATCAGAACACAAAAAGTTTTAGAACACAAACTCTATGAATTCACACTTTAGCAATTTAATAAGAGGTAATGAGTTTAAGATAAAAGAGGGGTAGATTTAGATAGGTGAGGGGTAGATGAGGTAGATTTAGGTAGATAAGGGGTAAATGGGTTTAAGCTAAAAGAGGGTAGATTTAGATTAGATACTAGGAAGAAATTCTTTACTGTTAGAGTGATGAGGCACTGGAACAGGTTGCCCAGAGAGGCTGTGGATGCACCATCCCTGGAAGTGTTCAAGACCAGGTTGGATGGGGCTTTGGGCAACCTGGTCTAGTGGAGGGTGTCCCTGCCCGTGGCAGGGGGGTTGGAACTAGATGATCTTTGAGGTCCCTTCCAACTCAAACCATTCCATGATTCTATGATTCTATGAATGCAACTTTGCTGAAGCCACTATCATTTTACTTTAAGCTACAAGTTCAAGGTGTGAAACTCTCACACAGAGAGTTGTACGCTTATGTTATTTTTGATAGGATTCAGCTTACAGGTTCGGGAAAGTATACACCATAATTATAGGATTATTGTGGAATGAATCAGATGTAAAGGGGATGAAAACTTATTCCTGATAAATAGACTCCACTCAACATGTGTGAATTAATGACTCAGAGAGTGGAAGAACAAGTAACATGCTCTTGCATTCACTTTAAATGCTTCAAATGGACACATCAGGTAGATTCAAGTCCTCAAGGGCTGTGTAAGTACTTCAGCATTGGATGTTATGTGAGACAGAGTAATGACTAATCCCTGGATTCCAACATAATGAACTGTGAGATGCTCAACTCCATGAAGTCTGAGACATTCTTGACAGATAAACAATCGAAACTTAATTCCTCAGAAAACTGCATGTGGAACAAAGGGTAGGTCCCTCTTTTGGGGTCTATGGGAGTTTTTGTTGGTTTTGAGTTTTTTCTGGTTTCTAATTAATTTTACTAACTGCGCCGCAGCAGCCAGGAAAAGGTTATCTAACTTATTTGTCTACTAAAAGCTCATCTGCAAGTTAAGAGTTTCTGTACAACAGCTGGGCTTCTAGAAAACTGGTACTTGCACAAGCAATAGATAATAGCACACCTTTTCTTACCCTGACTTCCTTGCAGATTGATACAGATTAATACATTTAGCTTGTTACGGAAGTTCATTATTAAAAAATATTTTCAGGGAAATTCATTCTTCACTTGTTGAAAACATGAATATATTTGTCAGTCATTAAAAAACATTCCTTTCCCCTCATGTCTTTTTTTTACTGGAAAATGTACCCATTTTCTCTATTAATTCTTTTTTATTCAAGGCCTTAATCCAGTAAGAGATTAAAGGTACTTCTGTATGACACATCTGAATGACTTGACTAGTGCTAATGCCCTGTGCCATACTGGGATCAGGTAGAGCTACTCTGGTTAGACTTCTTAAATCTGCTTGTCCAAAATTAACCTACATAGTTCTACACAAAACTTCATTGTGCCATTTAGACAGAAATTTAATTCTTCCAAGATGTTGGGAGACTTTTTGGAGCGAGTGAAAAAAGAAACTGAGGATGAAGAAATTGGCTTGAAAGTTCAGAGGCTTATCTTGAGCATAGGAATATATAGATCTGTAGTTAATAACGTTGCATCTTTTAAACTACAGAAAAAGACTTTGATCATGTGGATATGAAAGAGCTACAGAACCTTCATAAAACTTCAGTGAAGATGTATCCATTAAACAATTAAGCAAATCAGGGGCAGGTTGAACATTCCCTGTAAAATAGTGTGGGGAAAAAATGAGAGGCAAACCATCCTTGCATTTAGTAGACAGCAGTAAGAGCTGAGACTTGAAGTGTAAAATCTGATATTCTTGCTTAAGATGAGAAAAACCTTATTCAAGAAACACAAACAACAGTCATCAGGAATGAGGTGTTACTGGTATCCAATTAAAAATAGGGACTGAACATAACTCTGAATTGGTGGCCTCTTTGTAAAATATTTATTTCCAAGTTAAAAAAATTGTCTCTCAAATGTTCGCCTCCTCAGATCAGTAGCTTGGCATCACTTAGTCAGAGAAAAATCACCTGTAGCAAGAGTATTTCATGATAGTAATAGTTTAAATGTTTTTATTGTTGTTGTTCCCCATGCCTTCACCCTTCCCCTCCTCGCTTTATGTTAACATATGACAATATGAAAATCACAGTATAGGCACAGAACCAATGGGAAGAAGATGATGATATGGAGGATCAGGATGCATCTGCTTTAGCACACAGGTGGAATCTCTGCTCCCCACACAGGATCCTTGGCAGGACCTTTGGACATGGGAGCACAGGTGCAATGATATCCCACTATCAGAAGAGTAAGAGTTCAGGACAAACATTTCTTGATTCCTAAAAAAAATTCACTTCACCTGTAGTATGAAACTGGTCTGTCAGAAATAGTTTTTTCTTCAACAACAACAAAAATAGTCAGAATGAATTATTTTCTGTGATTTACTTGAACATATTGATTTTGCCCACTTTTAGAAGTAATTAAGATAAGTTAATAAACCTTACTAGACAATCTGCATTGGATTAGTCCCCAGTGTATTTTGTTCCTATGTATGTGAGGTAAAATTTTGGAAATCTTCAAGTACTTTTTTATAAAAGAAATATATTGCATCATCTTTGTTTCAGCATTTGCTGTAGTTACATAGTCTGAACGGTGTAATAGAAAAAAAAAAGTCTCCTACTTTGTACTTCCTCACATTTGAGTAACTTTCCAAAGGTTTCCAAAGGTTTCCAAAGGTTTGCCTTTCCAAAAAAAGGTTAATAATATAATAATTCCATATACTGTTGTTATTTTTTATGGAATTCTTTATCTTTCACACTGAAGAAAAGGTTTGACATGTTAATAAGAAGGGACAGAGAAACTTCATCAATTAAAGGTGAATCATCAGGAGATGCCTGTTCTCCAGAGTACCACAATCCATAACAGTGTGTCACCACCCAATGAAAGAGAGTAAGTGATGTCTAATGGCATATAAAGAAGTCATTATTACCACCCACTGTTGCCCCTAATGTACCAGAGGTATTTATAAAACAGCTCTGTTTTAACCTTATGTCATTTCCATCAAAACCTACAATGACTACTACAATTCAAACACTTGCCTATAGTAGTTAAGAAAAGACAAGAGAATACACCTCATGAGGGATTTACTGAAAGAAAAAAGGACTTACTTTTGTTAAAACAGGAGAAGATTAATTCAAGTGTAAGATTATTATTTTCCAAGAAGCCTAAACCAAAAACTAGAGCAATAGATGGAATTTCTACTATTAATATTAGTATTTTTTTCTCATTCTGGAAAATTATATAGATACAAAATAAATCTTCAACATTATTTACATATATAAATATGTATAAAAATAATATAAATAAATACATACTGATAGTTTTTACTATGTATACAGAAATTTTAAAAAAAAAAAAAAAAAAGGCTGCTACTGACACAGTCTTCATCAGAGAGAATGAATAATTTCCATTACCTGAGAAGCTTATGGACTGGCTATTTGCACAGTACACTAAAATGTGTTGATATGGTATGAAAGCTCCTTAGGATGGTGAACACACTGAAATGACAGCTTTCTGGGTAAAAAAATTGGAATTCATTTAGAAGCTGTGCAACATGTCTTATTTTAAAAAAAAAACAACATTTGCCATCTTCAGTTAAATCGGAAGTAAAAAAAGTAGGTATATTCTCTGTCCAGAATGAGGACAGAGAAAGATGTCTGGGCACAGAAGAGTTTTTAAATGTATTAATGCTTAAACATACTTCTCTCTCCATTAATCATTGTACTGTGATCTTACTTCATTTAATTTTTTTTTAAGACTTCTCTTTCTGTGCTAAAATTTCAGGGAGGGTTAGTTTGTTTGGGGGTTTTGTGGGGTTTTTTAAAGGATCAGGTACCAGAAAAGTTATTTCAGTGCCTGAACTTAGCATCTGAGTTGTTTATCAAATTTAACAACTGTAACTCCTTGTATTAATTTCAGTTTATCTTTCAGACCAATATCTGCAGGTATGAGAATTTTCTTAATAGTCTAATTGTTCATAACTGAATCCTGATATTATTTGCAATAAAAAAAACCCTCATAATATCATGACACTGATGTTAAAATTGTGAAAACTTGAAACACATTGTTTTACAGGAAATTTTCTAAGTTGCATGTCTTCCCTTGCAGGGGTGGTGCTTGTGTCATACGTAGGTGAGTTTTGACCACTACAGAAAAGTCAGGAGCATTCAGAAGTTGAAGTGTGCCACCTTTGTTTAGTGACAATTCTCCCCTCTTTAAAGAGGATGCTGCCTCTACATTCTCTGCAGTCAGAACAGGATATCATTATGATCATCTACACTATTATTCTGAGCTAAAAAGACACAAGGCTCAACCTAGGTAAGGTATAAAGAGGCTAAAAAGGTCACAAGACCCTGAAGTCTGACAGCAGGCTTCAGGAGCACAGTGTGTGTACAATATGATTCAGACAGTTCTAGCTTCTTATATGAGTCTTGACAGTCCCTCCAGGCTACCCACTGGACGGTACCGTTGCCCAAACCACATTCAGCTTTCTGTGCTGAAGGCTACCTTCCATGCCCAAGTCCAGTGTTTGTCCCTGCCATAGGAACTGTGATGGATTCCTGACAAGACTCTTTTCCTTACGGGTTGAAAGCGGGAAAATGCCCCTTACAGCTGAATGAGCATCGCTTCAAGAAAAATTGGCTCTTATCTTCAAGGCGCTTCATAGAGTGGACCTAAAATTTCTCAATGTTCTTATAAAGTTTTAAAATTAAGATTTTCATTAGCAGATCTTTTATTAGACATTACAGAGCTAATTATGAAGATTAAAGCTAATCTTACAGAAGGCAGACTTGAAAGGAGTCAAGACTTCCCTTCCCTTTCCTTCCCTTCCCCATAAAAGATCATCTTATAATTAAACACAATATCATAATGTGTCTGTATACATGAGAAATTGCAGTTGTACCATTAGCCTTAATTTTGGCATTTCCCAACTTTAACTGTTGACTTTAAGCCTTAATATTGCTTTGTATTGTACTTGTTCATATGTTGAATATGTGGGTTTATGGGTAAGACAGCTTTAATTCTAATGAATGGAGAATTTCCAGAGCATTAAGGCCAAGCAGAACAGTAGAATAATCCATTTAATATATTATAAATTAACCAATAAGCACTTAAAACTAATTCTTCAGTTTAATCAAGAAGGTTTCCATGAAGTGTCCATACAGAAATCTCTACTGCAAGGTATTTTAAATTCACAGCTTTTAAATGGAAAATGAATGCCATTCAAATAGTTTTGCTCATATTCATGCATATTATAATTTCTTTGTTTTTATCAACACTACAAGCTTTCTCATTTTTCATGGTTTCAGTTTCTTCATGGTACAATGAATAGATGTTCCATGAAAATTATGTTAAAATAACAGAGGAATGCCTATGAATATTCATAGGACTAATTTTATTATTCTTGTTTCTTGATTGTGAGGGAACATGGGAAAGCTTGTACATGCAGAAAATACTGTAAAGTGGGGTTTGGAAGAAGGAATTCGTGTATTTTGTGTGTAGTTTTCAACATTTAAATTTCTGTTCAGGATTAGCTTTTAACAAAAAAGTGCCTGTTACCTTGAAAGGGAAAAAGAAAAGAACCTGATACATCATTCAGATAAAATAGAAGAATCACAAGAATATCATAACTCTTTAGAAATTAGAAGCTAACATAGTAATAACGTTCTTGAAGAGCTATGGTCTTCCTTCCTTGTTTGATGTGCTACAATGGCTTTCAGAAAATGCTGAGGTCAGCTAAGAGGCTACAGGAAAAACACAGAAACATAAAAACAGAGTCAGTCAAGTGCTAAAATAGCATATGAACTGCAGCTCTGATATGCTTGAGGAAAAGGGATTTGCTCAGCCTCACAGGCACTCCTGCAACACCTTCCCCATTTGGACAGATTCCACACAAGGGATAGGTCCAACTTACAGTCACATCTACTGGGTATGGACCCAGGCTGTGTCCTAGCTGCTGTTCAGGATGGTCCCTGGCTGCATGCTATACTCCCACATGTATTAACTTCTTTTGGAAGGTAAACCAAACATCCTGGCAGTATGTATGTCTTGCATACAATCCCTTTATTAAATGATGGGAGGAAGAAGACTGAGAGGCACATTGTACAGCATACTTGCCTGGCCCCCATAGACAGTCATGTTGTACAGGACAGAGCTAAATGAAGATGTTAAAGTTCCTTTGTTCCCTTCTACAGCTAAATACCACATACCTGTAGCAGCCATTACAAACAAGAATCAATATAATTCTCTACATTAGCACATTCATGTGTGTGTAATTAATTGTGTGCATAGAAAAATGTGTGTGGTTTTATGTACATATAGTTAATCTACTTCCTTTATGGAAATTTCTTTAATCGGAGGGTGACAGAGCACTGGAACAGGTTTCCTAGAGAGGCTGTAGTTTCTCCTTCTCTGGAAATATTCAAAACCCACCTGGACGCAATTCTGTGCAAGATGCTTTAGGTGATCCTGCTTTAGCAGGTGGGTTGCACTAGATGATCTCCAGAGGTCCCTTCCAACCCCTCCCATTCTATGATTCTGTGATTTTTATTGGCCAAGGATTAAAATATTTTCCATAAAACCATCTCTAAAAAAAAGTGTTCATCAAGAAATAGTTGATGAAGAAATAAAATTTCTAGAAGGGTCCAGAGAACAAATCTTATGAGGGGCTGAGGGAATTGGGGTTGTTTAGACTGGAGAAGAGGAGGCTGAGGGGAGACCTTATTGCTCTCTGCAGCTACCTCAAAGGAGGTTGTAGCCAAGTAGGTGTTGGTCTCTTCTCCCAAGTAAGTAGCAAAAGGACAAGAGGAAATGGCCTCAGGTTGCACCAGGGAAGGTTTAGATAGGATATTAGGAAAAAATTCTTCACCGAAAGGATTATCAATCATTGGAACAGGCTGCCCAGGGAAGTGGTTGAGTCACCAACCCTGGAGGGATTTAAAAGACAGGTAGATGTGGTGCTTAGGGACACTGTTTAGTGGTTGGACTTGGCAGTGCTAGGTTAATGATTGCTCTTGGTGGTCTTAAAGGTCTTTTCCAACCAAAACAATTCTATGATTATATGAAAATGAAGAAAATCCATTGCTTATAAAAATCTATACTGAGTGTAATTTTCAGCATGAAAACAACCCTTTGCCTCAAGATATATATGTGATCAGCAGCCTTTAATACATATATTTTTGAAGTGTTTGTGTATCATTGTGGCTGTTGCTAGGCTAGAATTCCCAGTCATTTTATATCTATAGCAATCTCATAGCAAGAGTTTTTCTTAACTCAGTCACCTAATAGGAGGTGGAATGATCTTTTAAGACAACTGAAAACATCTTTTTTGTCAGTGTGCTGGGACAGGAATTTGCTTATGCTCTTCTAGAATGAAATCACACAATCAGCATCATCCATTACCAAATTCCTTAGCTCTCTCATAATGTAATATCAGCATAATTTTCAGGTTTCTTGCACCTCATGTTATCATGGATATCACACAAATGGAGCACAAAATGCTAATAAGTCAGAATTCTTGAATGTGATTTGTCTGTAATTTAAGTTTCTGCATCTGACTTCATCACTGTAGTCTCCCTTTAGAGTCAGTGAAAGAAACAGGTATTTTGAAAAGGAAATTATTTTTCTTTGGAAGTAGGCTTCTATATTTGTTCAGGTGATTTTATCATAAAACTACATTTCCACTGGCTGTGCAGGTATGTACAGACTGTGTTAGGATGACTAGCCCATATATGTATACCAACATTGGAAATTACTACAGTGAGGTGAGATTCATCATATCTAGATTCCCTTTATAGTCAATGGAAAGACATGACATTTCAAGGGGATGATTCATCTTATCTTAAAGTAGGCCTCCACAACAGGTGAACAGATGAATCGCACTTCTGCTTTTCTATATGATTTTCTTTCACTGAATTCTAAAGATGTCTTCCAAGTGGAAACTATTAGACCCATTTTGCATTGGCTAAGAAGTGGTTAAAAAGCAGATTTGAGAAAACTGTATGCAAGTCCTGAATACCAGTTCTTTCTCAATTTCTCCACTTTAATTGTATTTTATATCTTTTTTTTACTTAGTACTTCTGCCTACCTAGCCGCCAGTTGAAGTGTGAGAACATATGAAGAATGCCTTAATCTCTGCAGTTACAATCTCAGTTCCTTCCTCCAGATGAGTACAGTTAATCAGACGTTTCCTAGGAACTATGTTTGCTGTGGCAGCTTGTTGCTTCTACTCAGCACTAGCTATGAAAAGTGACAAATTACTTATAAACAAATACATGTATTTTAAAAATTCTTTTGTCACTCCTTTTTCACCTGAAGATGAATCTCTGTGCTGATATGAGGAAGATAAAAAAGAAAGAAAAAACCACTTACCTGTAAAGAAATTCCAGTCTCACTTTGCAGGCTGGAATTTAGCCAGACTCAAAATATTAGGAAAAATCAGTTTCAGCAAAACCACACTACAAAGCAGGGAGAAATATAGCAAATATAACATAGGGGCAGCCAAACTAAGCCTACCAGTCAATTAAACCCCTTCTCCATTGCCAACCAGGGAAGAGCAAGGAGTGCCAAGGAATTCTTTCCTTCTTCATTTCTGTTAAAACAGCAGAATAGTCTCAGACATATGTAGAAGTGAACACTTGGATCTACCAGGCCTGTTACACCCTGCTTCTTCGACACTGGGAAATGATTCCCTGGCAATATAATCAAAACATAGGAAGAAAATAATTTAATATCTTCTTCAGATAATGTTATCAGTTTTGATGGCAGCAAAGTTTGATTGTAATTATATTTATAAATATATAGTCTGAACTTTTAATCTTTTTTTTTTTGTTGATTTTTTTTGCTTTTTTTTTTTTTCTGGAAAGCTACATGGAAAAGACATGGTAATCATTTAGCTAGTTATGCTACATAATTCACAGAAAAGTGTGTTTCATTTACACAGATATTTTTCTTTAGCTGTTAATGGGCATCAGATTAAGAAGGAAAAAAATTATAAGAAGCTTTTATGTGTACGGATACAGAATTTTCATGACTTCTTTGTAAGAAGTAAAGCCACAGCTTTTCAGGAAGATCACAAATGATTTTATTGATCCCAAGGCCATTTAGAGAAAGTAAAGTGGTGCGATTTATGCCTTATCTTGTCTTGAAATCATAAATCTGTTTCTATAGTATTGTTTATCATCTGCATGGCAATCAAGAGATGACTTGATTAAAGGTCTTTTCCAACTGAAACAATTCTATGATTCTATGGTTCTATGATTCAATGAGTCATGCTAACTCCTGCACAAAGACAAGTGTACCCCATCCCTCTTTGAGACAAGTGTACCCCATCTGTTGCCAGCAGGCCTGGTGTTGTGTATACTGGCCCATGATCAAAAAAACCCAAAACTCTGCTAGTGACACCAGGCTCAGAGCCAGTTATTGATCTGCTGGCTCTTCCTGTTTATTCCCTCATCATTCACTGCAACTGGAAGGACAGAGGAGAACACTACCTGTGCTCCTGATACCTTAACCAGTTGTCCCAAGGTCCTGAAGTCTCTCTTGATTGCTCTCGGACTTCTTGTTGTAACTTCATCACTGCCTACATGAAAATTCACTAATGGATAATAATCTGAGGGCCATACAAGGGTAGGAAGGTTTGTCTTCACATCTTTAACCTGAGTCCCAGGGAGGCAGCAGACTTCACTAAGAAGTGGGTCCAGTCTCCATATTAGGCCTTCTATTCCCTTCAGAAGGGAGTCTCCTAAGACAATGACATGTCTTTTTTTCTCTATGGAAGCAGTTTGGATGCAGACCGTAGGCCGACTTAACCTCAGTGACACCTTCAAGCTAGATGACCCGTTGCCCTCGACATTGTTTGGTTCCACTTGCAGAGCCTCGTACCTATTATCCAAGAGCACCTGGGAAGGTGAGATAATCACAGAGGAGATATGCCTGCTGTGCTGGGCAGGAACTTGTCACCATTGCCCCCTATCCCTCAAGTCACTGTGTTCAGCCAGGTGGAGAGAGGATAGGAATCCTCTGTATCATGTGTCCTGTTTGCCTGTTGGGCCTGTCCCAGGGAAGGTAGGGTGTGATTCTAGTAGTCTCTCTCTCACACTCCCTGATACTCCTCAACCTATTCTCCCTCAGCTCTGTCACTAAGCAGAGGAGTTCCTCCATCTGGGCACACCTCCCACTGATGTGCTCACTGCTGCCCTCCTGTACTGCCCTGAGTAGAGCTCACCCTGCAGCCCAAGACCTGGGTGTCATCGGGTTCCCACCAGAGCTCTGTTTGGGAAGCTTCATCAGTCGTGGTGGTGCAGAGCCTAGAGAGGCCATGGCTGTCTGCCGGGTGGATACCATTGGGCCCTGGTCAAGCCAGCAGAGCTACGGCACCATTCCTGCATGAACTGCTGTGCAAACTGTTGCTCCACGCCCTTGTTGATGCACCATGCCGTGTTTGCCTGCCCTGTTCGAAATGTTACTGGTCGCTAGTGCTCCCTATGGGCTTCTTTTATATGTGTCGGGAGGGCTTGGCTGCCATTGCTCCTGTCCCTGTCCAGGTCTCATCAGCCACTGTCGTGGGAGCTGTGGGCTCCTGGTGATTTTCAGCTGCCCCTGAAGTTCCCCTGGTTCACAAAACACCCTTGTGCACGGTGCTGGAGCGCTCTGCTGCAGATCCAGCCGGCATTGGAGCTGCTTGCCCTGGCAACTTCCGATACTCTTTTTTCTGAATTTTTATATATATTTTACACTGGGGAATGCAAACAAAGAATATTGTAAGCTACTCCTTAAACATTTGCCTGTACTGACTGAAAAGAAGCACCATATTGCTGCAGAGAAATTGCAGAAAAGTGCACTAAATTTATTTCCATGATCCCTCAAATTATATGTAGTAGTTTTATCATACAAAGCTATCCCAATCTAAGTGGCAATCTTTTTGCCTTTATAGTTATAAACCCCTACTATGATAGAAGGCAAATATTAGCTGAAATACAGTAAAGGAAGCATGTTGATTTAGTCTTTACCTTTCCCTACTCAACATCTGTTCGCCTCTTGTCATCTCTAAAGGTCCATCTATGTCTATTGTGTCCTTTGTACCTCCAACAACTTACTTGACAGCGTGCCTCCAAACCCAACTCTGGTGCCTCTCCTTCTTCACAGATGTTGCCCTTGCTAGTTCTAAAGTCATTTCACCCGATATTTCAGGTAAAGATGCCTAAACTAGACAAAACATTGCTGCTATTTCCCCCCCTTCCAGAACACATAGCCTCTCCTTAGTAGAGGGGAATAGAAATCTTAAAAGTAGTTCAATCAGCAGTACAAATGCTCTGATCTCCTCTCTATATACCCTGTCCCTGCTGAGGTATAAAAACATGTGTCTTCCTCTATACATAAACATATAGAGCAATATGGTTCATATAGTAAGATGAGAATATGAAAAGTGTGCTTTAATATAGCCATGGATGGAGGTATACACCAAAGAGTGCAGATTGGGAGTCTGTAGCCTGCATTACAGAGAGAACATGGATGGAAATTATAGGGAATGATCAAAAAGCCAAATTATTGTGTGGATACAGAGGTGGGAAGTAGGAACACAAAGATGATTTTACTTTTATATACAAGCGCTACATTTAGTGTCTACATTTTAAAATGTTGAAAAATTAGAGAAAAGGTTGCAGAATAAAGCCATATAAATTATTTAGGGACTGAAGAAAATATCTGACAGTAAGAGCATTAAAGAGTTCAATCTATTTATCTTATTGAAAGAAGATAGAAAGGTGAATTGATTGCGGTATATAAAAAACCTGCAGGCAAAGAAGAGTGAACAATGGAACAAGGATTTTGTTTTCTTTTTCCTCTCTTCAGTAAATTTCATGTACCAATCTACTTGTTCACTCTAGGTAAAACTCCTGAATTTGGTGAAATCTGTTTTAATCATTGTGAAATATGATCTAATTTTGTGAAATGATGTTAAACCTTTTATTCTGAGCACTGTGATTTTTCCAGAAAGTTTGATATAGTCTGAGAAGTGTATCACTTAAGAATGTCCTGAAACAGACAACGTTATTACTGCTAGCTTGAGACCAGCAAGAAAAGAGATCACACATCTTGGTGAAGAATGCTTTTGTGATAGCTGGAAACTTACATTTAAAAAAAGAGTAGACTCAAAATAGTGAGTTCCCTCTCAAAAAAGAAATCAGAATTCAGAACAATATGAACTGCTGCAAATGTGAACATTTGCTGAACTGTGGACATTTGTATGAATGACTTAATTAAAGCAGTTAATGTCTCCAAATGGTATGCCAGTTCCTAGGCTGCCTTGTCTTCAGCAGGGACCCTGGGAGCCTTGGCTTCTCCTGGTTTTATGTTGCTGGCTCTGCTGTAGGAAGTGTGGGATCCCTGAGCCCTGCCTGAAGCTTGAATCAGAGGAAGTCTCATATCCCTGGGACAGAATGAGGAGCCAAGTCCTGGTGAAAGCCAAGGCTCCATAGGACTGTATGACAAGAAATTAAAAAAAAAAAACAACTTACCCAAGGTAGACTTTAGAGTACATCTGTCCTGGCACCACAAATCTCAAAAAATTCTATTGTAGTCTGGTTAAGTGGGCTGGCATGAAAACAAACACAAACCTTTTGCCTCTTTTGTCAACATCTTATTAGAAGTTTGTCCAAGATGATGCTCTGTGGAATGTTTAAACTATGCTAAAACACCAATACATTTTTCAAATTAGGGATTTTTTTAATAATTCATTCAAAGAATTCTCACTGTCTTTTCCTCTAAACCTAACAGTTTCTCCTCTCCTGGTTCAAGAAAAAACAAGGTTTGTTTCATTTGAGGTATACAACTTGTTTAAGCATGATGTTCTTGTTCCTAGCTGCAAGGAGAGGGGGGTCCTTAGAATGTATTCCAAAGAATAATGACTTATTTTCTTCAGAGTTGTAACTTTCTTATAGAGAGTAAAATCCTGTCAATTTCTCTGGAAACCCACAGCATGCCAGTCAGAATTTCACCAGGAAATATAACCCTTAATCTTCAAGGCCACACTGGGATCTATTCCATATACAATGTAGTATGTGTTTAAACCTTATAACTTGGATTTTTCAAAGAAAAACAATCTAACTCTGTTCCCATTGAAAGGTATAGCATTGATACCTTTTGTGTCAAAATTCTTCATTCTAGATCCCTGAAGTCAGCTGATACTTACCATTGAGTTTGCCGTTGAGTTTGCTTGTTAAAGAAGGTGGCTGTGAGGAATAACTTGCTAAAAATATAATATTTGCTCATGATGAGTAGAACAGAAGTGAGACAGCTACTACCTCTCCATTCAGTGTTTATTGAAAAGTTAATTAGGAAAAATTACAAAGCAAAAGATGCAGTCCTTCATTTTGTGAACCAGAAAGCAATGTGATATTGAGTGATAACAGATGACATAAATAAGCTGCACACACTTGAAAAATCCAAGGAAGATAACAATCTATTGATCTACATCATTTAATAAAAAACTTACAAACAGAAGTTGGTTGTGTGTTTCCTATGAAAAGCACTATAGAACAGAGTAAAATTAGTCAAGGCAGTAATATGCAATTTTTTCTTTTCTGTTAATATTGTGGTGAGAAATATAGCAAGATCACTTTTCAAGTGATCACTTTTCAAGTGTTTTTCAAGTGAAAAACATTTTTTTCAATGCTACACCAATTATTTTGTTTCATTTTTCATAATTTCTTTTTCTGTTATGTAAGAAACTTTTTTAAATTATTTTTTTATTTTTTAATTTTGGGGGTTTTTTTCTTCATGATGTAATATCCTGGCATGGTAACACCAGCATAGTCATATATAAGCTACAAGTTCATTAATGTTTTGTTCACAAAAAAAATCCTGAAAAATCTAGATGGGTCACAGAATGTAATTATGTCCACAGAAAAGGCACTTGGGTCTGAAATGCCAAGTAGTGTTGCTTCAGAGTTGTGATGAAAGTGATAAATCTGATATAATTTGATAGCTCTTTCTGAAACCCAAATAGAAGAGAGCCTAATTCAAAGTTTATCTTACAGTCTTTTTCACCCCCATTTAATGCTCATTAAGGATCCTGAATGATAAAATTAAATTGATTCTGCAATAAAATTCTATGATCCTTTACTAAGTTAATGTAATGATACCATATTGTTCAGATTTTGGGCACCATTAACGTGGTAACATAATTAAAATGGAAGTTACGTATTTTCTAGTCTATTTTTAACTGCAGGAAAACCTACTAAAACTATGTTCTGAGGAAGTGAAATATGATTCTGCAGTGTAACTACAGAACATTGGTTGTCATTGTCCAAATGTCCAATGTCCAAATTCCTGAGTTTTTTTACAGTGGATGTGACATTAAGGACAGTCTATGTTGTTTTGTTCAAAGGTGTAAGAATGTTGCACTATTGATGTACCAAGAATCTATAAGTGTCCCATGTGACTTCAGGATAAAATGGCCAAAACCAGCATGAGTTCATTGTTTGGCATTACTGGGCAATTTTATCCATTCATAATTTATCATTCATTCATTCATGTATCATTCAGTAAACATTTGAAATTTTCTCAGCTGTAGAAACATATGTGTGCATGGTAAGAGCTAAGGTATTTTACCCGTGGGTAGTAGTACACATCATGAACATAAACACAGAATTCAGCAATATCTGGTTCAATAAACTTGAAGAAATGGACAATACAAAAATAAAAAGGTGACACATTCCAGTTAGCAAAGTGATCTGCTATGGAACCTTCAGGAAAAATGAGATAATTCTAAGGACCTACTTCTACTTTGGAGTTAGTGGCAAAAGTCCAGCTGAAATCACTATGAGCACAAACAAGCCCTAAACAATGAAAGGAAGAGCCTGGCAACATTTCAAGACTCCATTAGTTTTAATGATTCATGCAGTGCCAAGTGTTTGGGTATCTGGGACTGAAAAATAAACAGTTTCTCTTCTTAACATATTACTGCTGCAGGTATAGCCATTTAGGAAGGACTGCAACACATGCATATGCATAGAGTAAGCACTGTGAGTGTGCAAATTTTTCTATTTGGAAAATTATTACCCTAGAAATACATTAAAGCAGAAAAAAAAAAATTAAAACTTAACATGAAACCAAAATTGTAGAATCTTCTAGAATTTATTAAGAAAATTCCATAGTTTTGTTTTTTCCACACCTGTGTCACACAGTAATTTACAAAGCTGTAACCTAAAAAAAATAAAGTTTTGTTTTCATAAACCAACAATATCATGAACAGGAACTACCTGCAGGTATAATTCTTAGGAAATCCATTGCAGATTAGCTGTCTGGTTTGACAGCAACCTCTTGAGAAGATTGGCAATATTTCTCCTGATACTGTGAGGGGAAAAAATTTGATTGTATGGTTATGATGACTGATAGTATGTTGAGGCATTGAACGAAAAAGTCTAGGCTCATTGGACTAGTGATTTCATTGGAGCCAGATTTTCATCCTTTGTATGTACAGCTATGAGATATTCACTATATGTCACAAATTAGTAACCATCAGTCAGAGAGAAAACATCTAACAGACAGGTCATTTATGCCATAAATATGGCTGTTTTCTCAAGGAAATATTATTTAACCCTTCTTATAAAATATTTAGATCTTCTAAAGAAGGAAAGATGAAGAATATCGTCAGGGTTATTATTGCTAGCCTGACAAAATCTTAATGAGAAATCATTTCCGAAAGCTTTCTCTTTAAAAACAATATCAAAATGTTTACTGAATTAAATAAAATCTTTCTCTTTGTTGCAGAAATAATTAATATCTGCTAAAAATTATACTACCATACGTTTCTGGCAGTTCACACACCCTGAAAGAAAATATTGTGGTCCTGGAAGGTGAACAACATTCTTGCCTGGTCAAAATAAAGGCAGAGAACGTGACAGGAAACAGGTAATATTGGGTTAGATAAATCTCTGCTCTGATTTAATGTAGAAATTCTGAGGGAGGACTATAGAAATACTTTTTATGGATTGCATTACTCACCCAGAAAATAAACAGTGAAGCATTTGATTTTATTAGTTTGAATCTTTTTTTTTTTTTCAGTTTTGCAATCAATTGATTGATTGGTTTGTCTCATCCTTTATTACTGCATCCTGATTATAAGTTGTGCTGAGATGCAGTTTAAAGATGGAAAGTCAGCCAAAGTGGCATTTTCCTAATAATGGATTTCATTGATATCTGCCATTCATTTTAGCTAATCAATAATAATGTCATTTTTAAGAACATTACTGCCTTTACTTAAAAATGAATAGAAGGTTTTCCAAACTTCAAAGATTTTCTGCAGATTCTCCAATGACCTACCATAGTTTGAAGTAATTTTTTTTTTTTTTCCCTTTAAAGATAGCACAGTACTAGACTCTAGGTGAAATAAGTTATGGCCAAAATGACACAGGGGGGTGTGAAAAGGCTAGTTTGCCCTCATACATAGTAATACTGCTTTAGCATTTCACACATTGGTATTGGGTGGCATTTTAGTCAGTGAAACTTATATTCTGAGTCTTTTACAATCAGACCCAAAAATTACTACAAGTTTGGACTGACAGGTGGAAACACCATAGCTTGGCAAATTCTGGATGGTAAGGCAAACAGAAATCAGTGACAGTTTATTTTTAAATGCTTCAGTCCGTTACAGTTCAGGTACCAAGTCACAATTCAGCTATCCATGCACCAGGGAGTCAGTGCTGTAAGTAGGAAGTGGTGGATCAATCAGCCAACTCAAGACAGCTTTTCATAAATCAGGGCCCAAGAGTACCCAATGAAGGAATCAAGGGAAATTCTCAAAGCCCTGCTCAGAACTAACTTTGAAGGAACTTTGTTTTCAAAACTGAAGCTATAAGGTACCTAAAGTTCTTATTATGGTTATGATTTTACTTGCCTTCCCTCTTGACTCCACAGTCAGAGCTGTTGAGAGAAACAACCTTAAGGAAAAGCCTTGGGACATTTTAAAGAAGTTTTATAGCTACACAGACAAGAAACTCCTTTGCATAGAGAAAAAATTAATGTAACATTAAAGGAAATCAAATGAAAATTTGATTAGGGCAGACTAACTCAAGGTTAGAAGTTATGTTTTGTAATCTAACCTTTTTCCTTAAGACAAATGGAGTTTTCTTGGGATAGTCTTTCTGTGGTCTAATCTCAACAAAATGAAGAAGTTTGATTTCTAAACAGATAACAAAAAATTGTCAAGCTCTTCAGTGGTAGGAAGCAGAAACATGACTCTGAAACTTTCCAAGAAGATAAATTATGTTATGCTATATTCTATTGCATTTGGAAAGAGTACCATTGCATTGACATATATTATGACAACAGAATACACTAAAAAAAAAAAAAAAAAAAAGGAAACTAACTTGGTTTCATGAGGGAAAAAAATTACTGTTCTCATGTGGAAGAACCATTATGAAAGATACTTAACCACTAAAGCTGTGGCAGACCTGTGATATTTTTTTCCAGAAAAGTATTTCTGCAGTTTCTCCTTTCTGTAGAGAACTACTGGTTATGTTTAGAAGTTGACCTGGGCAGGCTTTCAGCTCCATTCAGAAGTACTTGAAAATAGAACGCTGAGCTTAAAAGAATGTATAAAATTACATCCCTGACATAAAAATAATGAAAATTACTAAAATACCATTTTATCTAGTAAACATCTTGTGATTGGAAGTCATTAGTCACTGTGCTAACACATCTTCATCGCTTAAGCAAAACTGCTTTTTTTCTTGAAAAATCCTCCATATATTGATTTTTCACCACAGGCATGTTTAGTTCCCACCTACATCCAAAACTCACATCAGTGGACAACCATGCAAAGGGGAAAGGCTTCAGTGTTTCTGACATCAGAGAAGTCTTGGTCAGCCTGTTTGAACTGAAAACACATAATTCGCAACTATAAAAACATGAAAATGAAGGATTTAGGTATTAGCCAAATAGAAGGAAGTACCTGGATACAATTTTCTGTATGGTATGCAGATTGTTATATATTAGAACATCAAAATTGGGTAAATTCATCTTATAAATGAGGAAAGAAAAGGGAAAAAGGAATATAAGGGACTTTATCCTAAATTTTCTATTTTTGGCTTTATTTTTTTTTTTCCCACAGGAAGGAATATTCAGACATGTTCCCTTAATTTTACTTGTTTTCTTAGATATTTAGCTATGTTTATATTAAAATTCCCTTCAATTGGCTCATCTATAGTCAAAATATGTATTTTCTGACTCATTTGTAAACAATTCCCAGCTCATGAATGTTGAATATAGTCTTTTCCATTCTGCAACTACCCTCTCATGCTGAGGTAACAAACCTGACTATATCGATGAATAGGGTCCTCAATTCCCAAACGTGGGGGTTTTTTGTTTTTGTTTTTGTTTTTGTTTTTGTTTTTGTTTTTTTTCCCCTCAGGACGCTAAAGCCTGTTTATGTCTTTGGCTTTGGTAGCTATAGAGTCTGCAGCATTATGTATGTGAGGCTTCAGTAGAATGTTAATGATATTAGGTATTTTAGACTACATTACATCACAAAAAGACAGCAGAAGTTTCTGATAAGCTATGGTTGCGCTGCCTGGTTTTAATACACATCTATCAAAGCTGAATGTAAATGACAAAGACACAGTCATGCTGTTTGTAATCACATACAAGCCGTGCACAGTAAATAAATGTCTTTGATTTCTTTGATTTGTTGCACAAAAGGCAAATATATGCACAGAATGGTTAAATTGAGTGGGAGAGAAAAAGGAAGGAAAAAAAAAAAGCAAAAAAAAAGCAAAAAAAAAAAAAAAGCAAGCTGCTTTTCAACCTGAAATCCCCACCCCCAAGAATTTACATATGTGTTAAAATATGATTGCTTGTGGGGATGTTTCTATAAAAAGTTAATGCTTTCCCAAAGAATAATAATATGCTGGTGCCTTTTTAATGATACAAATTCTGCATTCCCTAATTTCATGACATCATTTCAAGCATGAATTGTCAGATCTGTTTAAGCTTTCTGTCATGGATGGCAGCTTTCAATCACACTGCTGAGTAGAGCACTTTGGTGAGTAGGTGACATTGTAGATGAATTCACAGACTTTCCTTTAATTATTCTTTCCTGTACACATACAACACTTTCCAGATTTAGAGATAGTCTTTTGTTTAAATTTTTAAATTTAATATTATATTTTTTTTTCATCAGGGCATTTAGTGTTTGACCATGCTGAAAATCATGTTATAAACAATGACAGGAGTAATGACTAAGATCCATAGGCATGTCACAACATCACAGCACACTCTTCCAGCCTCATGATCATGTTAACGTTCAGAGTACAAATTAGAGGAAATAAACATCTATTGGTCAAGGCAGAAACCTATGTACATTTTAAGGTATTTTAATAGGAGATGTTACACGTTATGGTAAACATTTCACTATGAGAAAAATATAATAAACGTTAGTTTATTCATCAAATTTCAACAAAGGTGCTTACAAGTTACAAAGCAAAGATAGATTTATTCCTGTAGAAATTTACAAAGGTATAAAACCTATTAAAAAAAAAAAAAAAAAAACAAACAACAAAACAAAACAAAAAAACCCACCAAAACCCAAAAAACCCAAACCTGATTACCTTGTGATCTGCAGCTATTTTAGGTAGTTGACAGAAATTTATGACATATTACCATGGCAACAATGGACTATCTCAATAGCTGTATTGCTTGTGAAGAGAATAAATTCTCAGGATGCATTATAATGCTTATAATTATTGCTTCTACATGTTCTATAGAAATTGAAAGCTGTCTTTTTCTTTTCTTTTTACCCTTCTTGCTTCTGTCTTTTTCTTTTCTTTTTACCCTTCTTGCTTCTTTTTTTTGTTACAATAAGGATATTTTTTCTTAACACTTCTCAAAGGGATTCTACCTGTAATAAGTTTCAACAGTGCTCAATTAGTCCGCTAGATGGAGCATCTACCATTTCCAAGGGGGGGGGAAAAAAAGAAAAAGAAAAAAAAAAAGCTATTGAGGAAGCTAATTTTCACAAGTACATGTTAAAGCCATTGAAAGTTTAGGGGAGGGGGGAAGCAAATTGCAATCTATTTAAACTTCTGTTTACAAGGCAGTCTTTAGATTCAGCCTCATTTACCAGAATAAAAAATATTTCACATCTACATAATGTATGATGGAATCTATTTGAGGAATGATTTAATTTAAGGGGGGGAAAAAAAAAAAAAAAAAGAACAAGGAAAGTGGGAGGAGGGGGGAGGGAGAAGAGAAATGCTTTCAAGATTCTCCAGTAAGATTTCAGTGCTTTCCTTAATTTTGTGGGATTTCATATATTTTGATTTAGATATGCAGCCTACAGAAATATTTGGAAGACTGTTTGCATTAATGCTGCAAAAGAGTAATTTCTGTGAAAAAGAAATGATAATGAAGCCTGTGTAGACTAGTGTTGGTGAGAAAAGGGGGAAAAAAAGAAAGATGCACTTCAATGAAAGGGAAACAGCAGTGGACATTGTACTGCCATAGGATGGCTGTGAAAATCAGGCAGGAGCTCCAAAGCGTTCTTTCAGTTCAGTGAGCACTGAGAAAGTAAAGCTGAGCAGCTGTGAGTTCGGAGGTAGTAGGTCAGCGCTTATCTGCTCAATCCACCGGCTTGGGCAAACCAATGATGTGCATCGTTTGTGAGGTTCAAATCAATAGGATGCTAAGTAAGAGTTCCCTTAACTCCCTGTACCTTCTTCCCCTTACCCCTGGAGACATTTGCTTTCAGCAGCTAAATAAGAATGGATTTCCTGAAAGCTGGCTTTTGGCCAGGTTAATTTATGCATACGCAAACTTATGCTTCACCAATTTACTAAAACCCATCATTTAAGCCTGTTGAAATGTGCAGCTGTTTAAATGAGGTTGGAAGCAATTTTGCCACGCGATGCTGATGTCAGTTAAAAGCTCAGTATTAGCAAAATGGGAAGGCATCAACGGAGTGTGTCTGCTACAGTGATCTGTGTTCCCCAGTGCCTAATGGATCAGGGAGACAGATATGCCTAGCTCATCGGCCTGTAAAGTTAAATTCAGATCTATTACCTATTACACACACGCATGTATACGAGGGGAAGCATTTTAAGTAGAATGAGAATTAGTTTAGTTCTGGCGAACATCCAGGGTGAGTCTGAATGGAGACTTTCAGGAAAAGCAGGATACAAAACTGCCAAGTGTGAAAATGATTACAAACGATAGTTTATGTGGGGAAAAAAAAAAAAAAAGAAAAAAAAAGTGCTCAGAAATCTAGACATACTAGTAAGACAACCTGGGTAAAGAATGCATTTCCCAGGGTGTGATACTATAGAAAGTAAATGCAATGCTGTATAAAAGCTGTGGGTGAGATCTGCATCAGTTCTGGATACTAATTATCAGCTTCATGAACTGATGAAAATGGACATTTCTGTTAGACAAAACAAAATGCTCAGAAATAATTGTAAACTGGTCTGGATTATGCAGATAAATGGATATTCTTGGTTTCTAAGAAAAAAGCAAAGGCTATTTATTTGCAAATGGGCCTACCTCACTCTGAACCTTGTGATAAAATCTTCTCTTTCTCTGTGTTGGTTGTACCTATGACAGATTTTTATTTCCATTCTACATGTTTTAAATATGAGAAGACAGATACAAAGCCATAGGGTTTTTTTTCTTTAAACCACATAAATAAAAGACACCATGAAGGATCTGTTTTTAACTATTATATTTGGCAAATGGCAGACTAAAAGGGAACTGAAAATATATAAATAAATATTGACCAAAGACCATTTATTGCAAGCTTGAAATTTTATGAAAAAGGGTTGAAATTTGGATTAGACTATTAAAATTAATTGTCTAATAACAATATGTAGATTCTTACTGCTCTCTCTGACATACCGATAATTATTTTAATATTTGGAAGGCTTAGCTGCTGTATTTTAAGATCTCAAAATAAGTAAGATGAGAAAAAGATGAAAAGTTAGAGGAGTGTTCATTCTCCATAGAACCTGCTGAAGCAGCATTTTTCTTCAATTCCTGCCTTACAGTACAGCACTCCTATCTATGCAATTGTCAGAGTATTTAAGCATGGCTTATCTGAGATGTAATCTTGAAATTCTTCTGTTCTCGAGCTTCCTTTGAGGAGAATTTTAAAAAATGGAGTAAAAACTTTTGATGGTCTTTGTTTTATATTTTGGGAATATTTTTTTCAGAAATCTGTGCTGTTCAGATTTTGTTCAGTTTTGATAAAATTTAATGGGGGTATTTTCATTACGTTCAGCTGCAGCTGGATTGAGACCCCTTGAATCTAACATGCTGCTATACTAATTCAATGACAAGTAGTTTAAAATGATGGGTAGATGAGAACAAAATCAGTTACTTTATAGAAACAGAATCTGAGTTAACTGAGAAAAATGTAACAATTTCTGGACTTATAAAACATGCTTTATTGACTTCCTGGTCATAATTGCTTCTTTAGAGCTATTATGCTCTCATGTAGATACATACTTAGAGGCATTTCAGAAATTAGATTATTGGCCTAGTAGACCATGACTATTCCAAAGGATTTACAGTACATACTGCAGTAAAGCTGACAAAAGTCATGTATAAAGTATGAAAAGCTACTCTGAATGTCTTAGCTGCTTAACTTCTTCAGTACAGCAAAAGACAGAGAAAGGACTGTGACTTTCCACAAAATCATGTTTATATTAATCATATAAACATTTTTGTAATCTTTAAACTGTGTTATTCCCACAAATTCACAGGGACGGTAGCTAATTCTGAAAGCTACTTCCCATCAGAAAACCTAAATTGAGTGGAAATAATATAACAGAAGCAAACACAAGAGCTTTCTCATCTTTTGTGTAGTTACTCTACAAGAATGTGTTTGGAAATGTAGGAATGAATACAGTTTGGCAAAAAGGAAGAGTCCTAATAAGACAAATTTTTTCTGCAGAGAAGAGGGCTGAGTTCACAGTTAAGGCATGGTACTGGGATTCTAGGTCAACAGTAAATCTTAAAATGTTGTGTGTCTCATAACCATATTTTCCTTCAAATATCTAGCATAACATAACATCGGTGATTTTACACTTGAATTTAAGTGATTTTTTTCAATGGAAATAACAGTTAGACAGTAAAATAGAATACAATGTTGTTCCTGACACAGCTCAACAAACTAGAACAGAGGATTTGGTTCAGCTGCTTAGTGACCTTTTTTATTCATGAACATATGTTTTATTTAAATGGGTTTTCATATGAGCATTCAAGTAAGGTTTTCTTTTTTGATTATTCAATTAAATAGTTGAATGACAAAGCAAAATGATTTTTGAAAATATATAAAGGCATTTAATTTAGGAGATCATCCATTCACAGAGCACATGAGTCAGTACCATGTGACTTGTACAAAAATTCACAAACTGATCTAATCAATTCTAAAAAGCAAAACCTATCTATTTAAATGAGGTTTTGTTTAGAAAAAGGTTGATTAATTAAACAAAGGGTCATAATCTGACTTTCACTGGCAATCCACATGTAAGGGACGATCTATATTTTGTTTTAGCTGTTATTACTAATAAATTGTTTGTCTAATCCCAATCATAATTATTAATATATTAAAATCCATCACATTTACAACAATACAAGATATAATGTGGTGGAGCAGAAACTTTTCAAATACTACGTGCTAAAACGGGTGATTCAGATTTGCTGAAAGTTTGCTTACAACTGTGTGCTGCATGCTTGGATGATCTCTTATACTCCAAGCTGTATACAACAGCACAATATGCTAATGAGCACAAGGGAGACTGGCAGACGTAGGCAATGACCCTTCACTAAAATTGGTTAGGCAGTTTGGCTGGCCTTCTTTAATTATTGCAGTGTTTACTATGAAGATGGTATTAGCTAAATCTAAATTTCTCATATTTTGTGGTAACTGGAAATAATGATTCTTTGGGCAAACCAGAATTTTTTCTGATTTTCACCAAGAACTGAGTTCTTATAAAATCTGGAAATAATTTCATTTAGATTCTTTGAATAACAAGGAAACTCAACTCTCTGATTTTCATATTATTTAATTACAGTCACCAAACTTTGCAGAGAAGGTACCTTCTCTAAACTCCTCTTACAGGCTGTCCAAAAGACAAGTAAATAAAACTAAATAATGCTTGTGATGTGTATCTGCTCTGGAAGAGACTTGCTTGCTTGCTTTCCTGGCATAGCAGTGCAAGAGAGAGACGCTTCCTAATGCACCTGGTTTAATGTGTCAGAGTTGAACAGTATGGGTCTCTCTCATAGAGGACAGTTGTATTTCTCAAAGACAGAAAAAAATACACTTCAAAATAACATCAAATCTAATATTCTTGTATGCATTGTTCTAAATAATATGGATCAACAAAGGATGAGTAATCGGCCCAGGAGCTGCTTCAGTACTGCTACATCCATGGGATGAAGAGGATGGGCTCCAGAACAGATATGATATTCCTCCATGGAAGATTTTTCATCTCAGCTACACAGTTACCTTTGTAATATGTTATGAGCACTCTTTTGCTACATTACTCCTCCACATAGTTCCTTTAAAACCCAGATTAATTAACTTTCCAAAACTGAAATGTGTCCTATCATTCTTATTTTTATGTATTCTTAGACTTAAATTATTTTTCTTATGCTTCGAACTTCTCCTTTAATATCTCACTTTGAATATTTTAACTATTTTAATCCTTCTCATTACAGGTTTATGAAAAATAGCTTTAAACATCACCTTCAGGAATAATCTACATTCAGCTATCCTGCTACAGGGCAAGGAGGTAGACTACAAGATCTTTTGAGAACTCGTTTCTATTCCATGTTTACGTGATTTTCCCCCCAAATTAAGTCATTTTGTAGTAGCATTTGAATTATTAAAAAAAAAATGTTATCCACATAGTTGCAGTAATTTAAAATGAGTTTCCATTGCATTAAATGTGGAAATTTACCAAAGATGAATAGCTTTTATTGCAAGTGTTAAAATAAAACATTTTGAAATTTCTCTCAAAATTACACTTTTATATCAAAATGATATTTTAGTTCAAAAATTAATTTTAGAAATGGTATTTAATTTCAAAATAGATGCCACTTAAAACAATATTTTAAACAAAAAATATTTATTTCTTTGAATCTTTGAATTGAAGGCCATTTTTCTTCAGTTCTCCTAACTAAGAAAACATGATGTAATATGAGAATTTTGACAGAAAAAACAGTTTTGCTTCCTACCTCCCCCAAGTAAATCTGGTTAGTGAAAGAAAGGTAATGGACATACTGATTAATGACTCTGCAGTTCTTATTAATTCTTCATTTAATTTTCTATACTTTTGACCTAGAAATGACAGATCACAGCATAGCATATAGTAAGATAGTAGGATCCATCATGTATATATGCCATATATGTATAAAGTAATGAATGGAAAAAAAATATTAATTTGAGCTAAAAAAAAGGATTAGCAATAGTACTGCATTTTATATCTGAACAAAATTCTTATTTATTTTGAAGAAAATTAAGCCTTCATGCTGATAACTGCAAGGCACTTTCAACGTGATAAAATTCTTTCTAGCCCTTTTAAATGGGGCTAGAAAAGAAAAGAAAAAAAGCCAAAGCCAACACACACACACAAAAAAACCCCCCACACAACCCAAGGACACGATGAGAAATCCAGGAGGAGAAAACAAGAGGTAATTTTGTGAGTGCCCAGCTAATGAATCCTGGTTTCCATGGATTTGATCATTATCCCTGTGTCTAACAGGAGTCCAGTCTAAAGCTTTCCCCTTAGCTAAAGTATTCACCACTTCTTTTCTGTGTGGATTATATGACATCTAATAAAGGTTGTGTTTATACTGCAGCTTTTCTTTCAAGAACAGCTCAACTGTGGGCATAACCTTTATTTGGCTGTGGTGGGTTGACCCTAGCTGGAGGCCAGGTGCCCACCAAAGCCATTCTATCACTCCCGTCCTCAGCTAGACTGAGGGGGAGAATATAACAAAAGGCTCATGGGTCGACATAAGGACAAGGAGATATCACTCACCAATCACTGTCATGGGCAAAACAGATTCAGCTTGAAGAAATTAGTTTAATTTATTACCAATCAAATCAGAGTAGGATAATAAGAAATAAAACTAAATCTTAAAAACACTTTCCCCTTACCCCTCCCTTCTTCCTGCATTTAACTTGACTCCTGATTTTCTCTACCTCCTCCCCCACAGTGGCACAGGGGAATGGGGAATGGGTCAATTCATCACACGTTACCTCTGGTGCTCCTTTACCCTCACAGGGAGGTCTTCTCACACTCTTCCCCTGCTCCAGTGTAGGGTTCCTGGGGACAATGCTCCATGAACTTCTCCAACATGAGTCTTTCCCACAGGCTGCAGTTCTTCATGAACTGCTCCAGCGTGGGTCCCTTCCATGGGGTGCAGTCCCTCAGGAACAGACTGCTCCAGCATGGGTCCCCCATGGGGTCACAAGTCCTGCCAGGAGCCTGCTCCAGCATGGGCTCTCCACAGGGTCACAGCCTCCTTCAGCCAGCAAACCTGCTCTGGCATGAGGTCCTCCATGGGCTGCAGGTGGATATCTGCTCCACTGTTAAACTCCATGGGCTGCAGGAGGACAGCCTGACTCACCATGTTCTTCCCCATGGGCTGCAGGGGAATCTTTGCTCCGGTGCCTAGAGCACCTCCTCCCTCTCCTTCCTCACTGGCCTTGGTGTCTGCAGGGTTGTTCCTCTCACATATTCTACTTCTCTCTCCAGCTACAGTTGCTGTTGCACAGGTTTTTTTCCCCTTCTTAACTCCGTTATCCCAGAGGTGCTACCACCGTTGCTGATGGGCTTGGCCTTGGCAAGCAGCAAGTTTGTCTTGGAGCCAGCTGGCATTGGCTCTGTTGGACATAGGGGAAGCTTCTAGCAGCTTCTCACAGAAGCCACCCCTGTAGCTGCCCTGCAACCAAAACCTTGTCATGCAAACCCAATACATTCTACCCCTTGCGTCTGTGAATTACATATTTAAGAATTATCATTGAAATCCACATTCATCACACAATCTTCACAAACTTCACTCACATCAACAAAAAAGAATTCCCCACACCAAAATTAAAACATCATCACAATTTCAAACAGAAGTGGACAATTTACACGATCCACCCCTCGTCCCTTCACCACAATTACTACAACAGAAAAATTCCACACAATTGTTCCGCTCTCTTAACATTGTTCAGTTCATATTTTATCTGTTACCTCTCCAATTACTATCTTTATCTCGAATTTCTCAAGCTTCATTTTGGGCACAAAAAAGAACTGTGGTGGGTTGACCTTGGCTGGACACCAGGTGCCCACCAAGCCACATTTATCACTCCCCCTCCTCAGCAGGGGTGTGGAGAAAATAAGATGAAAAAAAAACAAACTTGTGGGTCAAGATAAAGGCAGTTTAATAAAGCAAAAGACCACACACAGAAGCAAAGGAAAACAAAAGATTTATTCTCTACTTCCCATCAGCAAGCAATGTCTAGCCACATCCCAGGAAGCCGGGCTTCAGTATGCGTAGTAGTTGATTTGGAAGACAAATGTCATAATAATTAATGCCTCCCCCTCCCCTCCTCTTAGTTTTTATTGCTGAGCAGATGTCATATGGTATGGAATATCCCTTTGGTCACTTTGGGTCAGCTGTCCTGGCTGTGTTCCCTCCCAAGATTTTGCCCACTCCCAGCCTGCTGCTGAGAGGGGGATGTTGTAGAGACAGCCTTGATGTGTGCCAGCGCTGCTCAGCACCACCCAAACCCCTGGTGTGTTACCAACACCTTACTAGCCACCAATACACTGCACAGCACTGTGAGGGCTCCAGTGGGGAAAATTAACTCCGTCTCAGCCAGACCCAGTACAACTGACAGCATATCCTGTGTTTGGCTGTCATCTTTCACAACAACTACAGAAACTTAATAACCTTTTGAAGACTAGGAGTTTGCCAAATTTGACTGAGAATTTGATTGAGATTGCCTAGTTGTGCAGCAGTTATTTGAGGTGCAGGTAGTCTTACAACTAACTAGCACACACCAGTGTGTGATTGTATAGCACTCATAGGAAAATAAGTTAAAAAATAACTAAATGGAAGGGCTGGTGAGATAACAAGAGTGAGCTTTGGCAAACTGCAGCCAGGAAGAGCTTGAAAGACTGCTTCAGGAAACCCTCAAGTCCAGGGGACTAATTCTAACCAGTTTGTAAGGGCAGAATCCATGAGCTCAAGTACACACTGTGAAAGTCCTACCTTCGTATAAAACCGCTATCAAGGAGAAGAGAAAATACTACTTTACATTTGCAATATATAATGGAACATACCTATCTCTGTCAAGAGAGCATTTCTTAGAGCCCAAGTGAGAGTGGCAGCAGTATGTGAGAATTTCTATTAAGTGATCTTTTTTAAGTTAATCTTTCATCAGAGCAGCATCTCATGCTACACATACTACCATCAATAGAATAAGTGACCAAGTTGATTATGAAATTAGAATAAATCTACTCATTTTTGACCAGTATTACTTTGCCTTTTTACAAATAAAGCTTTGATTGCATTTACTTCTAAGAGGCGTTTGTTATTGTTATTGTTGATGTACTAGAACAAGAAGAATTTTCACAATTAATTGAAAAGTCAAGGAGTCACTCAGCTGGTGCATGAAAGTGTTCAGTTAAGAATATTGCCATACTAATTCTTCCTTTATTCATATTGACAAGAGACATTAACATGCTATGAAAGTTAGGTGAATAATCACCTGAATGTAGTCTGACTATGAAGTAACTAACTGAGCTGAAGTGTTTCATAGTGTTTCCATAGTTGACAATTTGCATATTTGTTTTGCCATATTGCTCAATGATTAACATTTTTATAGAAATCAGAACAGGCTCACAAATGATTAATTAAAAAAAAAAAGTCCTAAATTAATCAAATAGTGAAAATTCCAGAAAAATTCCGTTATTATTTTCTTGGGAGAAAAAAGATATTTTACAAGTATCAGATTATTAAAAAAAAAAAAAAAATCACCCAAAATCAATTCAATTTCATTTTGCAGTCTTGCTTCAGTTTGCACCATAACATAATATTTCATTTCATAGCATTGAAAATGAACCAGTCTGCCTCTTCTATTCATCTGTTAGCATCTGTGAAGCTATGGGAAATAATGTAAATTGTTTGCCAGTGCTTATGTTGTGTAATAAGGCAGGCAACTCCAGAAGGCAAATTACCCCTAAGGTTGTTATCTGAGAGGGGCTGCCCTCTGAGCATGAGCATCTCTCTCCATTGATACTGAATAAGCGTGGAAGACTAGCTTAGCCCACATGATTTTAAGTCAGCTAAAGCTGAATGGTTGAATCTCATCTCTGGAGTCTATACTTGGCATGTACATAAAGCAAAAGATGGATTTGAGGAGGGAAATGTCCAGACCCTACAACCTCCACATATAATTAGATTAATGACAGCTCTCCAGAGACTCCATCACGGGAGGAAATTATTTGTCTGATCCAAATCTCACAGACAGCAGCTGTAAGATTCTTAGTGCCTTCAGCAGAATTTGTATTATGCCACAGCTTACAATGCTTTTTTCTTTTTCTCATTTGTATGAAAATGTTTACACCGGACTGTAAAGCAAACAAATAAAAAAGGCATTACAGGTGGGATTTATCTTACCTAAGTTTAGACATCAAACAATTAGTTATCGTAGGCTAAGATAATCATCCTAGGCTCTTTTTGTAGCTTAGTGAAGATAAATAGACACCTGCAAAGGGCAATCCATCTCACTAAGTTTAGACAGTCATCTTGAACCAAGAAGAATCTCTCCTGGATGTGTCTATCTTTCTCCAGTGAATAAAATGGGAGCAGGCAGTGATTAGTTCAGAATTCAACAATTCACTGTTAAGCATCTAAGCCAGGCAAATTGAATCCCAACATAGACTGGATAATTTTCTGACTCTTTCTGTTAACAGTTTCATTACAGGCCATTCAGAAAAATTACTAAGCTTAGAAACAGAGCAAAAATTGTCAGCTAAAGGGTAATATTTTATAAGCTTCACAGGGAACGTAAAAAAACAGACACTGTAGTCTCTAAAAGGGGATAAGAGGAATGCTTCCTCCCCCCGACTCAACCTTCAAAGATTGACATTTCTCATAGAAAGGACTGTTTTCCACAAAGCAGGGTCCCTGAGGTCTGCATAGCACTGAGGGCCTCACCGGTGTTCTGTTGGACAGATTCTTAGGCTATATGTAATGAGAAGCTTTAATAAATAACAAAAAGCTAGCACACCAATGCAACCTTGCAAAAATACAAAGCATTTATGTGAATCTAGCATTTAGGATTGCACTATTTTTATATTTTGTTAAGCAAAATAATACTCTTCATAATTTACAAAATTCAGAGTTATAAGGCTGGAAATCAGTCCATCCCTATGCTCCACAGAAGATTTATACTATATCAGCCTTTCCAGATGCTCATTAACTGTGTTGTAAAAAATACCAGTGAGAAGATAAAAACATCTTTTCTAGGTATAATATAAACTTTTTAGTTTATCAAAAAGGGGTTTTTTTCCCTCATTATATTTTAAGGTGTATGTTTTAATTGTTGAAAATTAGTCAATTTTTTCTTCTTCTACACATTAACCCAAATGTCACATAATGTGTGACTTCATTATGAATAACTTGATATCTATTACAAATAAGCAGAACTATGTTTAAGTTAGATTTGAACATATCTGGCATGTCTTCACAGAGTCCAGATTTTCTTATTGTTTCTTATTCCTGGTGTTGCTTCTTGGTGATAAGGCTAGGAACTGCTTTTCCACTGTTTTCTTTTTTGTCCCTCCGTACCTCAGTCAGTCTTTCCAAGGTCTTAGGTGCTAAGAAGAGCTAATTTCTTCAGTCAAAGTCTTTACCACATTCATCCCACACAGGTGTTTTCATTCCTCCTATTTACTTTCATTCCATTTTCATGCCTCATACTTTGATTTTCATCATTGCTTCTACTTTATGCTGACATTAAAATGCTACCTTATTTGGCCATGTGGTTCTTGGTGCACTTCAGTACTGTAGGAACGAATAACAGTGCCTCTAGCTGATTAAGTCAAGTGTTTTTGTGCTGCAAAACTTTTAGGAATATTCATTAACATAGGTATGCAAAAAAAAAAAAAAAGCTTTTTTAAATTTTTTTAAACAACCTGTCTTTTGAATTAGATCACTGGGTTCCTTCTGAGTCTTATCTTCAACTTCTCTTATGAATTTGATAAGAAAACTGATAGATTTTGTTGCTTTCTTCTCTATGTTCTCCAATTTCCTTCAAAGTTTCTTTAAGCTGCTAAAGTATTGGTTTGGACGCCTCACAATCCTTCTTTGTATTCTTAGACATTTTCCTGTTCCAGTGCAGTGCAATAGCTTCTTCAAATTTATGATAAATTATGGTAATTTTCATTCATCTCAAGCTGAAGTTAACTTTTGATAATCTGTACAAGGTGCTAAACTCTATTAGAAATCCTGATCCTCCTATACCAAGTGCTGCCTACACACTTACTCCTCTTTATTTTTTATTTCTCCTCCAAATATTTTGCCTTTGGTTTATTGAATATGAGCTTGACAATTTTATATCACTTCTCCAAGGTATTAAAAACATTGAATTTTCACTCTGCTTCCCAAAGAGCCCCCTCACTTTCTAGGGACTACCACAGATTTTTTACTCCCTAATCAGTCACCTAAGTTATTAAAGAAAATACTGAACAAGACAAGGACAAAATTCCATGGAACATCTGTTACAGGAGTTGAATACTAATATCAAGTCATTGAAATATATCTTTTAAACATATATTATTTTAACCAGTAATGCCCACATTGATTAGTTTATTCAGATTTTATTCTTTAGTTTTCTAACGGCAGACAGGGCTGTACCAAAATCGTTATTGATGCAATGACAGGCTAAAGTCAAATTATCCACTTGTTCTCATAAACTAAGAAAGTAGGTCTGTTATAAAAACAAAACAAAACAAACGAACAAAAAACCCCAACCAACAATAAGAAAGCAAAAAAAACCCCCAAAACACCCTGCAGCCAAAAACCTCCTCTAAATTCATTTGAGGTAAGATGTTCTTGACAAATCCACATGGGCTGTTTCTTTTTGCATCACCATTTTCTAAGAGAAAAATGAGTCAGCTGTAATGAACACCATATGAATATTATGAAGAGGCAGACAGGATATCACAAGTTTCCTTGTAACCTCTGTACAATTTAAACTTTCCTTTTTTTCACCGATAATGAACTACTGAAAGTCTCATGTGGTCTAACTGTAAAGAATAGTTACTTATGGATGTTGACATAGACTGAATGATGAAATGCAGGTTCAGTTTTCAACTTCCTTCAAGACTGGATGTAAAGCCAGAATTGTCACCTTTATGTTCATAGCAATAGAACAACTTCTTTCTGAAAAAGAAATAACAAATTCAACATCATTAACAAGCTCATGGTTTTCCAGCCACATATATTGAGTCCTAACAAAATGTTTTTTACTAGACTAATGGATCTTTGTCCAACTTCCTGCTATCTCTTCTGGTACTAGTTACTCTTGGCCTGTCCAATTTAAAAGAGAAAACATTCTTCTACGTTTTGAGTACAGTGTAGGATGTGTTCAGGAGCTTGGCCATTTGATAAGATGTCCAGTCTGCAGATTTGTCAAACACCTCATTAAGGAGAGCCATATAGTAGCCCAATTTCTTAATGTACTCTAGACATGTTCAGATGAAAACATAAACACAAGTGGTTTTTATACTATGCAAAACAGGTGACAATGTCACAAGTGTTTAAAAAAGTTCTAAGTAAAAATTACAGTAAAAACTGTGCTTAATTTTCTTACAAAAGATTATTTCAGAGATCTTTCTCTCTCATTCACCTCATTTACTGTTTTTCTTCTGATTAGCTGTTGGTACTAGCTTTTATATCTAACCTTTACTTTGGTCATTGAAGGGGTCCAGACCTGAGTAATACGTATCCTGAAACTCCTTCTATCAAGGTCCTAAATTAAGTATAATTTGAAAATAATTAGAGTAGCGGCTCTTTCTCTTCACAGATATATAAATGCATTTTTGTTAACTGAGAATCATCTAGCTAGTTAAGTATTCTCTGTTTCAATGAAGTGTAACTAGCCTCTTTAGTGGCACTTGGCCTTTTTTTTTTTTGGTGGGAATGTGTATTTCACTGGATCTTTCATTACATATCAGCCAATAGAGGTTACAAGCATCTTTACTGACCCTTTGTATATAGTTTAGTAGATCTTAGACTGATAGACACTAAATGTGAATGCAACCAATCCCTTAGAATCATAGAATCATAGAATCTTTAAGGTTGGAAAAGACCTCTAGGATCACCGAGTCCAACCATCAACCCAACACCACCATGTCTACTAGACCATGTCCCAAAGTGCCATGTCTACGTGCTTTCTGAACACCTCCAGGGATGGTGACTCAACCACCTCCCTGGGCAGCCTGTTCCAATGCCTGACCACTCTTTCAGTGAAGAACTTTTTCCTAATATCCAACCTAAACCTCCCCGGAGCAATTTGAGGCCATTTCCTCTTGTCCTATCACTTGTTGCTTGGGAGAAGAGACCAACACCCACCTGGCTACAACCTCCTTTCAGGCAGGTGTAGAGAGCAATAAGGTCTCCCCTTCAGCCTCCTTTTCTCCAGGCTAAACAACCCCAGGTCCCTCAGCTGCTCCTCATAAGACTTGTGCTCCAGTCCCTTTACCAACTTCGTGGCCGTTCTCTGCACATGCTTCAGCACCTCAATGTCTTTCTTGTACTGAGGGGCCCAAAACTGAGCACAGTGCTCAAGGTGTGGCCTCACCAGAGCCGAGTACAGGGGGACAATCACTTCCCTGCTCCTGCTGGCCATACTATTTCTGATACAAGCCAGGATGCTGTTGGCCTTCTTCACCACCTGGGCACACTGCTGGCTCATACTCAGCTGGCTGTCAAACAGCACACCCAGATACTTTTCCGCCAGGCAGCTTTCCAGCCGCTCTTCCCAAAGCCTGTAGTGTTGCCTGGGGTTGTTGTGACCCAAGTGCAGGACCTGGGCACTGAGCCTTGTTGAACCTCATACAGTTGGCCTAAGCCCATCGATCCAGCCTGTCCAGATCCCTCTGTAGAGCCTTCCTACCCTCCAGCAGATCGACACTCCCACCCAACTTAGTGTCATCCTCAAACTTACTGAGGTTGCACTCGATCCCCTCATCCAGATCATTGATAAAGATATGAAACAAGACTGGCCTCAAGACTGAGCCCCGGGGAACACCATTTGTGACCAGCTGCCAACTGGATTTAGCTCCGTTCACCACGGAGTTGGCCTTCCAGCCAGTTTTTTACCCAGTGAAGAGTGCACCTGTCTAAGCCATGAGCCACCAGTTTATCTAGGATAATGCTGTGGGAGACCATGTCAAAGGCTTTACTGAAGTCCAGGCAGACAACATCCATAGCCTTTCCTTTATCCACTAGGCGGGTCACCTGTTCATAGAAGGAGATCAGGTTGGTGAGGCAGGACCTGGCCTTTCAGGAACCCATGCTGGCTGGGCCTGATCTCCCGGTTGTCTTGCACACACTTTGGTGAGTGCACCCAAGATGAACTGTTCCATAACCTTCCCTGGCACCAAGGTCAGGTTGACAGGCCTGTAGTTTCCTGGATCTTCTTTTGGGCCCTTCTTGTAGATGGGCATCACATTGGCAAGCTTTAGAGAGAACAGTAACAACCTCTGACTCAAAACTTTTTTTTTTCTTTTTTGTATCTTTTCTCCACTTTTCCAGCTCTTTTAATGTTGTTCTTTCACTTATCTTTACCGGTCAGACATGAAAATCTTTTCTGCTTAGTATTTACTAATTTCTTTCTCACTGATATTTTAAGATACAAGAACAAATCAATTCATATAGCCAATGAGACTATGTAGCTAGCTGAATATCTCTTTGGGAGGCTCATAGGCATTGTTTTTTCACCATTGCCTATGTAGGAAATGACACATTGCTTCCTTAGGCATCTAGTACCGAAACGTACATATGCAACTAATTCTGCACAATCTCTGAATCAGTGGAATTGTAATATGCATAAAATAAAATCTTTCATTCCTTATATTCATTTGAAGATGAAACAGAACTATATGGTTTGATGCAGTTTTATTTCATTTGGTTTGGTTGCTTCCAGAAAGCTCCATAAGTAGTTGAAAGTTGGTTGACTAGAAAGTTAAGAAGTCAGACAGAATTGGACATTCACATTTCAGTTCACTGTTTTGTAGAATTGAGAATGCAAAACAAATGCCATTTTTACTTGCTCTTTCTCCTCACATTCAGTTTCCATCTCCTGCCAACCCAAGTGTATTTGTTCCTGCTGCTGCTGATTCCCTTCCCCTGATAGTTGGTGTGCCCCTAAATGACGTTACAACACAGATGTCGAGAAATGTCCACTGTTCTTCCCATTAGAAAGCACTATGCAGCAGATGGTTCAAATGGCCCAGCATACATTTACTGGAAAGAGGTAAAGAAGAGCTGCCAGATTGCTGACTTTTTGGCTTTGTGCCACATGGTGCAAATGACAGGTTGGGAAACAGAGATTACATAGAAAATAATTTAATTTTTTAATGATGATTTGCCCCTGGACTTGGTTTGTTTGCTTATTACTTTATAAAGACTATACTGGCAGCACCCCATGTCACAGACTTCTCCAACAAATCTAGCTTTCTGATCAGTTCTGGTTTTCTTAAGAAATAGAAGTTACACTCAATATCTTCACTTCTATGCTTTCCCTTAATTACAAAGATGGGTATACTATTTCATCTTAATTAAGTGAGGTTGAAACAATGCAGAAACTTAGAAACATGGAATAATTCAGGTTTGAAGTAACCTCAGGACATCTTGAACCCAACCTCCTGCTCAAAGCTGTCAGTTATAGGTCAGACCAGATTGCTCAGGGCCTTATCCCTCTGGGTTGACCTTGGCTGGACACCAGGTGCCCACCAAGCTGCTTTATCACTTCCACTCCTCAGCAGGACCGTGGAGAGAAAATATAACAAAAGACTCATGGGTCAAGATAGAGTCAGTTTAATAAAGCAAAAGCTAAAGCTGTGCATGGAAGCAAAGGAAAACAAAAGATTTATTCTCTACTTCCCATCAGCAGACAATGTCTAGCCACATCCCAGGAAGCAGGGCTACAGTACGCATAGTGGTTGGTCTGGAAGACAAAAGTAATAACAAATGCCCCCCTCCCCTCCTCCTTTCTCTTAGTTTTTATTGCTGAGTAGACATCACATGGTATGGAATATCCCTTTGGTCACTTTGGGTCAGCTGTCCTAGCTATGTCCTCTCCCAAGATCTTGCCCACCCACAGCCTACTGGCCTTTGGGGGTGGGGGTGGGGGGGTGGAAGTTGGAGAGACAGCCTTGATGCTGAGTGAGCACTGCTCAGCAGCAGCCAAAACCCTGTTGTGTTGCGAACACCTCACTAGCTACCAATACACGGCACAGAACTATGAGGTCTCCTATGGAGAAAATTAACTCCATCTCACCCAGACCCAAAGGTCTTGGGTCTTTTAACACCTTGAAGAACAGAGACTGCACAACCTCTCTGGGTAACTGGCACCACTGCTGGACCATCTGCATGGTGAAAAAGGTCTTCCCTAAAGAGCTTTTATGAGAATATTTAAATCTTTTCACTTAAAGAGGAAAGAGATAATTTGCAATCTTTGGTGTTACTTCTTGTCACTCTTTGTATTCTTACAATATGGTTGAATGTATTATGTACATATTTTTGAAGATGAAGGTGACAGTCTGGTACGTCAGCAGTTTGGTCAGAGGATTTGTTCTAGGAGAAGGTATGCTTTTGTCATACAGCTTTGTTGAGTTACAAGCAATGGTTATAAAACTCATATATCGTCCCCATCTGTCAAATCCCAAATGTGGCAAGATCTTCGCCCTTTCTCCTACTGATATTATTCACTTACAGAGCTCTCCTTCATTTGACTTTTAGATGCTACTCCACTGCATGTTTCCACATAGATCAGCACCAGTTGTGTGAGTCTGATGAGCTGACAGCTGCTTTCATCACATCTTGCATGTGACATCTTCTGCACAGTCATGGAAGTGAATTTTGCTGCCGCTTCTTCCATTACTACTCTGAATACTGACCAGCTCCATTTCTCTTCTGAGCTACTGTTTACACAGATTACTTCCACAAGCAGTGAAATGGAATAAATGGATCTATCACAAAACCATGTTTACATTCTCCAAGCAAATACAGAAAAGGGCTGCGAACATCCCAGCCACTGTAGGTGTAGTGTCACATGTTATGACGATGCTTCAGAATGTGTGGCATCCCTGAAAGAAGCTATATTTCTCTATCGAATTATCTAGCTATCTATAGTCAAAGGGTCTAAATCTGTCAAAGAAAGGTGAGCTGTCAGGAATTATTGGATCTCACTGGAGCACACAGAAAATTAAATAAACAGTTATAGTGCTATCTACATTTTTGCTAGTTTAGAGTACGTTCCATGCTTCCTCATATCACAGGCATCCTATCCAAGACTGTACCAATGAGTTTGTGCATAATGGAGATAATACCTACCTAACAATAGTATTTTAAGGGTTAATATATCCCAATTTTGTACAATCTCCTCAAATTCTGCAATAACCAAAAGCTTATGAGTACATTAGGAAGACGATATAATGCAAGTGTTTTTATATTCATAAGTGTAGTACGCTGGAGAATTTGAACATTTTTGAGGCTTTTTTAAGAGCTCAAAGACAAAATGTGTCTTCAAGATGTGTTTGAATAAGGAAGGAGATGTAAATCTCTCATACATGCCACATAGATGTGTGGAATGAGAAAGAAAAAAAGAGATGTCTTTAGGATGACACAGATGAATGTCCACTTAAGACTGGAATCACAAAACAACATGACAGGTGTGGTAAGAGTTCTTGCATAGCTGATCAGATTAATATTTTAATCAGTTTTTCACTGTGTTATTCATTAATACTTTTTTGTTGTTGTTGTTGTTATACCAAAAGTTTAGAGGTTGTTGAAAAATACCCATCAAATAAAATATTGGGTTTTTTCTTTTTCCTTTTAACTGATGAATGTTTGCATTGGTGCTTTACTTTCAAATTTACAGATCATAAGGGTGGTCTTGGTGCCCTGGCATTCCTTTAACTTCTTTTTCTTCAGTTCTGGGTGGATGTAGATTTTTATCAGTTTACCAGCTTTCATTTTCTTATGATCAAATACAGAACAACTAAGTAGTGATAACTGTAATTCTTAAGTCAGTTCAATCTCTTTCATTATAGCTCACTTCCATTACAGTTTCATCTGAGAAGATTCCTCTTCTCAAGCTCTTGAACCGCTCTGCAACGTAAGCTAGTGCATGGTAAATGGGGATGATGGAGACGTTAACTTCAAAAGCAGGCTTTTCATAGTATTAATTGTTTGTTTTTTTTTTAATCTGTATACTCCTCCAACTGAGGGAAGTGGGGAGAAAATCTAATTTCTATATGGCATAGTTTCTGTTATGTGAGTGTTTGCATCACCAGGTACTGGTGGGTTTTCCTTCCCTCTGGAGTTCGGGGATTCCTGAAACTGAGGAGAAAATCTTGAGTCTGCTCATGTCAGTAACAAATTTGCCCTTTAGCTTCCCTAAAGACAGGATTTCACGAAGTGTGAGGAAACCCTTAACTTAGCTACTAAATCATATCATCTTCTTTATTCATCTTGAGTGTTTCCATATTTGTCCTTTAGTGAGGACAGGTGTACCTTTGGAATTAATCTCCCAGTAGTACTCATAGGCTGTTCTTTGTTTCACAGAGCTGGTCTTGCTGTTGGGTTTTTTGTTGTTGTTTGGTGGGTTTTTTGTGGTTTTGTTGGTGGGGGGGTTGTTTGGTTGGTTGTTTGGTTGGTTAAGCTGGACTGGAAGATGCCTTGAACAACAATGTCTAACATGCTCCAGCTGTTTATGGCCATTCAGTTCTCAGGAACAGACTACAGCTAATCTGAAGTAAAAACGCCCAGAACTGTAGTGTGGATGCCTGGTTCTCCGAAATAACTATTTCAGCCTATGGATATTGTGTCACACCATTTGTTAATATAAACAGAATTATTTCTGATTAAAGATACTGTTTAATTTCAATGGTCAACACTCAAAGATGGTGATTATCACTAGTGTTAATCTAGTGTTAATCCAGTGTTAATTAACTACAGAAAACTAGAGGTATTTTAATGTTATCCATTATTGCATCTAAATGCCTCCCATGTGGAAGAAACTGCAGACAGTGAATTCTCTACTGATTTCAAGGAGTTCTCAGATCTTATCAGGTTATAGAAGTATCTGCTTGTGGCTTGTTTTTATTTATATATGTATGTATATATGTGTGTACATATACATATATAATTAAAAATGAATGCCCACTCAATTAAGATATTTTTTTTCTTTGACTGCAGATGGAAGCACAAGCAGGAGCACTGCTTTTTTATTTCTACTTGTATTTCTTGGCTGTTTTCCCTGAACTAAACCTTAGTAACCTAAGCCATTTTTCACTCTGTTCCGTGATTGACAAACTGAGTAAGGGATCTGAGAATTTTATTATTTTCTAGTGCTGACCAGAAAAGGATTTTTCAGTTTCATAAAAGAAAAAGAGAAAGTGTGCAGTTTCAGAATATTTTATTATTGTTCTGATGTAGAATCAAAATGACACTTTTGGAGACTGTTTTTTGTGAGAAGGCTGTGATAGATGCTATCTCAGCCTACCCAATGCCCAGACAATAACCCACTGGCTAGAACATTTAACTGGGGTGTGGGAGTAACTGATCTGCTTGTTTACGACAGATTAGGCTCCCACAGACTCCATCCCACATACCAGGCAAATTTCTTGCTCACCAAATTATAGCGTCAGCCTCTTTTAAAATGTCAAATTCTCCTCTTGCATATCTTCTTTCTATATGAACAGATAAATAGAAGACTAATTCTACAGTATGGTGATTATGGGTAATTTGTAAGAAGACCATCCATATTGCAATGTCTGTTCTATCTGATTCAAAGTGCAGATTAGATTTTAGCCTCTTTATGCCCCTTGAGTATTTTGTGACTTTGTTTTCCACTGAAAATGTTCCAACCTGAAACAACAAATTGAAACATTTCAATGCAACTGTTGTAACTTTTTTTTTTTTTTTTTTTTTTTAAGGTGAGGGGGAAAGTTGATTTCTGTAAAGCTACATGTCCCCTTCGATGGACCACTGTGATACCTGTATCATCTGATTGCCTGCCAAAATGGACTCCATAGCCATTATTCCTGCATTATTTTGTAATGTTTCGACAGTGGTAAGCTTATGCATGTAAATATACCAGTGCCATTCTTTCCAGAAGGTAAGGTCTGAGCTAATAAGGGAAACTGGAAGCTTTACGAAAATGAGCAAGTGATTATTCTAAACATCATTAACTGGTATGTACAACACAACAAATTTTATATCTTGGAATGTATATTAATAAATGGAAATGTGATTAAAAATTTGAAACTGTGACTGGATGCAGACACATGTAATTAATGGAACTTTACTGAATGTGAGTACAGTTTTTTCTTTAATGTTTACAGTGAACATCACTGTGTAGGTTAGCAAAGGGGCATTCCTTTGCAAAATACACATAAATAGGAAAGGACATAGGAAAGTCCACTAAAACAGACACTGAACAAAAGGTCTTTAAAAGCAAAGCATTGATCTTTGAAAATAAAAGATTGCAAATCAATCAAGATTTATTTCTACAAAATATTGCATTAACACTAATCAGAAAACAGAACAGAAAGACAGGGAAATATCTTACAAATGCATAAATAAACACTGTCAAATCAGTTAATATCTAGTACACAACAGAATGGTTTAGTGCACTGAGAATATGTAGAACACACAGAACGAAGACAAATTGCATAGTCCTGCAATTGTCATTTCTGTTTTCAGCACACTGGTAACCGGCAGGAGAAAATTAAGTTAACAACTAGTTAAAATTTAACAATTAGTAATGGTTAAGGCAAATAAAACTAATATTAAAGAATACAGACACTATATATAATTCTTTACAAATTACCCATGTTGCTTGAAATGCCCTTGAGACAGCCAGCTGAGGTGTGCTTCAGATATAGCTATACAATAAAAAAAAAAACCTAGTGATAAATTGCCACCAGTTTAAGTTCAAAGAAGCCTAAGAGAAGCCAGCCTCTGAAGTCAGCTAAATGGCAAAGGAAAAGAAGATGAAAAAATCACCATTCGCAGGGAACTAACTGGTATGTTGTTCAGATACTTTTGTCTCCTGACAAGCACAAAGGCCCTTTTTCCACTTATTTTCATTTTGGCTTTATGTAAGTCTGAAAAACAAGCAGTCCAGTTGTGCTTTCTTTGTCAGGCAATAGCTTCTGTCCACAGAACTCAAAGTGGACCAAAAGGCTAAAGCTGCAAAGCAATGATCCCCCTTATGTGAGAAATCTTGGCTAACACAGAGGCAATTTTCAGGAAAGACTAAGGTGCTGGACGCATTATGAAACTGCAACCGAAGATGTCTGTGATAACAATTCATATTTATAAGTATTTCTCAATCATGCAGTTTAGTTCCTTGCTATAATGAGGACCGCAAACAGGCCAATTATTTTCTCTTTAAAAAAAAAAACAACAACAGAGTAAGGTCCGAGTTCTTCAAAACACAAAGGACTTGCAGTAATTTCTTTAATATTTAATTCATGTAGGGAGTAACAGACTGTCTTTCTACTTCAGAACTCAAAATATTTAGATTAATCTTAAGAATTTTTCCACTGATGTGCTTTCTAAAACAGAAAATGCCATTTTGTGAAAGAAACGTCCATGGGAAAATTTCAGCGATGCAAAAATCATCATCATCATTACCATCACTTTTATGCCCAGCTAGGAAAAATACACTGACATCTTCTTGGCTGCCCTCCTGGAATGCTCTTGTCACTTTCACTCTCTGCTTGCAGGGAAAAAGCAAAGTGAACATAAGCCTCCGAGGCAGGGAGCCACACAATCCCGACCCACTTTGAGCGGAGGAAGCTGGAGGGAAGCCCTGCGCTGGCAGCCGGGCCGCTGGCTTGGCAAAGAGGCAGCAGGCCGCTGTGCCCGTCCTGCCACCACGGCCGCGGGGGTCCTGCTCTGCCGCACGCTCCCGCCCTGAGACTAAACAGCCGCTCACCAGGGTCTTCCAGCGTGGTCCTTGTCAAACCAGTAATTCATTTTCATTCGCTTAGGAGTAAATCTGGTTTTGAAATTCCAGCTTCCAAGAAGAGACTTGATTTTATTCTCCCCACCCCCCCTCTTCTCTGTTTGCTTTTAGTCTTTGATCTGGATTAGGGATATAGTTCTTTGTCTTTGTTTGTTTTTTCTTTTTTTTTTTTCCTTTTTTTTCTTCCTAATATATGAGAGTCCTTAAAATGTCCAATGTTTTTCTATTTATCTGGTTTTATTTTCAGAAAACTTCTTATTTGTGTGTGTCATGTGTGTATACATAATGTGCATATATTAAAATATATGTATGTATATAATATATATTATATACATACACTGTATGTCTACATATAAATATATATTTATTGAAAATAAACTTGTACACTGATGAAGGGTATTATACCCATACACCATATTATGCAGTATCTACATAGAACTTCTGGTGTAATGCTTGGTCTAATGCAGTTAGTTGCTATTGGTTTAAGTGAAGGCAAGATTAAATAATTTTATATTACATCTAGAGAAATAATACTTTATTTTAATGAGTAAAACTAAAATTTAGGGAGAGTGGATTGGTTTATGTTGAACAGAAATAGAATACTTCACAACTTTTACCTGACAAAATTCAAAATATAAGAATAAGAATGAGAAACATTACTCCTGAAAAAACTGGCCAACTCCAAATAGTCTGGGTCTGGTTTCACAAGTTAAGGATTACTTTCAATATTAGTATTAATAGTCATAACACGAAAAGTAAAAAAGCAGAAGACACATTTGACAATAAAAATTGAAATCTTTAAGCATTACTAACATGAAACATTTATTTAGAATATGAGAAAATGAAAAATTTTCAGATAAAAGTTTTTGCTAGGCATGTCATAATTGCCTCCAAACTCCCAGTGATAAAATACAGATTGACTGGAGAGGAAAGTTAGATTCAAATTGTGTCCTTTTGAAGGCATATTCATATTTAGCTGTTTACTGTACTAAATATCTATGCTTTATAGAGAAATAGGATAGCTGACATCATTATTTTTAGTTTCTTTTTTTACATTGTTGATTTGGGCTTTTTATGTGGGCAGTTCATTTTGATTAGGAGCAATTTTATTCATATACATTATATGAGTAATTTCAGCTTATTTTTAACTTGATAAGCTAGAAGTGCTTCCATATTTTACATGAAGTGTTAACATCTGATGATACTGTTCCTTTCTTATCTATAGCTCAGCAGTGATAAGAATCATTTATCATCATCAAAGTAATAAAATATATTTATTCTTTCAAAAATGTGTCATTTTGGACATGATGGGAATGCTATTTCTACAGTTATGCAAAAGCTGGGTTTTGTGCAACTAGTCTTCAATACTTAAATCTATTCAGAGAAGGAACAAGATTAAAGAAGTTATAAAATATTATCAACAAAGTCCTTACAGTATAGGGAATAGCTTTTTCATACAGTAAAGTGATGGAAAAAAATGTATAGTTTTGTGTCCACCTTCATTTTACTGTTTGCTGCTTAGCTTATTAACAGACTACGGTGGGAAAAGGGAAGCTAAGTGTACGCTATATGTTGAACACAGGCTCAGCTCTTTGCTTTCCAAATTCCATCTCTTCTGGACTGTGCAGATGGCTGCCCTATAGCAGCCTTCCAGTACTTAAAGGGAGCCTACAAGATAGCTGGAGAGGGACTGTCTACAAGGGCATGCAGTGATAGGACAAGGGGTGATGGGTTTAAACTGAAAGAGAGTAGATTTAGATTAGATGTTAGGAAGAAATTCTTTACTATGAGGGTGGTGAGGCACTGGAACAGGTTGCCCAGAGAAGCTGTGGATGTCCTGGAACCCTGGAAGTGTTCAGGGCCAGGCTGGATGGGGCTTTGGGCAACCTGGTCTAGTGGAGGGTGTCCCTGCCCATGGCAGGGGGGTTGGAACTAGATGATCTTTGAGGTCCCTTCCAACCCAAACCGTTCTATGATTCTATGAAGTATGCTTCTTGAGATTATGACATCATTTAACAGGATCATAATGGTGCATATGACCAACTATGGACATGCTGGGTACACTATGACAAGTTAGATTACCATTTTATTATATCCCACCTACATTTGTAGTGAGGCCCAAGAAGGTCTAGTGTCATTGCTAGAACACATATGATTTGCAGGCGGTGGGTCCTATCTGCAGGCATCCTATAACAGCGATACTAGGACTTGAGCTTTAGAGCATTTCTCCAGAAATCTGTTTAGACCATGCTAAAGTGTCAAGTAATTATAAACAAATAATTTTATTTATTTTTGGTAGATGACTCAAGTCCTACATTCCAGCACTAAAACACAGTTGTTTACATGGGTGCAGACACCAAAAACTTCATTGGAGTACCATGGGCTTCAGGACACATTCCACCTTGCCCTGGATTCTCAGAAGTCTTTGGGTTTGATGTTACCTTTGCTGAGCTGAATGTGAAACACACTGTAAAATCTTAATTTTTGTATACATTATATTTTTTATTGTTATGAATAAAAGACACAGAAAAGCTAAACCAAGAATTTGCAATAAAGTTGTCTTGCTTCACTCATGAAATAGATACACAGGATGTGATATCCAGAATGAAACAGGTGAATCTGAGCTATTGAGCTTTCTTCAGACAGAACAATGTGTGGTTGAAGTACTTAGTCTATTTTTTTTATTATTTTGGAAAGTATCAAAATTTAACAGGTGGATCCATTGTGCAAGTCCACAGTAAATAATTTCTTTAGGTTTCTTTAAAAAAAAAAAAATATCTTTTTTTTTCTCTCAGGTAAGTTGAAGTACTTCAAATTCTTCCAGGCAATTTTGATCACAGCAGTGCTGTATAAGGGAAAGTCAGTCAGCTGGCTGAACAGCAGAAATAAGGGCTAGCAAGCAAGCTAGGAAAAAAGAAAAAAAAAGTCTTTCAAATTTAGAAAATATCCACCAAACCCTTATTTTTCTTATCAAGAAATACTTTATGTGCATTTTATATATGAACTTTGAGGGTTTTTTTAAAAACTGGAAAAAAACAGTAAAATATTAATGGAATTAATTCTCTGCAAAGCATTTGCATTTTCATTATTAAATGTGAGTAGTAGTATGAGAAAATAGATGAATACTAACCTGTATACATCATAATGTAAGAATGCCATGTCTTCATTAACAGTCTGACTAAGGACTTAAAGAAATGCAAGAACAAATTCCAAAGTGGCATACTCAGAATCAAAATCTAATGATTTTACTTGGATTTTAAAAAACAGGTAGGAACACTTGTACTTTTTTACAGTTTTAAAGGGTTGCTTTCTTTGAAAAAAATCTCCTAAAAACCAAATATTTCTCCCCTTACCTAAAACAATCCCCTCCTGCTGACTAATATTTTGGCATCAGAAAACAGAAAACACAAGAAGTCAAGAACATAAAGCTACTGAGCTTTACTGGTTGAAAAAACAAACAAACGAACAAACCAACTCACCAAAAAAAAACCCCACCACACCAAAATTGAAAACTTAGTTACAGTTCAGTTCAGACAAATTGCAGTTTAGAAGTTCTGGAAGAATCTATATGTGCTCTCTGCAAGGCATGTGTGTAGAATCACTAGATTATATCTGTCTAAACAATAAATTAAATTAGAGATAATTTAAGAGGTTAAGTTCTAAAGATTAGTAAAATGCTGTCATGTGTCACTCAGTAGTGCATCATGAAGTTACTGCCTATATAGCATTTTATATATATTTTCAGAATCACACAATCACAGAATGGTTGAGGTTGGAAGGGGCCTCTGGATGTCATCTGGTTCAGCACCCCCCTGCTCAGGCAGGGTCACCTAGAGTAAGTTAAAGAGGACCATAGCCAGATGGGTCTGGAATATCTCCAAGGATGGAGACCCCACAACCTCCTGGAGAACCTGTGCCAGTGCTCAATCACCCTCACAGTGAAAAAGCGTTTCCTGATGTTCAGAGGGAACCTCCTGTGTTTCAGTTTGTGCCCATTGCCTCTGGTCCTGTCACTGGGCACCACTGAAAAGAGCCTGGCTCTGTCCTCTGTGCACTCTCCCTTCAAGTATTTGTACACATTGATGAGATTGCCCTCTGAGCTTTCTCTTCTCCAGAATGAACAGTACCATCACTCTCAGCCTTTCATCATAGGAGAGATGCTCCAGACTCTTAATCATTTTCACAATCCTTTGCTGCACTGTTTCCTGCATTTCTGTCTTGTACCAAGGAGCCCAGAACTGGACACGGTACTTCAGATGTGGCCTCAGCAGTGCTGAGCACAGGGTAAGGATCACCTCCCTCAACCTGCTGGCAATACGCCTAATGCAGCCCAGGGTACCATTTGCCTTCTTTGGCATGAGGGCCAGTGTTGGTTCATGTTCAAGTTGGTGTCCACCAGGATCCCCAGGTCCTTTTCTGCCTCTCCAGCTGTATGGCCCCCAGCATGTACTGGCACCTGGGGTTGTTCCTCAGGTGCAGGACTTTGCAATTCGCTTTTTTTGAACTTCATGATGTTCCTGTCAGCCCATTCCTCCAGCCTGTATTTCTTTTTCTGGTGTATATATTTTATCATGTATTTGTATGAGGAAAAAAAAAAAAAAAAAAATCCAGCCTTTTAATCTCAAGTTATTAAAAAAAGTCAATGTACATGAATCCTTTTTCATGTGGCAAGTAACGAAATGAAATGAACGCATGTTTAAAATATATTTTTGAATCTTCAAAGTATAAAATTCAAAACTAGCACTTGTTATTGTTTCAATATATTCACAGTGAATATCTTTACAGTGATATATTTAATCATACAGATTTTTAAAAAGACTACATCGCTACAGTACAGGAGTCTTAAAATGGATCGTGCACAGAAGTGTCTGTATTCTAACTTTTGTGATCCTTACTGCTGCAGCACAACTTTCAATATATTATGCTAAGGTCTGGGATAGATATCCCCATGATAAGTAAAGAAACACACATGAAAAAAAATAGAATATTGTATCATTGAATGCAGTCTGCTCCTTTGTTGGAGAAACAGAGCTTAAATTATTTATGATAATATTTCACAGAATATTAATAAATGTATGATAGTACAGTGATGAAGTCATAATCATATGCAGCCTCTTCACAGCATCATGCAATTAAATTATTACTGAAGAAGATGTAGTGTAAGCCAGGTTTTGTGTAAGAATTGTTCTTAAAAGTTAGTAAAAGAGAAAAAGAGAAGCTTTTTAAAATTTAATTTTAAAGACATCATAGATCAACATTCTTTACTTCTTGACAGGATAAATGGTTAAATAGAAATTTTAATATAACATATTATATGCAAACCTGGAGCAGGTATCTTAAAAACATTTCTTTGTTTTCATAAAAATTATATAGCATGTGTTTGAGCAGTTTCAATGAATAAAATTCTTCTTTAATAATGTTGATGTGATACTATTCTAAACTTTTCTAACTTTAGTAAAATATTTGGGCTTATCTTAAACACATGGTGTCTGACAGCAGTTTAGTTCAGGCACTGAAGCGCAGTTACCTGTCAAAGACACACACTTTCTATAATGAAGGTTAGTAATTTTTTAATATGCTCATTCTTCTGCAAGACACTTTTAGAGCTGAAATAATTTATTCAGTTTTAAAAGATACATTTATGTTCACAAACACCCAGTTCATAGGTAGTTACCTTGAACACAGTGACACAGTTTGTCATTTTTTAGATCTTTGTTCTGAAAACAGGTACCTATTGACCTTAAATGTCTGTATAAGTTTTTCAGTAAATTCAGTTATTCATTATTATGAGAACAGTCAGAATATAAAATGTTATAGACAGAATTTCAGAGGTATACAACATACATACATTCACCCAATAAATGTAAAGCTGAGTTGACAACCCTTTGAACTCACTTCAATCTTTCTGTATTAGCAATTCAACCCGTTATTAAATTAGAACTTACGTGACTGAGAATAAACAGTGAAATACAAACCCCTGAACCTTAAGATCTGGCAGAACTGATTTGGAATTTTTTTTTTTTTTGAAGATACATAACTTTTTTTTCCTTCCTTTTAGACATATGGAAAGCAAGAAAAAAAAAATGGAAAATTATAAAGAACTCATAGCCTACAGAATAAGAATACTTGGAAGAACAGGAATAACTTTTATTTAGTTGTGTTAAAGTTTAGATGTAGGAATTTCGAATAATTGCTAAAGATACGGTGGAAACAGAATGGGGACAAGACAGGTACTGTGTCAAGCTGAACTTGGGAGCAATGGAAAACAGGGCTTGCACCGAGCAAAATAGTTTAGTTGAGGCATGGTCTGCAGTTGCATAACCAACCCCAAACATACACAAATCCATGCATGTGATCAACCATCCCTGAGTTGCAGTCATTTAACTCAGCTGTAGCTGTAGCTTTTTGGTCTGTAAGACTCATGTAATATGCACATCAGAAGATGACTAAGACAGACAAATGCCCCAAAATCTAGTACTAACTTCGTGTCCCTAGCTTTCCATTGAAATAAGAGATCTTAAGGGGGGGGGGGGGGGGGGGGGGGGGGGAATGTTTTCCAGTACAAAGATACCTGTGAAGTTTCTTCGTATTTTCAATTGATTTTTGTGTTTTCTTCTGGATTGCATTTTAGTAGAAAAAAAGAAATATTATGTTTCACATGCTGTGTACAAACTAACGGTTGCATTTATTCAGCCTTCCAATTACATGCTTCAGATGCCTAATAATTTTACTACATCTGTAAAGATAAATGACGTATTTAGAAATCAAGCTACAGATGTGTTTATGTAATGCCACATCATTCATTTTCTTTTTTAAGGCTATCAGCCACTGATGGAAAGTGAAGCTGAAAAATTCTGCAGTGCACTATGTATGTATCTATGACAACTTACAGAAAATGTCATAAAATCTTGTCTAGTGTAATTAGCAAATGTTCATTGTCAGCAAATTATATAAAAGATAGCTAATTCTCTGGACTGGTAAGTAGAACAAATTGATTCCCTTAACAAATAAAAAATGCACTTAAACATATATTTTAATTTATTCATAAATTAACTGGTTTTAATATAGAAGTTGCATTGTTCTCAATTTCAGCTGCACAGGATGTTTGAACAGCCACAGTTCTGTTCAGATATTAATTAAGATGGACACTAGGGAAGCAATCAATTTATACTTGTAGCCAATTTGATGCTGGTTTATTTAAGTTATCACAAAACAGCTAAGTTGTGGGAACCAGTGTGTTCTTGGCCCACAAGGAAATGTAAAATACTGTGTACTTAGTTTAACTCTTTTCCTTAAAAAAAAATCAGAAATGCAACTCTTTCATTTCAAGAAGGAAAAAGTTTGGAAAAAAAAAACCAAACCAACACCTAAAAGCCATGAGAAGCCCTTGGAGTTAAGAGTATTATATATAATTCTCTCTGAAAAATAGTGACATTATTTTTAAAAAATAAAAACTAAAATGGAGAGAAAACCTGTGAGATTAATTGAAAAATTTTCATTGCTTGTGATCAGTATTGAATCCTGATAAAAATTCTGGAAATTGGTCTATTCTGCCATGGAATTTTACATGAGAATCACTGTAGCCTTTTGTGTGTCATTCCCAAGCAGAAGAAATACCATAGATGAACTGATAGTCCTAGGTAGAGTGTTTATTTCTTAGAATCATGGAATCGTAGAATGATTTGGGTTGGAAGGGACCTCAAAGATCATCTAGTTCCAACCCCCCTGCCATGGGCAGGGACACCCTCCACTAGACCAGGTTGCCCAAAGCCCCATCCAGCCTGGCCCTGAACACTTCCAGGGATGGGGCATCCACAGCTTCTCTGGGCAACCTGTTCCAGTGCCTCACCACCCTCATAGTGAAGAATTTCTTCCAAATGTCTAATCTAAATCTACCCTCTTCTAGTTTAAAGCCATTACCCCTTGTCCTATCACTACATGCCCTTGTAAACAGTCCTTGACCATCTTTCCTGTAGGCCCCCTTCAGGTACTGGAAGACTACAATTAGATCTGCCCGGAGCCTTCTCTTCTCCAGGCTGAACAACCCCAACTCTCTCAGCCTGTCCTCACAGGAGAGGTGCTCCAGCCCTCTGATCATCTTCGTGGCCCTCCTCTGGACTTGCTCCAACAGCTCTATGTCCTTCTTATGTTGAGGACCCCAGAGCTGGACGCAATACTCCAGGTGGGGTCTCACAAGAGCAGAGTAGAGGGGCAGAATCACCTTCTATGACCTGCTGCTGGTCATGCCTCTTTTGATGCACCCCAGGACACAGTTGGCTTTCTGGGAGGAAAGTGTACATTTGCTGAGTCATGTTGAGCTTCTCATCAACCAACACTCACAAGTCCTTCCCCTTCAGGGCTGCTCTCAATCCATTCTCAACCCAGCCCATAGTTGTGCTTGGGATTGCCCTGACCCTTGTGCAGGACCTTGCCCTTGGCCTTGTTGAACTTCATGTGGTTTGCACGGGCCCATCTCTCACACGTGTCAAGGTCCCTTTGGATGGCATCCCTTCCCTGCAGTGTGTTGACTGCACCACACAGCTTGGTGTCATTGGTAAACTTGCTGAGGGTGCACTCGATCCCACTGTCCATGTTGCCAACAAAGATGTTAAACAGCACCAATCCCAATACCAACCCCTGTGGAACGCCACTCATCACTGGTCTCCACTTGGACACTGAGCCATTGACTGCAACTCCTTGAGTGTGACCATCGAGCCAATTCCTTATCCACCGAGTGGTCCATACATCAAATCCATGTCTCTTTAATTTAGAGACAAGGATGTCTTTTGATTATTTCCATAAGATCTTTTCTCCTTAGTATATCCGTAAATCCTAACAAACTTTTAGCTTGTTTACGTTGATCTATCATTGGCCACACAAGATTTACATAAAACAACATTGGTGGAAAGACTACGTAATAGAACACATAGGTTGATCTTCAGATCAAATTGGCTAAATAAATGATAATTTTTTGTTTCTTGAATCATGACACTGGTATTTTTATATAATTTTATATACATTCCTAACTGCCAGAATACATACTCACATGCACTTGATGTCAAGTCAAGATGGCCACCATTCAAGTTAGGGAACACCAACAGATAAACAGGAAGTATATGTATTTTCTTGTTATACCTTTATCAACGGAAACTTTTTACAGCCCTGTACTTCACAGCGTAATGTAAAAAAACTGCAATAACTTTACATATCATTACAGAATTTTCACACTTTGAATTCAAGCCCTTTAAAATACAGAAATATATTTCTGTGTGTCTTTAAAATACCCCAAAATAGCATTTTATATATAACTTTTTTTCAGAGAAATTGAAACTAAAGTGCACAGAATAACCAGAAAGTGCAGTAAGAAATATATATTATAAAATACTTAAAGCAATTTGAAAGATTTAAATTCAGTAAGGCTTTGTAGTTTTGTTTTGTACTCTGGAAACATGTCAAAGTGAAAAATTACATTGCTGTCTTATGTTTCCATTGCCTGGGCTGTGCTCTTTTCGTCTATGACAGCAGGATAAAATAGATAAAAAATAGATTTTAATGGGGTTTGCTTTTGTTTATTATTTTGGTATGCAAAAGATATATTTTTATCTTCCCAGTATGTATTCTATTTTTTATGAATACAGCTGAGATACATGTCCAAAGTAATCACACCTTCTTAAGTACAGATATTAAAAGTGGCTTGAATTTTTCAGACTGCTGAACTGATACCAGGCTTGCATAAATGTCTCATTCTACAGGCCGGCAAGTAGGAAGTTAAGTTTCAGCAACACATCTGAAAGAAAGCTTAATGAGTAAAGCCATCAGTAGTCTACAGACAGAGTTTTACAAGTGGAATGTTCTGTTGATTGATTTATCCTATTTCCTTCTTTTTATGCACTCTATTTTCAATCAGCCACTACTGAGTGTGAACAATTTTATCATGAAGATAGGACAGCAGAATATGCAGCACTTTAAGTCTAGATTGTTGCTCAACATGTTGAAAAAAGAGAGGCACAAAATTTTAACAATATGAACTATAATGATAACAGTACTTTAATAAAGAAAATATTTCTGAAGGCAAGGAAAAATATTCTATATACTCATGGCGTATACGCATTATTATTATGTCACTTGAGGAAAGAGGACCTTGATTATTTTAAAAGTTAGATGTATTTTTATTCTGGTTTAAGCACACCAGAATAAAAAAAAAAAAACCTATTCAAGAAATACTGCTACGCAGTTTTTAGCACTTCTGATTTTATTCAGAAGGCTTCCTTTTACATTATTCTTATCAAATATAGGAATAAGATAACAGCTATTATTAATGGGCTTTGTTTGTTTGGTTGGATGGTTGGTTGGTTTGGTTTTGATGGGATTTTTTTTCATCCTGAATTGTCCTATAAACTCAACAGGACTTTGTGAATTCACACTATGCTTTAAATGTTATGAATAGACGCCAAAGTCTACATTTAGGATATTAGTATTTACCAGGATACAATAAGATAGCTACTACTACTACCACTACCACTACTACTACCACCACCATTTCTAACAGTGCTAATACCAACACTACCAGGCTATCAGCATAGCACGGTAAATATGATTTCTGCTCTTAGCATAGGAAACCCTGTTGGCAGCCCGAGAGAAAGAAGGGGGTTAGGGAAAATAAGCCCAGAGGGGCTCCAGATGGAAGAAAGGAGGAAGAAATGCTGACCATGGGCAGGACAGTCCTCCCTTGGGGCAAAGCTTGGCCCTGCTGAGAGCTCTCCCTCTCCTCCCTTCCCCTCCTCTCACCACCCTCCCGGGCCAGAGCTTGCTGGGGGCAGCTCAAGCCTCAGGGACCACTGGGGAAAAGGGTAGTCATCAGCAAGGGTGTGTGGGTGGTTTTGTATAAAAATGTGAACTGTAGAATTCTTGAGGCTTTTCTGTTTTAACTGGATAATTTGGACTACTCAACTATTAAAGTATTAGTTGCACTAGCCATAATTTCTTAGCTGCAGGTATATGGCACAGTCACTCTTGCACATTACAAGCTTGAGTGTAACAACAGTGTTCCCAGAGCTGAAGGTAAAGCGAGGGAAGCAAAAGTCACTCAGACACTGGCAAATTGTTAAAGCAACCTGAAACACGCTCAGGCCACGGCACATCCTGAAAACCTGCACTGCCAATGCAGAGCCTATGGCCTTCTACTAGCAACAGCAAAAGTCAGAATTGCTGAACTAAAGTAAAAACAAAAGATAGTCCCTGCTCCAAAGAGTTTATTGTCTAAGAAAAGGCAAAATGACAGATGGATATAAACAGACAGATGGGAGACTAGCAGGTAAACAGTCAAACAGTCAAACTGTCCTGTTCAGCGGGGTAGTAAGTGGTCCCAGTGCACCATCTGCCTAACTGTTGTCTGCTCTGTTTTTGTTTTATTTTGGTTTGTCTTGTTCTCTGTGTGGAGGAGGGATAAGGGTCACCAAACATATATTTTGATATGAGATATGACAAAGAACTTTGAATCCTTGTTCAGCACCAGGTGCTGCAGAAGAGAATGCACTAAAACACTTTCTTGAAAATTTAACTGGTGGATGATGGAGGCTGGCATCACTAAAGGATTGGAGGCAAGAGGTGACATTTTAAAGGTCAATATATTTAGAGAGCGTGGGTTTGTAAGGGGAAGATAAGTGTTGAAGGACCTTGCGAGAGAAGAGAAGCAGTTTGTTGGATGTGACAGAAAATGGTGAGTCAGGAATGTGAAGAGAAGGTGACATTATCAAAACAGGTGCTAAGTTTACAACAGAAGTCTGATTAAATAACAACAGGTTAAGATTTCATTTGTTAAGGGACGGAAAAAAGGATGTAACAAAGTGTGATGGTAAACAATGCCCATATAGATTAGTTTTATCAAAATGCAGGTACTGTAGAGGCCACTGCTTCCTATTTTCAGGGAGAAACAAATAACAGAATTTGTTACATAAATCTAGATAACCTGGATAGAAAAACAACACAGAGATTCAAATAGAATAGTTAGGAGTCTTGGTGACAGTACTGACACTTCCCTACAGTGAGGAGTAAAAGAGGGAAGCATGCTTGAGAGAAAGAACAGCATCTCTTGTTTAGTTTTGTCAGAACTGATGTGATGGTAAAACATCTAATCAGAGATGTCAAAAAAAGCAAGCCAGATTTCAGTTTGGAGGTCTATGTTTTCAGAAAGCAATTCTGAAATAGAGATATACATATGTGTGGTTGATGCTGGTGTTAGTTGTAATAAGCTGTGAAGAAGGGAAACAATGAAATGGATGGCAGTTTGGGAGAGATTTTGGGGTTTTTTTGAGAGAGATAATGGAAGAAGCAATGAGAAAAGAGAATCAAGAGAAGAGTGCTTAAATGACGGCTTTGCTAGATTTTTAATCACTTATATGTCTATTAGAATAGTAGGCTGAAAAATGAGATGCCTGGATTCAGTTCCTGAATCTGAACTATTTCCACCTCCCAGACTGTGGAAGAGAGCTCTCACCCTATGCATGTTGATGCCCTTGTCTGTACAATGCTCGAGGTACACTTTTGTTTATTGTTAAAGTATCAGTATGGCAGTGTCAAGAACTGCAGATTTCTTTTTCTTAATTCTTCCTTTGTTGTGTTGAACTGATGTACTGTGAAGACCTAATTTCATATCCCCATTTGAAAGTTTAAAAATGCACATTAAATTCCAAATCCACATACATATTTTATACTTTTTGTTTAGTATGCTATCATTTGATACTATTACCCATACTGGCTGAGACGGAGTTAATTTTCCCCACCAGAGCCCTCACAGTGCTGTGCAGTGTATTGGTGGCTAGTAAGGTGTTGGTAACACACCAGGGGTTTGGGTGGTGCTGAGCGGCACACGTCAAGGCTGCCTCTACAACATCCCCCTCTCAGCAGCAGGCTGGGGGTGGGCAAGATCTTGGGAGGGGACACAGCCAGGACAGCTGACCCCAACTGACCAAAGGGATATTCCATACCATATGACATCTGCTCAGCAATAAAAGCTGAGAGATAGGGGAAAGAACTGGGAAGGCAGTTTTTTTTTTTACAGCGGTAATAAGAAATAAATATAATATTAAAATAATATTTGTACTTGTTTGCTATATTATTCCATTCCTAGTCATTCCCTGAAAATTACTCTTAGCAATGCCAGGAATAGTTAATGTTTTTGTCTGTACTTTCACTTTGGCTGGTACATTATGATTATGTCTCACCAGTACTTAGTACTTTCAGTTCTGCATGCAATATGAAACTAATTCTCGGAGAATACTAAGATATAAGGCTGGATGGATTATTCATTGCAAACTACTTTCCTGATCAGTGATTCTGAACCTATTAATATGGTTGTTCCAAGAAAATTTTGCTTTTTTTTTTTTTTTTTACAAGGGTACCAACTGTAGATGGCTCAAGAATTATTCCTTTTTCTGTTTTTATTAATAGATCTAAATCAAAGCACATTAAAACAATGAACTTGTCAGATTTTTTTTCACTGATATCACTGTAATTTGGATCAGTAGTGGGCGATTTGTTTGTTGATAGCCTGCTTCCTCATGAGGCCAGCTTACCAAATGCTTTCACCTATTGAATTGTCTTTCTGATCTGTTCTCAGGCACCTTATTCCAAAAACAAAAAAAAAAAAAAAGGGAAAAAAAAAAAAAAAAAAGGAAAAGAAAAGGAAAAAGAAAAGGAAAGGATCAGGACAAGTTCTAGTACTCACAGCCCCATTGTTATGGAATTGTTTTGTTGGACAGAATGTTCTTTTCTATCATTTCTTCACTGCATAGCAGGAATTAATGCCATCATGTAAATATTTAAACGTGAGATTTGGGGAATTGTTCCATAATGAAGTGTTATGATTCAATTACAAAATCAGCAGATATGGCTATGTTGCTAGATACAATACTTTTATACGAATGTTTTATTTATTTCTCATTAAATGAATTGATTTATGGTTGTTGGGTTTTATTTTTGTGTTTTTAAATCACCAGGTGATTATTGTAACTGCCTGGGAAAACAAATCACTGAACTAATTTTTTCTTCATATCTAGATCTATTTGTACAGTCCTGTGTTTGAAAGAAAAATAATTTATTTCTGATCCCTGTAGTGATCAGTAAATTCTCTTAAGCATCAGATGTCATTATCTGCATCTGAAAAGGTTTATCAGTATAGAAAACGTAGCTTTAAACTGAATAAATGCTTATGTTTTCAAAAGTAACCCTTGAATTTGTGTATATAACTTTACAGATCCTTCAGTATGATTTGCAAAGATAAAATAAATCCTCACTGAATTTTAAATCTAGGCATTGCTCCAGGAAGTTTACTGATTCCTACATTTGTTCCCACATAGAGAGACATGTATCAATAGCCTAGTCTGATTGCGGAGTCCTCCTTCTTCCTTGCAGTTTTGAACTCTGGTATCCACATAACACCACTATCCATTTTCAAGTTGATACAAAGAAATAAAAAGTTAAATGGAGTTTATAAGATGGCTTCAGAGACAAAAGATTCTGAGTGTGGTGGTAATGATACTTCTTTGAAAACCCAACCTAATTTATTCGGAAAGATAGTGCCAGTTTTTCTGCATCTCTTTTTCATTCTGAAGTACTTTTCTCCACCACCTAGTTCAACAGAAATGTGACATATAACATGCAGAGATGGAGGACTAAATTATGGAAAACCTTGACCTATTTTCTTGGAGGAATTTTAACATACCTATTCTTTTAATGGCTTCTCATCAAAAGGCAGTATGCTTTCTTAAGTGACACTTGGTACAAAGTTCAATTTAATGCTACAAATTTTCATGGGTATTTTTCTGTTTGAATTTTGAAATTTAATTTGTGGGTATTTTGTCACAAAATTTGCAAAAATTACTCTTATTAATACCATATGTTTTATTTGTTCTCACTATTGAGAATATAAAAATCCAAAATCTACAAAAATTATGATTATTTTTCTTTTCTCTTAAAGAAAATACTTTAGCATTTATTTTCTTCCCATTTTTCACTGTTGAGGAAATTTTTTACCACTCCTTCTTTTCAATATATTGTAATCTATGTATAGTGAAAATCTGAGTGATGAAGCAAATAAATATAATTTTTTTTTAAAAATATAAATAAATACTTAAAAGATGAAGAGCTAGCAGCTTTAACTCAAAGTCTAAAAAAATAATATAACAGCTGCATCTGAAATTATTATTATTATTGCCAAATCAAAACATTCCATTATGTCTTTCATTTTGTAAAGTGCTTCAGCATTTCTCAGGGGTTTTATTAGTGCTAACACAGTTCTATACCATAAGCATTTTGATTTTAAATAGTCAATACCTTAGACTTCCTTTATTGCTAACAAGAAAAAGTAGATATGTTCCCACTGGTCAGATGTGAACATGTACTTTAGGATGAAATCAATAAAAAATGGCATTATCACTTTCTGTCCATTGTCTGCAAAGGATTAGCTCAAATGTAAATATCTGTAAAGAATAAGCCCATATTTGATCAGATGACCAAATGTTATGTCTGAATAAAAATTAAAATTTCAAGACATTTTGGTAGCAGATCTCCTTCCTTGCTGGATCAGAAATAAATAGCTTATGAGTCACCTCAACCCAAAATCCTAAAGCAAACCACTTCCTAGTTTTGATTTTAGCTATTATAAAAAACTGCAATTCAGGTTTTCAGGTAATATGTTAACTAGTAGCTTTTCACATCTTCGTCTCTCATCAGGTATTCACTGACCCAAAACTTGTCTTCTAGGTTAAGCTGAATGGTTCTCTACACCCTGCTAATCATATTGAATTCTCCAGTGACTAATGAGAGCTTAGATAACTAGCTTTTTGTGTAGACATATTGTTATGCAAACTAGACCCGTGAGCCTTTACTTGGCAAATGCCTTTGTGAAGAAGTTCCTTATATGTTACCAAAGTGTAAGAGAAAAACCAAAAGCTTTGAGGAATTTTCCATAGCTGAATGTGGCATATTCAAACGATCTTCCACATTAGTTGAGTCTGTGCTCATTTATTAGCTTTATCTATTCTTGATCTTTTGAGTAGATTAAATTCTACTGCATCTCTCTCTCTCTCCTTTCTGTCTATGGTGAGACAAACTTTAATGACTTATTTTTTAAATCTTCCATGACTGTTCTTCATCTGAGTTTTTCTTTGTATCTTAGGATTTGGAAAAGAAATAGCTATCTATCTTACAGTATAATCTGAAACCTTGTTTACTGTACATATCTAGGTTTAGCTTTTTTTTTTTTTTTTTTTTGTCTTCAACATCTAATTTCAGCTTTATCCATGGCTGGGGAGTAGAATGTTTCAGTCGATAGCTATCTTGTTCACTTTAACCCTACATATCACTGTTCACTGCGGGGGGGGAGAAACAGGAATCTGACTATATTTTCTACCTCCGACCACACAACAAATGAATTAATATCAGTGGAATTCTTCTTACAGAGCTGATTAATTCTTTCTTTGCATGATTGTAAATGGTTAACTTCTGAGTTCTCAAGTATTCTCAGATCCAATATTGATGTTTCTGGCCTAATTTTCTAAATAACTATTTAATTTTTACTTAACCCTCAGAATTTATTTCTGGCATTTTCTTTACATTCCTCTTCCATTTGCTCATTTGGAAAGATGTTCTCAGTTTTGATGTTTGGGGTCAAGGCCCCTGTTAAATGAGTCACTCCTTTTAGATTGATATAGCCTGTCACCACTTGTATGCTACCTGTCAGTATTTCAGTGAGGTGTTTAAAGAAGAATTTTATACATTAAAGTAGACAAAGTTGGGACACAGTCTAATTTCTTAAATAATAGGGAGACATCATCCATTAAGAGGATAAGTCTTACTGAGCTGAAAGACTAATTGAAAGCTTCTGCTAGGAATTGCGACAAGTGTTCTTTGCAGCATAGATACAATTAATATATAAATCCATTACTTGCCCCTAAGAAAATATTTTAGCGCAACACCAATCTCTCTTTCTTTAATTGGCTTCTTCAGCAATTCCATTTCATTTATAAAAAGACAGTGAAATTTATTAGATATTTTGTATGTCACCTCTGGGTTCTGACCTACATACATTTTAAGGGAAGCTCTTAAAAATTTGACTAGGATGTCTACTAATGTTGCTATTGGAATAGTGCCCAGGACAACTCATGACTGGCAATTCTGGGTGCTATAATAGCAGTAAATTTTCCTTATGCAAAATAACTGCTACCTGATAATCTGTTCATTATACAGTATTGCATTATCTGGATCTGTTGAATTATATTTAAATAAATCCTTTAGTAGACCCTGGATTTGATGGTTAAACATAACCCTATGTTGAACAGTCCTCCCAAATATTTTTTGTTTATCGCTCTTGGAGCATTGTACTCCAGTGCTTGGTTGGGGTTTTGTTTGTTTGTTTGTTTGTTTGTTTTCCCAGAGATGTTAGGATTGAAGGGAGCAGGAGATGGGATACCTCGTCTGTTTCCCCTTGTGATGTGGCAAGAGAGGAACTCATTTACTTAGTGAATATCTTCCTGTGTAACCAGCTGTTAAGCAGTTTTACTTTGAATCCACCCCTACATTTTCTTCAACAATCAAACATCAGCTAATAAGAAAGTATTTTTTCTACAGTTTCCATCACTTCTTAAAATTGTCCTACAGATTCTTCATCCTGGCCTGTCTTTTATCAGTGGCTATGCCTCTGTTACATGGTGTTTGTGATAAGACAAACTTTTTGGACAGTACAAAAGTCAAAAATACCTCCATCCTGGAGAAGTTATGGGGATTTTGGTTATATCAGCTGCTGAACAAAGACTCTTTTGGTTTTCATGGGCTCATTCATCTTTTATAAATACATATATATATATATATATGTTTGTTTTCAACTTGTCCTCAGTTAATCTGTAAGGACAATACAAGAGGTAAGCGTAGAGTGTGAGATAAGGAGCTTCTCTCGTCTCTCCCATTGTAGATTCAGTCTGCCATTCATACTTAAGCTCATTGAAAGGAAACCAAATTAATTCCTTATGTAGAGTCTTGGAGCTGAGTAAGTCAGATTTGTCTGTCGGTGCTTCTGATTCCGGCTTGCAAAGTAATCATGGAACTGTCTTTACCATTTGTCATTTGAAACTATGCCTATTTAATTTAAAATGCTAATATGCTTTAGTTTTCTGTTGCAAATACAGTTTCAATATCAGAGGCAATGGGGAGAGAAATAATGCAGAATAGATTGTAGGTAACTCTAACTCTGATATGTTTATATCTCATAATTCATTATCTAAAATGTGAATGTTAAATAGAATTTCAGGTTAAGAACTCAGGTTTTCTTTTCCACCACTGTTAGATACAAGCTGGCAATAGAGGCCCAATACATCTTTCTTTTACCTTTAGTTTATTTTTTTATTTATTTAAAAAAAAAACCAAACCCCACAACATTTTTTCCCCCAGAGATTTGTAGGACTACCAATAATGCTAGTGTTTGCAAATAAATTTTAAATATCCACATAGACCATCCTTTGAAGAATGTCATAAATCTAATGCAATTTGTCTGGAAACAGTTACATTAGAAGCAGTCTCAGTGTTTTTCAGTTTCTTTTCACCTGACCTCCTTTTTATTTAACATTATTAATTCTTTCAAAGTGGCGAGAACTAGCCATATCTTTAAAGTAATTTGATTATTTTATGCTTGAAACAGTCCTATTCCCTATTAGTACTGTTAAACACTTTCTTGAACCTAGTATAGAGAGGTTAAATCATTGCATCATTAATATTTAAGGCAGACTAAATGGAAAGAGATGCTTATAAAGTCCAGACATCTTTGTCACTGATATAATAGTACAAAGAGACAATTTTCTTCATAAGAACAGGAAGATAGTTCTGTCTGTTCCATGTTGGATCATTTATCTCTGTTACATTGATGAATTCATTTTGGTGACAATACTTTGTCTGAATAATGAAAAGCTGGATAAGATAGCCTGATGGTCAAGATGGAATACTAAAATTTTCTCCCAATTACAGGAAAGCTTATTTTTAAGATTCACTGTTCGGGTAATCCATCTCATTTTTTCTCTGTTTCTTTCTTTTTCTCTGAACATTCAGGCTCTTTCACCACGCCTTTAGGAAATCCATTAGCATAATGTTTATAGCCATTGGTTTACTATTTTGTTAAACAACAGCTCTCCTCTCCCTCATCAACTAGTAGTTTTACCTATGCTATCAGAAATTCTTGAAAACAGGTATTTTACTGTAGCTTTGGTGCACATTATTTTGTCAGTTACACCAAGTTTATCACTACACCACAGAGAAGAAATTAGTGACTTTTTTTTCTTTTGAGAATGCTAACACTTCAGCAGAAATGCTAACCATTTGATTTAATAGGATGATTAATAGATTTATATAGTCAAAAAGTGTTTCATTCTTAGAAGACACAATTGGGTTATCTAATTTGACTTGCTGATTAACATAAACTGCAGAAATGTATGCCTTTAGTCTTCTATTAACTGACATGCATAACTAAAGCACTTCCAAAAAGGATATCCATTCATAAATTAAAGGTGTCAAGAGATATATAATTGACCACTATTTGAGTAAATGCTAAATTAGCAACTCAATTAAAAGTTTGCCCTTATGTGAATTTGCCTGACTTTCACGTTTCTACACTTTTATCTCATGGACTACAGACCCTTTCAGTACTCAGATTTGTCCTTCTGTAAAGGTACTGAGTACAAGTAAAATTATTCAATGTACTTCTTCACTGAAGTGAAGACTTGTCTCCAGAAGCTAACTTTTCATATGCCAAATTGTTTGAATTGCTAAAAGTGAAGATCTAGAATAAAGCAGATCATATTAAGACATAAGGAAAAAACCACACAAATAACCACACCTCCCTATTTCTACTGAATAATCTTTGTTAGTGTTTTAAATCCATCATGTGCTCACTTGTACAAAATATATAATTTCTGTAAACCTTAGTAGCCCTACATGGTGTATATCTATGTAGATTTACACAGTCTTAGCCTGCTCAGTAATGTCAGAAAGACACTGCCTGTCCTGGTTTTGGCTGAGATAGAGTTAATTTTCATTTCTAGTAGCTGGCATAGTGCTGTGTTTTGAATATAGCATGAGAATAATGTTGATAACACACTGATGATTTCAGTTGTTGCTAGGTAGTTGTTGTGTCTACACTAAGCCAAGGACTTTTCAGCTTCCCACGCCCTGCCAGGTGCACACAAGAAGCTGGGAGAGCACAGCCAGGACAGCTGACCCAGACTGGCCAAAGGGGTATTTCCTACCACATAACATCATGTTCTGTATGTAACTGGGGAGGCTAGCTGGGAGGCAGATTCAGACTGGGCATCAGGGATTTTTTTTCCCTTTTGCATGTGGTGAGCAATTGCATTTGTGCATCACTTCCATTATCTTTATCATCATCATCATTATTGTTGTCATTGTTATTGTTATTGTTGTTGCTGTTGTTGTTTTTATTATTATTATTATCATCTTCCTTTGGTATCCCATTAAGCTGTCTTGATCTCAACCCACAATTTTTTTTTTCCATTCTCCTCCCCATCCCCTTGGGGGACAAGGGGTGAGCAAGCGGCTGTGTGGTGCTTGATTACCACGGCTAAACCACGACACTGCCTTGCCTGATGTGGCAGTTCTCCTGCTGCCCTGAATTAAATTTTCAACAATTTTAATTAAGATATCTCATCATCATAAAGATAAATCTGTTAATGTATATAAAGGAGGCAACGACAACTGAAGAGTCGCAAACGAAAGAGAAAGCTATGCATAGACAGAGTGAGAAAGAAGATGGAAGAAAGGGTGATTTACAGATGTTTATATTCTTCCTGCAGTCTTGAAACAATAGTTCTGCTAGTGAGATTGAAATGTACAAACTGGAAGATTTCACAAATCTCAGTCAAGAGCAACTACCTAACTAAATGAAATCATCCACAGAAAATCAGTGACAAAGTTGCTTTCGGAAATAAATAATAATATAAAAAAAATTCACTCAGCCCAACAATCTTAAACTGAAGTTACTTTGTATAGGATTATCACCATGGTTTTGGTTTTAAATTGAAGTCATTCTTCGAAATAGAATACAAATTCTGCTGCTTTTATTTGATCAAATACATAGAGATTATAAGCCTCATGTTACTGGAACCTGTTGATTTTGTCTTGTCTGTGTATCCAAAAATGTATTTAGTTCATATAGAATGTGAGTTAATAGAGCGATGTCCTGGGGAAAAGAAAAAAAAAAAAATGGACAAAACATTCTTCTGTTAAAACCTGTATTGAGCCAAATATGGCTAAAACATGGCTCTCACTCTAGGCTATGGCAGAGTATTCATGTAATCAACAGGACAATTCGGATCCTCAAACAGAGGCATCTGCTCTGCCAAACAGCTCTTTTGTGTTGAGTAATTTATGTTTTCATATAACCCATGTTCTCTCTCACTACTGACACTTGATGAAAAAGGAATTTGAACATATGATTTACTGTATGCAGTCTGCTAAGCAACCTTTAACCAAATTGAGCGAGTAGCGTCAGCTTGTGCTTGATAAGATTTCTAAGGTATACTAAAAAAAAAAACCCAGTTAAACTTCACCTCTAGGAACCTGAGCATCAGAGGTATTTTAGATAACATACCAACTAAAGTCTATGTTTTCCCACTTTAGGAAGATTATTGTGTTCCTGATATTTGTCAAATACCATTGCACAAAGGTGAACTATTCCTTTGTGGAATGGTTGCATGTGGTGCTTTGAACAATAATTTTTTCTTAACCAGCTTAGAGAAGATTCAGATAGACAACTAGAATGTGGTCATTAAAGATTCAGCATAATTACAGATAGATGTTTCATAGAAAATCCTCTCCTAGCCTCAACTTTCTGATTTCTGGATAAAATCCACTTATAGGCTGAGACTTTAAAAACTAGTATTTCTCTTCTCCTTCTGCCTAATTTATTTAGAAGAACCAGTTCTCCAGGAATTGTTTTTTAATATAGAGAGTTTTAAAAGCCTATTTCACTAGATAGTATAAGATAACCTCTACCCTTTTTTGAGTGTGTAAAATAACCCTAAAATTGAAACCCATTAAGACCTCATATCTTCAGTTTCCTGCTGCTATGTGTCATCATCACTGGCTTCATCTATCTTATCCTTTGAAGCTGTGCCCTAATTCTCTTTCAAGACATCAGTATCAACCCGCAGACTGGGTTGCAGCCACTTGAGTAAGTCATCTGATTGTAACCTCCCTCTATGAATTTTAGGTAATCTCCTTCCTACAACGACTGCTTTTGGGCTGTTGTCTTGGTTTCAGCAGAGATAATTTTCTTTCTACCAGCTGATATAGTGCTGTGTTTTGGATTTAGTAAGAGAATAATGTTGATAACACACTGATGATTTTAGTTGTTGCCAAGTTGTCAAGAACTTTTCAGCTTCTCATACTGCCCTGCCAAGAAGAAGGTGAGGGTGCCCAAGAAGCTGGAAGGGGGGACAGCCAGGACAGCTGACCCAAACTGGCCAAAGGGATATTCCATGACATCATGCTCCATATATAACTGGGGGTTGGCTGGGAGGCAGGGCAGCTTGGGAACTAGCCAGGAATTGGCTTTGGGTGGTGAGAAGTTGTGCTGTTCATCATTTGTGTATTTTATTATTATTATTATTATTGTTGTTGTTGTTCCTTTTCTGTCCTATTAAACTGTCTTTATCTCAACCCACAAGTCTTACTTTTTTTTCCTTTTCAGTTCTCTCACACATCTTACTGGGGCGGTGGGGGGGTGGAGTGAGAAAACGCCTGTGTGGTTGTTTTTACTGCCAGCCAGGTTAAACCACAACAGCTGTAGTCACAACCTTTAGTACTAGTCTATGTCTTTCTGACACCCCTAAATCCACAAAAAGAACTTCTAGCCTTCATATGCAAACTTTTAACAAATATTACATCTTTCTCTGATATCTTTTATTTAAATGGAATTTTGCTAAATCTCATTACATTAATAAAAAAGTTTAATTGACAGCATTAAAAAGTAAACATTGTTATCTTGCCTTGATATGTCCTATACTTTTCTCTTTTAGATTACTTAAGTTTGTCTTTATTTCTTTCTGTTAAGAAGATTAATGATTTTTGTTTGCAAATACAGAGAAATATATAAAAATATGGACATGATTACCTATACTTACGTCTGATGTTATCCTAGCCCTTATTCTTGTTGATTTAATTACAGAAAGCTTCAAGTTACAAAATCCAGACTTCGATATTTCTTAAAAACTTTAAAGTTTCAACATCAATTCAAAATTCACTACAGCACCAGTCTCTTCTAATTAAAAGTGGATCCACAATTAATTTTAGGTAAAAATTGTGATTTAATTCTGGAAAAATCACCCTTTTTAACAATGGCAACCTTCTTATCCAGAGTTTTAGGTATAACAATGTTGTCTTTACCAAAATCCTGTATGACATGTATTTTCTTTTTACTGATTTTATTATATATTCTACGATTAAAGCTCATTTTAGACATATTCATCTGAATTGGTATAGCATAGGTTCCTACAAAATGATAAGAGGAAAGAATAAATCTACTATGAAGCTTATATTTTTTATTTCCATAATTTGAATTACTCTTATGCTTAGAATAATCATTATATCATTCAGAAGTTGGATTTAGCAACATTTTGACTGAAAATCCTTTCAGACTGTTGTCTTAGAGCTGAAACAAGTATCTTCTCAAAATATTAAGAACGTAATTGAAGATTGAGTAGAGCTTAATTTGCAGTGATAAATTGCTTTCTTGTTTTTCTTTGAGAATATGACAGGGGTTTTATGCAATTTAGGGAAAAGTAAGATATATGATGACATACTAGTGGTCGTACCCTCTTTTTTTTTCAAAATAGTTCAAAAATATTGTGCACATATTAAAATACATACAAACACAGCGATGGCTAAAACAAATCTTAGGAAAGGATTCAGATTGTAACTCAGGCAAGGGTAAATTGAAGGTAGAAAGCAAAACTTGGATTTTTTTTTTTTTTTTACCTTTTGGACAAGCAAACAACATATTCTTCAGCAAATCAATGCATATTGATATTTAAAAGGTCTGAGCATGGCATAACCCATACAGTCAGTACCACTGTACCCCGATTCCTGAACTAGTTACACCTTCATGCTCATTTGTATAGAGATCCTACTGTACTGTTTGTCACAAACTTAATTTTCCTTCTCATGTGCCCTACAGCAAATGGTCACTGCATTCCTTCCTCAGAGAGACTGAATTGACTACAGGACAATTACAGTAGATTTAGGTTTTTAAGCTGGAAAATGCTTCTCTCGTCACAGGAAAGAGAGGGAATTATACCTATAATAACCCCCTCCCCCCACCTTTTTTTCCCAAATGAGGACTTTCTCTCGATATATATAGGAGATTGAATTTGCCTGAATTGCATGAGAACGAAAAGCTGTACTTGGATAGTATGTATTTTACGTGCAAGCCATGCCAGTAGCACACATGCACATAAGCTATAAATCATTTCATAACATTAATAAACCATGTGCTATGTATAGCATATGTATAAATCATCATAAAATGGTGTTCTTCTGTCCAAAAATTATTCATCTGTTTGCAAGAATTATGTTCTAAATCCTAACAGAAAAAAATACAAAATGCCCTTTTGTTGTTGTTGGGGGGGGGGGGGGGGGTTGTGGTTTTAGTGTTGGGTTTTTTTAAATTGCTCTCCATTTGAACCATCATTCAACACCTCTGACATCATTGACAGGCATTTTGCCTGTCAGACTCAACAAATGAAATACACTGTCTCTCTCTGCCAATGAACATTTACAAAAGGTCAGTATAGAAAATGATATCAATACCTTAGATGTCCCTGCTAGGATTGTCTTAGTAAAAAACTATCAACTTATAGATCTTCTACTCAATAATCATATGTTAAAATCATTTTATGATATGCCTCATCAAGCTGCTGCTTCATTTCTTACTGCATAATTTTGACAGAACCGTTTGAAAAATCAATGCCTCAGAGCTGTGTTTGGATTTACTGCTGAATCCAATTACAGTGTATTATCATAAAAAGCATCAAAGTGAAATTTATTGATGGTGCTTGTTTAGTGAGCGTGCAACTGTTAACTCTAAATATAAATATTTTAATGACATGAGTTCTCATCATAACAAAAGAGCAAAGAGAAATAAAGTCTGTAATCTGGCACAACGAACCACTTACCTTCAGATATAAATAAAGACCTTAGAAGCACTGTATTATACAAAGGTCTACTCTTACCTGAAAACATTCCCAGACACAAGCACAAACCTTAAAAATATTTTTATTATTATTACTGTTATTGATTTGATCTAAATAAGAGACATCATGTATATGCTATTATTAATGCCACCAAAAAATTACTATTTGATATTTATAGGTTGAAGAGCACTTGAAGCAAAGTAATTTGCCTGTCCAAAATCCCAAATGACTGATACCTTTCTGCCTCAGATGGCCATCAACCTAATTGCTATTCCAAATTAAAAACTTGCTTATAAGAATCAGTCATTTTGTACATTAAGAAATTGGGCTACTGAATTTGTTTTCATGTATCTCTGAGGTGCCTCAGCAGTCTTTGTCATGCTATATTCAATTCTGTGGATCTTTGCAAAAGGACAAATCATCATCTCTTTGTAAGGACACACTGAGAAACCTTATAGAGCTTCCATGTCAGCATTAGAGTGAATGATCTCGCACAAATGGGTGATAGAATAACCTGAGACTTTAGAGGGTAGGAGAAAATATGAAAAAACAAAACAAAACAAAACCACCAAAATCAAATGTGAAATTTAAATAACATGGTAACTTTGCATCTCTCTTATCATCTATATGAGATACCTTTTTGGATGACTTTAATACTCAGGTTTTTTGTTTTTTTTTTTTTTAACTTCTCGTAGGAAGACTAAATATGGTTGGTGGGTTGTTATTTATTTAAAAATGTCAATAGTCTGCAAAGAAGTCTACACATCAGTATGTTATACTATCATTTTAAAGGAAAATTAAAAAGATAAATTTATTTTTAAAAACTCAACCATACAAACAATAAATTCTGGGGCTTTTGTGTTTTTTATACTCCTTTATTAACAAATTTATTTGGTGTGTTATCAAATGAATAGAATTGATAACTAGATCATTTCTTAGTTCTACTCAAACATACGTTCATTTCAAAGTTATGGTTTTTACATTGAATTTTCATTTATTTTGTTAGCTTATTTTTACCTTTGACTTTGCTATTCTGGTCCTTAATTGCTGTATTTATTCCTTTGGGTCTATTGAAGATTTCTTGCACTTCTAGATTCTTTAAATGGAGATGGGAAATAAATTTCTGCTCAAAAATCCTTTTAAACTGCCTGAAAAATCTAAAATCATGTAAATATCTAACCTGATAACTGGAAGAGTCAGCATAGGGCATTTAAAACAACTAATAGTAATTCAGGCTACGATTACATACTTGTAAAGATAGACATGAAATTGGATGGAATTGTCTCCAGACTTGAAAGTAAAATTCTCTTCCTTGACAGTCACTTTTTGACTACAAAACTGTAGTAATTTTCAGAGTATTATGGTAGGGCAACAATGTAATCCGGTGTTTAGGGTTATAAATCCCCTGCTGAATGGTATAGTACATATGTCAGAATATTTTTCCAGATTAAATGTTCTAGATTAAAGGGCTAAATTTGCATAAAATGCATTTTACAGTGTTTATTGATTAATTTATACTAGCAAGGTTTACCTATTTGTTAGTTACCAAGGATTACATAGCTTGCCCACTGTCTGCTTATGACAAAATACAAAACTAAATCTTCACTTTTGTCAAAGTGTTTTAACTTGTTACATGTTCTTTCTCCTAGGGGATTGTATTGATTAAGGGAAAGAAGCCAGATCTTGGAAGTCAGGAATGAATAGCACTTCTAAATTAAAATAATGTGTAAGTACTGATGGTACATCATAGTTACTTCTTTAGCAAAATCAGCGTTTAGAGAATTTGAACAACTCGCTTAAATGGCAGTAACTTAAAAAACTTCTAAATGTCTTAAATACAAATACTTGAACTCCTCAAATGTACTTTCTATGTTGTGTGGAGTCTACGTCCTCATCCATAAGAAATAAAAATTTGTATTCAGTCATCTGTTGAGATTTAGCAACTTTAAATAATGCCCACCAGGCAGTATTTATTCATTAAAATTGCACTACAAAACAATTGCATAAGCCAAACAGATTCTCATTACTTTCTTTGCAGTGTCACATAACAAGTCAGCACATATCACAGATCGAAAACACTTATCCTCTCCTTAGTTCCACCAAATGCAATCAGAAGTCACAATGTTGGAGAGTAAATACTAATACTTCGTGGGACTTAGTGGTGGATCAGACCTTATAATTAATCTAAATTCCATTATAAAGTACCAAAGTGAAAGAGATCCAAAGTTATACAAGTGTGAATAATGGACACACAAAACACTCACCACCTCTGCAAAAGGCTCTGCTTTTATTTTCACACCAATGAAGACAGAGAAAGATACTTGAATTTTAAAGGTCTAAGTTCAATGACCTTTCTCTTTCTCTTTTTTTTTTTTTTCTCTAAAGTTCATCTAATTACAGATGGTCCTAGTGATTAAAACAAATATCAGTACAGTTACATACGGTGATAAATACTATCAAAGTATTCCAATGTGGAAGGAAAGATAGAAAGAGCAGCAGAAGGTTCCAAGGACAAAATTTTAAAAGTATCGTTCATGCAAAGGGGATTTCATATATCATACAGGAAGGGCTGGATGACAATTAAAAAAAGCCTGTGGTATTAAATTATTATAAAATGTGTGAAGATGCATTTCAGGAATAATAATAAAAATTAAATTAACAGTTTGGAGTGTCATGTTCTTACACAGGTGGTTCTTGGACAGTTTCAGTACTCAGTACAATAAATGAGTCTTTAGGTCATAATACTTAACCTAACAAATGTTTAAGGAAGATTTAACAAGGTAGTAGCTGGATCTACAGGTCTTGTCACTTCAAAGGTCAGCATATCTCTGAAAACTCACCAAACTAGTCTACTAGAAATTTTGCAGATATGTCATATTTCTGTACTAATGAACATTAGTAGTTAGTAACAACTGGAAAAGACCTCAGAATAGTAACAAATTTAGTAAGTTATTATAAATGTAAGGCAGAATCGTAATATGTCTGTGGGAAAGGCAAATGTGGGCCAATGTTATATCACTACACCGGAAATTATAAATCCAAGTCACAAAGCTCAGTGAGATCTCAAGTTCCAGAAAGATTGCAATTCTGCATCTGCAGAGGTTAAGCCAGAAGACATAACAATGGTAGATTGTTTTTATTTCAATTAAATACTTTCCTCACAAGGTTTACAAACTGAACATTTAACAGGAAAATTTCTCACTCATGCATAACATATGATTGATGGAACAACCAGGAACAAGTCTAATATATTTTCTTTACCATTCTACTTATATCAACTTTGCCTAAACTTATCTAATTAAATTTTATGTATTGATTTGATAGAAAATGAGTGGTGGTGGTGTCTCATCATAAAAAATACTGTATATTTCATGATATATTTTACTATATACAGCATACTAGACTGTAGTATAGTCTAGCATAGTACTATATAGTATACTATAAGGCATAAAGCAAATCTATTCTAAAGGTGCAGAGATAAGAATGTCTCATTCTGTGATGTCAATCAGAACTAAATTTTGTGGAACTGGGAAGCGTGGCAGTGAGACACACAAGCTGCCTCTGCACAGATCACTTCAGGAATATCAAAAATGTGCCCATAATGATCTTCATGTCTCTTCTGAAATGGAGGAAAATTTTTGTTAGCATGTGATAGTACAGGGAACTATATGTGATATTTTGCCCAATAACAGTGTCAGAATGTTAGTCATCTCATTCAGATACCTCTCATTAAGTAACTAGTGAAAGGACAAGAGGAAATGGTCTCAAGTTGCATCAAGTTGGTATTAGGAAAAATTTCTTCACCAGAAGAGTGGTCAGGCATTGGAACAGGCTGCCCAGAAAGGTGGTGGAGTCATCATCCCTGGAGGTGTTCAAAAAAACATGTAGACATGGCACTTCAGGACATGGTTTAGTAGACTTAGTGGTGTTGGGTTGATGGTCGGACTTGATGATCTTAGAGGTCTTTTCCAACCTTAAATATTCTATGATTCTATGATTAAAAAATATGCAAGTGTTTCAAGAAATATTTGCCCTCTTGACTTACTGCACAGATCCCCAGTTTTATATGTAGTTATGCAAAATCTCTTTGAAAATACATTCTTAAACTTATATACTTTTTATATGTATATATTCTGAATTTTAAGATGTCTGTTATTAAAAAGGAACATCAAGAAATCACTAAAAATTTGTGGTAAAATTCTGTGCCACATTACCTGTTAGAATGTGGATCAGTCTTAAAACTTTTTGACTCTGTGTCTACCCTGACATTAATGATAGTTAAGAAGGCTCTGTCTTTTGTAATATGGGGACAGACATTATGAAATAAATGCTTATACATGTCATGTTAATTAGTATACATTCTCAGCAACCTCTTTACCACTTTGTATGATGTAAAGGTTGAAATACAAAGCATTTACTACATTCTGTAGCCAAGGTAAGATATAGGACACCTAAGGTAGGGCACAGGAAAAGGAATGTCTCATTTCAGGATAGATACATCCTATTGGGTTCCACATACAGATAAGATGCAAAGCTAACGATTCCTTGCCTTATAAGAAACTTGTGCTGTAGGAATTTGTGGCTGTACAATTGTGTTAGAACCAAAGCACATCACTGGATGCTGACTGGAATTCTTCACACTACTGCCACAAGTAGCAATTCAGGTACCCAAAAAAATGTGGTTGTGGCTGATTTCACCAGTGACTAAATACCAATTTTGATAAATTCAGAGGTGCTTTAGAAATGCCCAATATATATGATGATCTGAGCTTTAGGACCAATTTTGTCTAACTTACAACGATCAAGACAAACATCTCCCAGTGGCTTGTATATTAGTATTGTTCAGGACATCATGATAATGAAGTCTCAGGGAGGACGTTTTGAGCTTGAAACACAGATGAATGTTAGTACTATTTCATTAATAAATACATTTACTATTCACCTTTTCTGCAGCAGTTCCAGAATTGTACAGGCCAATCAAACTCCACAGAGCACGAATGAGCAAATATCACACGATTCTGGCTCAAACCTTGCCACATCACCGCATTTGTCAAAACATGGTAAGAGGTCGTGCCTGAGATTTTGCTGTCTACAAGGACCCTAGTTTAAAAAACCATTTCTGGGTGACTTAATATTTGTTTTCTTCAGTAGCTCAATAAATACTATGTCTGGCAGTGATTGTTTGCAAACCAAACTCCACAGGAGTGTTTTAATGAACAACCTGAGTTCACTAATAGTAATTAATTGGAAAATCTCAATATTATCTGAAAGATTCTTTTTTCTTTAATTCAATGAATCTATGAATTGAACCACTGTAATTTAGTTTGAATCATATACAAGACCTGATGCATTGTAAAATGACTTAAAAGATATTCTAAAAAAAAGAAATAAAAATGGCTAATGCAGAGTACTCCAATGATCAAATAAAAAGGCTTAAATGGTTCACAGCTTATGATATCATTCTTAGTTCTAGAAATCTGGTTTACTTTTACTGAACCTCACAGCACTTTGTGCATAATAGCGTATTTTTATTACATATTTGTTTATTTATATGTTTCTTGTTTATTAAGAAACAAAAAGCTTGATTGCTTCTTAAAAAGTGAAAGCTGTACATTTAGAGGAGTCCTTGCTTGTGAAAAATTTATTAAAGTCTCATATGAAAACATATTCAAACAGGCCTGGTTAGTAATGCATTAAAATAAATAAACTGGCAGTTATATAAAATATGCCAATAAAAAATTTATTTATCTAGGAATCTTACTCCTACTCTCTGCCTGTATAGACCCCAGAGGTCCTTGATTGCTCTTCCAATTTGCTCCTGGTTCTTTTGACATGCATATTATTGGGAATTCTAGGTATGTATAAATAAATAAATAGCTTTATGCTGTAAAATTTATGATACAGCAAAAACCTCCCCAGTATCTAAACCATCTATTTCAATTCTTATAGGTGTACTGCTATCTTGGTATATTTTTTAAACTTCATAAAGAAGCTTTAGAAAGGGAATACAATAAATAGTTCAGAGTGTGTGCAGCTAGGTCAAAGACCAAAGCTCTGAGCTAACAAAGTGTCATGATTGGTTTGTAACCCAAGGTCTGTTTATGTCTCAGTTGATCTGTGTTTAATACAAGCATGCATCAAACTATTCCTGTTATTGTCAGTACTGGAGAAGGTGCTGCCAAATATTTTAGTACAGTGTTGTACAGTAATTGGTATTCGACTGTCGTTCTTCACCTAATGCTGCTGAACAAACTGTTGACATAGCTCAAATGATGAGCTTTGATGATGGAGGCAGCACATATGGGAAGGGGAAGGCAAAGAGTACTGTGGAATGAACCTGAAAAGGAAGACAACTGGTGCAAGTAACAAAATTTTTAACCAACCTTTCTTTGTAAAGTCTTGATTCTCAATGCCATTCTCAAAGACATAGGAAGGTATATTACAGCTAATTTTCAGAAATTTCCTAACATTTAATTTAAAACTCCACAGATGCTTTGTTTTTGTATAATTTTCAGTTATCTTTCAACTGTTTTTTGAAGTGACAGGTGAATACTGGAAAGAATGAGCTAGCAGCTGTCCAAGGGGAAGTGGGAAGCAGAGGAATAGAAAGTACTGCTTATGAATGGGAAGCAGAAGCAAAACAAATCACTGCAAAAGCAGCTTAAGCTAGCATATTCCAGTTGTAAACTGAAGAGCTTTGTGCACGTTTACCCAGACTGGCATGGTTCCTCACTCTGAAGAAAAAGAAAGTTTTGAAATCCATCATCATGACTATGACTCAAGTCCTAGATTCTGAGCTGGACATACATAGCTCTACTAGGATGAGAATGACTATGGGGACTGCTTCCTTGAATATGTTTACACTATACTTTCCTATTTCCCTGCTTAAATGAATGAAAAAGCCTGGCAAGAGAGTATACACACTGCAAGTTAACTGTGAAGCCAGCAGAAATGACTGGAAAGCAATAACAAGTTATGCATGTTAAACTTTTTATCAGGTAAAATATAAGCATGTTTTCTATTTAAATGTCAAATTTTTAATTTTTTTTTTTTTTTTTTTATTCTTCACAACTATGGCAGGCAGAGCAAAAGGTGACAGTCCTGTGATAAAATCCATATTTATTTATTCATTTATATTTTATTAAGTCAAACAGTTATAAAATAGTTTAGGTGACTCAAATACCTTTCCCTTCATATGTTCAGTGTTATAGAACCTGTGTGTTAAAATACACTGGTGGAGAGAAAAGCGTCTGGATTCTGAAAACAGAAAGGATATATTTGGACAGATCTTTATGGATGTGAAACTTTATGCCAAAAAAAAAAAAAAGCTATAGGTTTGTACTTTTTTTTTTTTATGTATCATACCTGCATAGATGTCTACTGAGAATGTGTAAAGGCAGGCACAAACGCACAGCAAACTACGCCCTCTGTATTAAATCACCACTGTCTAATTAGGTAAGAGTTACACAAGCCAAAATAACAGAACTTGCAAGCGAAATGAAGAACATAGGTGATGTACATTCTTTATTAGTCCAAATTTGTATATCTGCTAACTCAAATCTTTTTGGCCTCGCTGGCCATGAGATTCAAAACTAGGAAAATACAGAAGACTTGACAATTAGAAAGGAAAGCAGAGATGAACATAAGGGCATCACCAAACCCTGTCCATCCCTATTTTGGTTCATTCTACAGTTTGTTTTAGATATTTAATGAAATGTTACCTGGTTCCCCACAGCATTGTTTTCCCTGGTAGAGAATCAGGGTAAAAAAAGAACTCCTAACTGAGGACAGTACACTTTTCCTAGTGCTGCAGTCCAATTAGTGCTATTCTAATATAATCCTAATCTTGCAACAAATCCTTTGCTGTAAGATAGTCATGTAAAACCAGGTTCTTTACAAGATCAGGGCCACACATTTTAATTCACTAAAACCACAATAATAAACTTGGAATATAGGATATCTGCTTTATTTATTCTGCACTTATACTGTAACAGGACAACAATATTCGTTAGAGGGAAAGACATTATTTTTAAGTGAATCCCTTCAAAGTGATTATTTGTCTTTTTGTGTGTTCTTGCAAACTTGCCTGAGTGATTTTGTTTGGATAACTATTACTGTGAACCAAAAGGCTTTACAAGTAGGACATATGCAACTTTAAAGACCAGAACAATTATTTATTGATTAACACACATGATAGATAGTGGGAACTAAAAAGTTAAACATTAATGTGCTCACCACCCATGGTAAGACACCTAATAAATCTTTGTTGGCCAGGCACTCATCAAGCAGATGAGTAGAGGTTCACTGCTGTTACTTTTTGAGCTGTGCTGCTGCTGCTTTTACTTCTGCTGAGTTGCTATTTTCCAATTCCCTGCTTTTTTTCCTTAGGATTTTACATCTTTTATGTCAGTTTTTCCCCTCCTGAATCCTGAGGCTGCTAACTACCCAGTCTCAACAGTCTTCTCTCTGTCCGAAATTTTACCTTTCTTACCTTGAATGGCTGACGGTTTATGCACTTTCTCACAGCTCCTTCCCACAGCCTAGCGGTTTTCTCAGAAACATAAGCCAAGGCTGTACAGCTGTGATCTATCAAAACCAGACCTTGTACCACAGCCAGCTGAACCCCTGGGAGGAGGGTTATATGCAGGTTACACCTGTACTGGTTTATTTAACCAGGTCAGGGACCATCCTGAGCCACTGGAAGACAGCCAAGTGTGTTATTAAATTGCTGCCACACTTCTTAGCACAGTATGATCAGGGCCAACTAGCACTCCCCAGATAGTGCCTGGGTGTGTTTTGAGGGGTTAATATTCCACAGGACCTGTTAACACCAGGTAGTTTTGATGTGGCTTCCCAGTAGTGGGGTGTGAGAGGCTTTAATAATGCAGGCTCCAACACCAGAGAGTAAATACAGGCATGTTTAATTTATTAGTGCTGATCTAGCCTATCACTCCACCAATCTGGCATCAGCAACAATGCAAAAGAGGAAAGGGACATTCAACTTAAAATCAGAATTACCATATTATCCTTGATGCCAGATATAGTGAGTATATGTATATTATAGCGAGACACTTAGGGAAGACTGTGGTAGCGAGAATAATTGTTTGTCCAAAATCACCAATCTCATTACAATTCAATAGCAAAATCCACAAAGCTATGAGAAAAAAACAGTTTGTCAAATGAGGATAAATTTATTTTAAACCATATACAACTTTTTTTCCTGAACAAATATGCATGAACATGCATGCACACGCACATGAAACTGAGTATGTTCCAGTGAAGGTTGCTAACACATTCCTCCCAAAATAACTTCAAAGAATTAACATATTGAATGTGTAAATTAAAGCAGAAACATGTTACATTTTCACTACTCTACAAGCTGAAAGCAGCTTGGCTGATTTGCTTTGAACTTTCAAAATATTCATCTTCTGTAGTTTCAAACTAGGCAAAAGAATTTGCAGGCCAGACAGAATAGGTTGTGTTTGTTCTTTAAACAATGACAGAGGTGATGAAAAGTAGGCCAACAAGTAGAATACTGGTTGCATCCTTAACTAGTGTAATTCTTTCAAGTTCTGCAGACTCATATCATATGCAACATTTAAGTTCTTATGTAGGTTTGCTTAGCATTGACACAAAGTGAAATTGGAACATTCATCTCGAATTGCAATGTATTTTACATCCCCCCCCGCCAACACTCTGCGTAGTTTATGTACAGAAATGGAATTTCATGTTTCCTCTCCTTGTACGTATTTTACTGTGTTACTGGGGAAAAAGTATCAACAGGGGATGAACATATTAATGAATGTTCTCCTTGTTCTAAGTGTTCCAGTGGGCTTTCCAGAATGTGCATTTTCCCTTATATACATACTTTTCTCTCAAGATAAAGAAGAAGCTGCAAGACAACTTTCACACAGCCAGTGTTGATGCTGGATAAAAACTTTTGAGCTGACTAGCCCTGGACAGTCAAGAGAGGAAACTGTTTTAGTCAAATATGTGTTACTCCATATTTCCTGATTTTGAACAAAAAATGTTATCCCTTCTAAAAACTCATTGTTTCCACAGAGTCATCTTGTCTTCCTATTTTGATTTGGTTGTGGCATTACTTATTTCCATTCGACTCATCTATTGCAGTGGTAACATTGCAAGAGTTTAAAAAAAAAAAGGAAAAGGAAAAGGAGAAAAAACTTTTTGATAACTATTCGATGCTTACTCAAAGGGAAACCAGATAATATATGTCACAATGCTGTTTATAGAGAAGGGAAGAGAAATAAATTAAAGCCAAAGAGTAGAAACTCCATATGCTACAGATTGTTGAACACCTGTTTTTCTCTAACACCCTGGAATCTAATGGGAGGGCAATGTTAAAGTTGTGGTGGGGAGGCTGGTGATGTATTTTAATCTAAAGACAACAGACAGTTAAAACCACAAAATAAATTTCATAAACAATTTGGTTTGTAAGGCTAGAACTGGCACATCATCCTATTATGATACAAAAGAGCAGAAATGATGAAGTTGCACAGGTCTACAATGGCTGGTTGTTTATTATTGTTATTGTTCTTATTGTTGCTATTGTTGTTGTTTTATGCATTTTCTTATTTTGATTCCACACAGTTTTTCCAATGTTGTCTTTATTGTGCTTTTGTACATAGCAATCAATGATCTTGCTTCCTTATCTAGCCCTACAGGAGAGCTATGTTCTCTCACTCCATCTGTCATCAGCCTCTCTCAGGTAATAAATGAGAGAGCTGATGAGCACTCTGCTTGCCTCCCTCAGGTGCTGTGACTCACCCTCCTGGAAATGCCTTTTGCTTGAGGGATCCTGGCTGCTGGTACTTTCCTCCTTCTTTCTCTCTCCTGTACCAATGAATAGCCAAAAGCAGACCATAGGGCCGTAACTGCCAGACATCTGCTTTCTCTGGAGACTAGAAAAAGCAGAAAAAAATTTGAAAAAATTCACTCTGATTGTGTCTTGATTTATTAAAAGTTCTATACTCTGATTATGCACAAAGAAAGGGGAGCAGAGGAGAAATAGAGAACAAGAGAAAATTATTATTTATCACTGCAATTTTCCACCCATAAAGGAATCAGAAAATAGAAAGATCAATTAAGTAATCTAAGAACATTTATATGAGTTTTGCAGATATTCTCTGTCAGCTACTGTGATCACTGCCTTATTATTATCATTATTTTACACACACATGTGCATGCATCTTTTAAAAGGCACCTACAAAAGCTATTAGCAGAGGATTCAGTTTTATTGTCATGGCCACTTCACATCCAGAAAGTTTTTTGAAATAATGAACAATAAAGACACACATTAGAAGGTGAACATTTTGCTCCCATGGTGTCAATGGAGTACACATTATTGGCTAGCCTTCATGTGGGGCAATGCATGCCTTTTAGCTAATACCTCAGCTTCAGCAGAACCACTCGTTTAGCTATATTAGTAAATAAAATTGGCCAAAGAATCTTCTCTTCGCTTAATAACTATTTCAAAATGCTGAAAATCATCTGTCTGTGAAAATAGCCTAAAAAATAAAATGGACTAAATAAGATGGAATTTCTAGGGTAAATTTAATACTATCGTAGTATTTTGATTCAGATGTATTATAGGGAATTTAAAAGGTGAATTTCAAGTATATTTTCTAGAAAATGAAGTAACTGTAGATATGTTTTTTTAGTTTTAAAAAATTTCTCAAAGGAAGAAAGCTGAATGAACATGTGGAGGTGACTTGAAAAACAGAATGAGAACTAACTTCACATTCAATGTCATGCTAGATATAGTTTTCTTTTATGCACAGAGAAACAAAACCAAACCTTTCCAAGGAAGATGATGACTTTTTTTTGTTTTCTATAGAAACAATTCTGCATTCTTAAATTGAGGACAGACCCAAAGGAATACATAAGCAAGTATTTACAATTATTTAAACTGATTTTTCAGTGCCTTGGATTGTTATAAAAGTACTTCAGATGATAACTTACTTTCTCTGGTCTCCTACTGGTTCTCTCACCACATAGCTAACTTCATGGTTGCCATTATCCCAGGAAGTAGCTGGAAGCTGGAGTAGAAAAGATTAGAGGAGGACTGAAATTTTCTAATAGGAATTGTGATGTTGGTGCTTGCTACCTGATGAAAGAAGTCTTTCTTTCATGGGAAAACAAAACAAAACAAAACCAAAAAATCACTTAAAACTTGTTCCCTCTTCACAATATTTTAAAGGCAGTATATGGAGACAGATAATTTTTTATATCATTTATAGCTAGCTCTACCTATGAACAATTTCAGTGTTTTAATTGCCTGTTACTTTACAATTTCAATGATATCTTGAAAACAAATAAAGATTCACAAATAAAATGCAGAAATTGGTAGTTGTGTGTGCTTGTTCTTGTTCAGTTTATATACAGTCAACAGATAATCTTGTTTCTGTGAAAATGATGGAGCAGTTTGAAAGTAACGAATAATATAAATAATTCATAATATACATTTATTTAGGGCGATTAATAATAAAGAGGTTTGAAGTATTTACAGAAATCTAGCCAATCAAATTATCTAAATCTGTAATTTTTCAGGATTTTTCATACTGTGCCAAAAACCTTCTATTCAGTTACTCTTAGCTTTTGAACTCTTTCAGTTAAGGCTTGCAACTGCAAGAATTAAAATTTAGCTTTAGTTCATTATAGTATTTTTTCACCATCACCTTTCTTTGCTGGTATTCCTTCCAACACACAGAAATAGTAAATACTGATTTAAAGACCTTGAAAACACTGTAAGCACTGTAAATGTTTCATTATTATAGGGTAACATGTCAAGTAAAACTACAAAAAAAGTAAATTAAATCAGAAGTGTCAAAAAGGAAAAAAACCCCACACAATTTTTCAGACAATGAAATGTGTTAGAAAGTAAAATAGACTTTGACTTGAAATGATAGAAATTTATAACTGAGGTGTGTGGATGAAATCTCTTGACCAAAATGTTTTCAACAAAATAAGTTTTGTTGAAAAAAACAACAAAACAAATGTTTTCAACAAAACAATCATTGTTTAGATATAATGTCAAATTATTTTGTGTATCTTCAAGAAAACCAACCACTTCAAAATTTTCTTCAGTTTTAGCTAAACAAAACAAATCTTTCTGTCAACACTTTCTCCTCCTCCAGTCTTTTGCCATGTAGAACAATTTGCATGTTTGAGCTTAAAAGTAAATTTGGTCTTGATTTCAGCAAATAATCTGGAATATTACTTTTTTCCAATCTAAAATTGTTATTTGTATTAGTATTACTTGATTACTGCAAATCAACATTATTCCTCTTCAGATGCCCTCACAGGAAAAGCTGTTGCTTTCACAGGTGTCCAGGAAACTTTTTGAAAGATCATGTGGTTCTCATCAGATCTCAGGCCAAAGAAAGCTCATATGTATGACGTGCTATTGTGTTTTGAAAGAAACTGTCCAGGTGTTTGAGAGGCAGAACTAATCATAGAATCATAGAATAGAATCATAGAATCTTAACATTGGAAAAGATCTCTAAGATCATCAAGTCCAACTGTCAACCCAACACCACCCTGCCTACTAAACCGTGTCCCGAATTGCCATGTCTACACGTTTTTTGAACACCTTCAGGGATAGCGACTCCATCACCTCCCTGGGGAGCCTGTTCCAATGCCTGAGCACTCTTTTGGTAGAGAAATTCTTCCTAATATCCAATCTAAACCTCCCCTGACGCAACTTGAGACCATTTCCTCCTGTCCTTTTGCTAGATACTTGGGACAAGAGACCAACACCCACCTGGCTACAACCTCCTTTCAGGCAGTTGTAGAGAGTGATGAGGTCTCCCCTCAGCCTCCTTTTCTCCAGGCTAAACAATCCCAGGTCCCTCAGCTGCTCCTCATAGGACTTATGCTCCAGTCCCTTGACCAGCTTCATTGCCCTTCTCTGGACATGGTCCAGCACCTCAACGTCCTTCTTGTACTGAGGGGCCCAAAACTGAACACAGTGCTCAAGGTGTGGCAGCTACTTATGAAAGATTAGAGCAGGATATTGCTGGATGAGCATTTATCTCTGAAATTCTTGATATTCCATTGGGATAAAAGTTCAGATCTGCACCTTTAGTCTCTCGCGGGGCAACAGCAGAGTCATAGCTTATTGGTCAGAGTGCCTTCTTGAGGCAATTATAATGAGATGAGGCAAAACATCAAAATATTGTGTCTTTCATCAGCAGGAAAAAAGTTGAATTGCTTTTTCCAATTTCTGGTTTCATTAACTATAGACAGATGAAAACAAATATGTTAAAAATGCCTAACATTCTGGAAAAAAACAACAGTTTTTACAGATTGGTTATCACATCATTGTGTAATAATACTTGAAATAAGAGGGATTTTATTTCCCATTCTTTTGAGGAAATTCTGAAAGTTAAGATGTCCAGTTTTGTTAAAAATGACAAGAGGAAGATGTAAAACATACTACAGTGGAATGACCAATTAAACTGAACATGTTTGCTCATTTTAATATAGTGGTCTGAAAATGAGTATCATCAGTGCTATGTCTAAACTGATTTTGTAATATTCCACACTTCAAAAGTTTCCTTTCTCTTCATTCTATTCTGCATTTTCCAAATTGCAAGTAATGCTTTTGGATCATTATAAATTGTTTCTCAAACATTTTAGGCTAATCAGTTTTGAATTATTTGTACTACCCAATGAATTTACCCATGTGCATAGATATATATACACACACATATAAACCTTCACACACCTTTCAACATATTGTTCTATAGAACAATATAATGAATAGAACAATGGACAGAGGAGAGAATCAACTGGAAAGAAAAACATTGCAAAAATAAGTATGATGATACAAAAAGTTAAGAGTTGCTACAGCAATACAATACACTTGGCATTAAAGGTACAAACCTGAGAAAACTGCAGCTTGTAGAGAATATATCTGTATGTTGAAATGAGACAATTTACCATGAATTTATCAAATATTTAGTTTGCTCATAGATTTGTCAATTCATAAAGCCTAAAGCCATAAGAAATTATTAAATCATCCAGTTCGACCAGTATGTCACAAGCCATTATATTTTGCTTCACTAATTTTATATTGAAAACAGTAATTTTTCTTTCCTCTGAAATGTATTTTTTAGAACAATAGCTTGCTTGTATCTGAAGTCATCAAGATATTTTAAATATCTTGCTATCTTCATTAATGTTTCCATTTGTGTTTCATTTTTTTTCATTTGCTCAGTTTTAGCCTTTGACCATCTTGTTTCATTCATTGTAATAGAATATTGCTTATCCTTTTATTCTTCATTGCTTTCACTACTTATGAAATATTACATCAAAAAACAATGTCTGGATTCAAAATGTACATCTATATGAGTAAAACAGTATCAGGACATAAACCTGACCACTGGTGTGTGGCTGTCCATTCTATTGCTATTAACATAGTCTCTGGAAGGCTTTCAACCAAGGACAAACTGATATTCTCTGATACAATGCCTGAGTGTAGTCCAAGGATCAAAGGCATCAACAAAGGGTCATTTGCAGTGCTCAGTTTGTACACAGCCGTCCTGTTCCAGAAGGCAAAGAGAGTCTAATAGTATGAGTCATGCCTTGCCAAGTGATATGGATTATCAATAACCTCCTTGTGCAATAAGGTGCACTTTCGTGGGTATGAAGTCAGTTTGTAAAAATTATGAGGAAAGATTAGAATTGAGTTAAAAACAAGAAAGTGAATTTGAAATGTTTTCATCAAAATTAAAGAATGATATTTTTCACTTGAGTTACACTCAGCATATAATGAGATATTGTGTGGTTAATTTCTCCTCCATTCAAAATATGATTTTCAAGGATATCTGCAAAATATAGGATGTAAGTGTTGCTGATGGTCCAGAAAAACACCACTCTTTAGAAGCCAACATAAAAATATTAATAGTAAAGAACTCAGGGGAGAGAATGCTTTTGACTGAAATAACATTTAATGAGATTATTAGTATACAAAAAAAAAGGGCTTCCAGATGCAGCATACAGGATTATACACAAATTCAGGACAGCAAGAGTCAAAAAAACAAAAAAAGAAGAAAAACAAACAAACAAACAAAAAAACCCCCATGACTACGTGAAACTAATTTCTGATGAAGAATAAAAGGATATGTTTTCAGCTACATAAATGCTAGCTCCAAACACAGGGCTAAATCTAAAAAGATCCCTACATCCACTCAACGTTGTCATAGGCATCAGGACTGACTATAGAAAATGAAAAAATGTAGGAGTGGAACTTCATGAAAATTCAGGAGGTTTCATCTCTCATTGTGTTCCCAGAAGTATAAAAAAGTGATTAAAAATAAACACTAACATATATCGATAATGTATCAAGGTTAAACAGAAAGACATAAATTAAAGAAGGTTTTCTATACATGTGAAACTTGTTAAACTAATTTCTTCACTGAAAACCTGTATCTGCAACTATCAGTAAGTCTTTGCTAACCACACAAAAACACATGGGAAAGCTGAAGCAGTGAAAACACACAAAAAATGAAGGTTACCAAGTTTCAAAGGCAGAAGGTTATGGCACAGTTCAATGAGGGATTGTTTCCTGTACATGGCTGATGATAGAAGTCAAAGTTTCATTCTGCTTCAGCTACCTACTGTTTGTTAGCTGTAAGATGTCTCTGAATAGTCACCCCTGAAGAATTTCCATTCCAGAAGGAAAGTCCTCAATTTTTTAGTTATTAGAGGTGAGTCTCTGATGGGGCTTAGCAGGAGGAAAAAGCTCTATTCTGCTCTCATAAATACAAAAAAAATCCCTTTCAGTTCTCTCTGAAACTACGCAGGACATTGGTACAAATCTGTATGTGAAGACTGTAGAGAAAAGTCTCAGTAACTAAACACATCTATGTGCTAGGAATGAGGAAGCTCATTTAAATCATACAACCATAGAAAGGGTTGGATTGGAAGGGACCTTTGAAGATTGTCTAGTTTCAACCCCCCTGCCATGGACAGGGACATCTTCCAGTGAGACCAGGTTGCTCAAACCCCCATCCAACCTGACCTTGAATGCTTCCAGTGATGGGACATCCACAACTGCTTGGGGAACCTTGTTCCAGTGTCTTGTCATCCTTATTGTAGAAGGATAAAATTCTTTCTTACATCTAATCTAAATCCACCCTCTTTCAGTTTAAATATGTTACCCCTTATCAGCTTTGGTAAAAAGTCTGTCTTTCTTGTGAGGCTCCTTTAAGTATTGAAATGCCACAATAAGGTCTCCAATGAATGCTACAAAAGTGGAGTGCAACCCTGGCTGCTTGACTGTGCCTACTACCATGGAAGGTAACTTCCTGCAACATTATCATGGTTTAACCCCCAGCCGGTAACCCTCACCACTATGGCAGATGCACCCACCCTGACAAAGCCCACGGGAAAATCTTCCCACCACAATTTTAATTTTGCCCACAGGGCATTGGCAGTTTCATTTGACGGGAGACAAAGCTGATGGCCAATGGCCAATAGGGACCTACGTGACCATATATGACCACAGGTCAGATTCAAATTGGGTATAAATGGAGTCCCGCAAGGGGGCCATCTTGAGTTGGTCTCCCTCAGGGCAAAGGGTGTGCGGTCGGAGGCTCTCCCCATGGGTTGGGACACCACCTATGGCTCATCTTCTGTACAGATTGAGAGACCTCAACTTACACAGGTGAGTGATTTTGCGTATTTTGAGTCATAAACCATAAACCTTAGGAACTCTTAAGTCAGGGGTGTAGTATTAATTTCCTGACTGACATCCTGAACCTGTGGTTTGTTAATGTCTGTTGGAGCCAGAGTGGTTTCAGTTAGAACAAAACTTAGTTTTCCCCTTCCATCTTGTAAAATAAATATTTTTGTTAACTGGACTGGGCCAGTTTGTGTGGTTCTGTGACAACCACGCAGCCGCTCGTTCAATCCTCCTCCCTCGAGGATGAGGAGGAGAATGGAAAAGTAAATCATGGGTTGAGATAAAGACAGTTTAATAGGATAAGAAAGGATAATAATAATAACAACAACAACAACAACAATAAAGCAAATGCTGCACAAATGTAATCACTCACTACATGCAGAATGGAAAAAAAACACCTGATGCCCAAACTGCTAGCTTCCAAAGTTCTATCTGGAGCATGACATTCCATGGTAGGGAATACCCCTTTGGCCAGTCTGGGTCAGCTGTACTGGCTGTGTTCTCCCAGCTTCTGGTGGATCTGGCAGGGCATGAGAAGGTGAAAAGTCCTTGTCTTAGTGTAGACACCACAACTACCTAGCAACAACGGAAATCATCAGTGTGTTATCAACATTATTCTCATCCTAAATCTAAAACACAGCACTATATCAGCTACTAGAAATGAAAACTAACTCTCAGCCAAAACCAGTACCTACATTTTTTACTGAACAGCAACCTGATTCACTATCTTGATATGGCTTTTTCCTTAAAAATGGCATGAGCTCATGTTAAACAAACACATAAGTCACAAGTTCTCCCACAATCTCCTAAACATGTGCTGTAGGCATAGCTACATAGTTTCAAGAAAAGGATGTTCACAAGTATGGTCATCTCATTTCAAGTGTCAAAATATCCAAGAAATCCACACAGAAATAAATGAAAGAGAAAAAAATGTGGTCACTGAAGGGAAAAAAAAGATATATTTGGTTCTGATTAAAATATTTTCTCACACATCTTAAACAAATATATATTTACACAAATATAAATTTAACTGAAGGTTTCAGACTTCACAAAAGGGCAATTTTGTATGCTTTAATTTCAAGTCAAATATTTTGCAAGCTTTAATGAGCATTTTACCTCTTTACTCTTAAATGGGGGATGGGAGATAGAGCTAAATTTAAAAGGTAAAGGCTTACTGCGCCAAGTGACCTTTTAATGTCCAAAAATTTTAAATATCCTTATAAAATACATCTTTTGTTTCCACAATTTTGGCAAAAGCCACATTGGGAGACCTACAGAACTTACAGCATATGTGACATTTCCATGAGAACACCTAACAGGCTTGAAGGTTAAATGACACCTGATGTGCCACAAAAAATGTAGACCTCCTATTACAAAAATTATTTATCTTCAGTTTGAACCTATGAGACCTTAGAATATCTAGATTTAAGGTTCCTCTTCTAAAATATGTTAACATGATTGACAGTAAGAGAAATATATGTATAAATTCTTTGAACAAAAAATGAAACAGAAAATACAATTTAATTCACTTTAAATACATATACAAACATGCATGTATGCTTATATGTATACATATGTATATACATATGAGTAAAGGGAAATATTTTTCAGAAATCTCTTTGATAATGTATCTCATTATTACCTATTGGGATGTAGTACATTTCCATTAAAATCTAAATAGTTTTTGATGAATTTTCCACTGAACTCTAAAATTATACTAACTCCTACTGTTTATGATCTATCCAGATTATAAGTAACTAACTTATTTGAAATAAATATATATATGTATGCACACATACATATATATAAAAGCAACAGTCCCCTCCTAGATAGTTTTTTAAATGCATACATTTTGCAAAGATTGATTCACCTTGCATGTTGTTTCTTAACAAAGAAACCTCTAAAAGAAAATTAAGGACACACATACTGTTACAACTTTAGGCAGTCAGTTCTTTATGAATTCTTCTCATAAATCATAGAATCATAGAATCATTTAGGTCCAACCATTAACCTAGCACTGCCAAGTCCAGCCACCAAACCATGTCCCTAAGCACCACATCTATGTGTCTTTTAAATACCTTCAGGGATGGTGACTCAACCACTTCCCTGGCAGCCAGCCTGTTCCAATGCTTAACCCTTTCAGTGAAGAAATTTTTCCTAATATCCAATCTAAACCTCCCCTGGTGCAATTTGAGGTCATTTCCTCTTGTCCTATCACTTGTTGCTTGGGAGAAGAGACCAGCACCCACCTGGCTATAGCCTCCTTTCAGGTAGTTGTAGAGAGTGATAAGGTCTCCCCTCAGCCTCCTTTTCTCCAGGCTAAACAATCCCAGGTCCCTCAGCTGCTCCTCATAAGACTTGTGCTTTAGACCCTTCACCAGATTCATTGCCCTTCTCTGGACACGCTCCAGCACCTCAATGTCTTTCTTGTAGTAAGGGGCCCAAAACTGAACACAGTACTTGAGGTACGGCCTCACCAGTGCCAAGTACAGGGGGACGATCACTTCCCTACTCCTGCTGGCCACACTATTTCTGATACAAGCCAGGATGCTGTTGGCCTTCTTGGCCACCTGGGCACACTGCTGGCTCATGTTCAGCCAGCTGGCAACAACACACCCAGGTGCTTTTCCGCCAGGCAGCTTTTCAGCCGCTCTTCCCCAAGCCTGTAGCATTGCATAGGATTGCTGTGACCGAAGTGCAGGACCTGGGCACTGAGCCTTGTTAAACGTCATACAATTGGCCTCGGCCCAGCAATCCAGCCTGTCCAGGTAGACCCTTCCTGCCCTGAAGCATATCAACACTTCTGCCCAACTTGGTGTCGCCTGCAAACTTACTGAGAGTGAACTCAATTCCAAAACGTTTGGAAAGAAAAAATATCACAGATTGCTGAACATTTTGCTCCTCGTTGCTTTATTTTACAGATTTCTTTGGTTAAAAATTAGGTCAATAAGTCAATCTGTTAACATTTTAACATGCTTTTAAATAGTAAACGTTCTTTGGAATAATTTCTTCTATTAAAGTATTTATAGAATAGTTCTATTTTTTCCTTAAGAATAACGGTACTCAATCTTGAGGTTTGATATGGCTAAAATATATAAAAACAATGTCATTCTGAAGTTTATTGCAGTGTTCAAGGAGAGCAGAATATGAACAATGACACTCAGTCTGAAGTTTCTATTTCCAGATCTGTGAATTGTAATGATTTGAAAGTTATTATTGGGTTATATTTTGGAAAATTCTTCCAGATCCAAATTTAAAAGTGTTTTCATAAATGCTTTAGATTATCAAGAGAACTAGGAAATGGAATTTTTGATACTGTGAAAAAGTAGTTTTAATGCACCAAGTCTGACAACGCTACATTTTAAATTGTGTATCTGTGCAAGCCTAGTACATCACTATAGCCACAAATGACTGTCCTGTCCCACTCAGGGGGTGAGGGCGAGGTTAACTTTTTAATTCTCTGCGCGGTAATGAGAAGTAACGACAATTACTTCAGAGGTTCAAACCAACTATAAATTTACTTAAAATTCAGTGGAACTACAAAAGATAGAGGCTTGGTAAAGGTCATAACAATGCTCAAAATTTAGCAGAACTATGAAAGGTAAGCATTTAGCAAAACGTGTGACAATATTACCCTAATGTGCCAAAAATTAGGTTACAAAGAGAGTGATAGGAAAAGAAAGAGAGAAAGAAAAGAGAGAGAGAGAGAGAGAGAAAAGATATCACCACCCTTGGATCCAGCGATGTGCTCTGGTCATAGTTATAGTCTTCAGGTGGTGGGCGCGCGCCGAAAACTTGTTTCCACTTTTTATAATCCGATGTGCCCACCCCATAGGCGGGGGTCTGTCATCACTGAACAGGCACAGTATGTGCTCAGGAATGTTCAGAAATGTTCTAGAAATGAGTCGGTGGGTTGTGGGGTTCCGGGGGACTCACTGCCCCCCCCCCTTCAGGGCTGACCAAGTGAGTGGTGATCTGTCACAGGCACATGGTGCACAGGGCACAGATGGTCATTGTTTACATGTTTCAGGAATAGAGGAGTGGTGTCACAAGACGTTATCCTGCCTCTGCAGGCTCCGTCCTTGTTCAACACTCCCTGGTCATCATCAGCCCATCCCTGTCCATGTCAAGACAGGTGTTTGCGACATTCACTTGTTATCAGAGCCTCACAATGACCTCTCCTTAAAAGCTGAAAATTTAATCTGCAAATTTAATACTTCATTTACTATCCTATAATTTCAGACCTAACCTAGGATCATTTGTAGGAATACATTGTTATTTCATTGCTGTCATGGTTTTGCCCCAGCCGGCAGCTAAGCACCACGCAGCCACTCACTCACTCCAACTGCCCCCCCACCCCAAGGGGATGAGAAGGAGAATGGAAAAAGCAAACTCATGAGTACAAATAAAGATAGTTTAACAGGATAACAAAGGATAATAATAATAATAACAATAACAATAACAACAATAGTACATGTGACACACAAATGCAATTGCTCACCACATGTGGAACATAAAAAAAAAGCAATTCGACACCCAGTCTGTTTCTGAGCAGCAAATCTGCCTCCCGGCTAGTCCCCACTTATATACAGAGCATGATGTTATGTGGTAGGGAATATGCCTTTGGCCAGTCTGGGTCAGCTGTCCTGGCTGTGCTCTCCCAGCTTCTGGTTCACCTGGCAGGGTGTGGGAAGCTGAAAAGTCCTCAGCTTAGTATAGACACAACTACCTAGCAACAACTAAAACCACCAGTGTGTTATCAACATTATTCTCATCCTAAATCCAAAACATGGCACTCTATCAGCTACTAGAAATGAAAATTAAGTCTATCATCTCAGCTGAAATCAGGACAATTGCCTCCTCACAAGCTGAATGAATATTATGAATTAGTTGACGCTACCCATACAAAATTAATACAATTTCTTTTTAGTAAAATTTCTTCATCAAAAGAAAAAAGTAAATCCTGAATAACAGTGAAAATTTCAGCTTCCTGATTGACACATATTAACATTTTGTCCTCTAAAAAAAATTTTGATAGTACTTCATTAACAAGTGGATCTCATCTAAAAACTAGATCACTTCAAAATGCAAGTTGCAATTACTGATGGATTGCAAAGGAGAATGGAGCATACTCATACTCCAAAATCTAGAGACATGTAAGCAGCACATACTTGATTTTGTATGAGAGAATGACCTTGCTTAATGACCTTGTTTGTTCCCCTTCACCTATTGTTTTTTTCTTATATGTGGAAGAGATGAATGTGAGATAATATATACCATATCATCGATACATATAATTTTTATTCTTCATTGTAGTCTTGATGCTTTGCCATTCCACATTTTGTTATATCCTTCATGTGCTCACCCATCTCCTTCTCCTTTCTTTCTCCTCCATGTAGGATCTTGGTAATGACAACTCTATAAGGAGGGATCTACAATAAGGTAAAATACCAGTCAAAAGATTACTTGGGTAAAAGTTTCAAATGGTCAATAAAGATATTTTTCTTGGACTCAGGATAGCAGTTACTTCAGTTAAAAACAATACTATAGAAATCATGTTTGTTAGGAAAAGGAATGGCTTGAAGAGATGGATTCAGCAGTGTTACCCGGATTAGGCAGCATTAATCTGTGAGGAAATTTACAAGAATAGCACAGAGATTTTATGAGCACCTAATGAATATGACCAACTCTATTTGTCTTCAATTTAGGGTAGCTTGCTATACTTTAGAGGGCCAGCCTTCAGCCTTGTCTCCTGGATGGGCATCAGACCTATGTTGCAAATAGCTTGTCTGACCCTTGTCTCCTTTGGCTCCTGACTGGACACCCAGACTCCTGACTTGTCCCCCCTGGAGCAGCCCCACTCTTGCTGCTCCCTGGCAAGGCCTATTAGGTGGTGGTTAAAAATATTTGTATACATTTGTATGATTTTTTTTTTTTTTTTTTTGGCAAATAAGCTGTTGTCTAGGAACAATAACTGACACTCCATACAGAAAAGTTTATGTTGACATATTTGTTCATTTAATCTTATTATTTTTCTTTATTTTAGCTCTGTCCCATCAACATACCTAGTTGCAACCAAAATTTAAGCAAAACATGGTTGAATTCCATTAATACCATTAAGGTGGTTTTCTATCTCTTTTAACACATGTTCTTTCCTATGCTTTGGTGAAAGTTGAAGGCTTTTTGTGTAGACTTTGGTCTAGTTTGAAAGTTTTTTCTACATTGTGGGTTTTTTTTATTATTAACTTCGAATTTAATTCAGTAATTAATTAAATTGTTATCTCTTTAGACTATGCAGTTTATATATGAAAATTTTGGGTTGCTGATTCCAGTGTGGGACACTTAGGGTTAAATATGTTTTTATTCTAATACTTTAGGACATTTAGGTATCTATGACATGGTATCCATTAACATGAAATCATAGGCCTTTGCTAAAGTGTACAAGTCCATATACTCTATGAAATTTGCAGCCGTTGAATGATTATGCAGGAAAAATCTCATTGGAGATATTATCTGGAAATTCCAACATTATTCTGTGAAAAACTATTGTCTAAAAATACAGCTTCTTTGATAGGGTCAGCATGAGTAAATATCAATATGTCTTTCTTGATATATGACTTCTTTATTAAGAAATATCATGGGGTTTAGACATGAATGACTGATAATTATGAAAAATCTATCTAGGAAACATTTGAGTTACTGGATTTTCAGGTATCAGAACCTTTTCTGCATAGCTTTATATCCATGTCATTTTTTACCTATGTCATATTTATGGCCACGTGGTATTTGGGTGAAATTACGTGGGATATGGCATATGGTAGTAAAGAGAAATTTTCAAAACTCAGTAGAAGATATTGTAACTATTACAAGGGCACAGAAATTCTCTCCTACATCATCAATTACTTGTTGCAAAAAAAAATTAGAGTAAACAGATTTTCCGATTAATTTCTATGGATCTTTCTTTAAAAGAAAAATTCTTCTTTCTAGTCAATATTCTTCAAACAAAACAAAGAAAATATGTTCTTTTTAACATAATGAAGTGATTCTTTTTGGGAATGAATGCCAAGAGGTTTTTAATAATATCACTAATGGGGAGGGAGGTGATTCAATTGCTTGCTTATTAAATCAGACTACTGGTCTCAGACTGAAAACTTATAAGTAAACTTTTCTGAAGCTATAAGAAATTCTCTGTGTATATTAGCAGAGCTACAAAATGGATATATTGCTATCCCTCTCTTTTTGCAACTAATTTACCCTGTTCCACCAGTCCTTTTCAAACAAAAAAATAAAAGAGCAATAGCTGTATGATGGTGAGGTTACACAGAAGTAAGGTGAGGAGAAATGGAACGACCAAAAAACCAGTCTATAAGAGGGGTACATACTGTGGCCTGAAAATACATTTTACGTAGCCTGAAAATCTGTGTCTGGCCAGGCTTTCTTGTTGATACAGGCTCTTCTTTAATGATTTTTTTTTACTTGTTCCCAGTGGAACCAAAATGGATTTACATATTTCTTTTGTATCAAATACAATAAATTGAAATACTGAACTGAAGTCAAAGGAACAAAGTATTACATTTGTAAGAAACTGTTCACAGGTAATTCACTGGCTATAAAACATACTGATTTTTAGGACAGTATCTGTCCTACTACTTGATAAAGACTGTCTTAAGAATTTTATTTAAATTTATGTCATGTTGACTAAAACCTATAAACAATTATAGAGACAGAGAATGCTTAGCCAGTGGGATATATATTATATTACTAGGTTAAGGATTTTCCATTTAAAAAAATATGAATCCTTGGTTTTAAGGAAAGGTTTGTTGAAGGTCACCTATCTTACTGTTCTATGAGACTCTGTAGAGCTACTTCAGGGAAAGTCATAGGGTCCATTTTCCAAGGGTCTAATTTCCTTGGAGCTGAGAAAACCAACATCATAAGACACCAAGATTCTTTCTGCTTTCCATCCTGTCTATTCTTTTTGGAGCAATATGTTAAGCAATGCTTCACTTCCCCCAAACACTCTGTGGCTATGTTATAGAATGCCTCAAATTATAACAGCTAAGAATTCATTTTTCAAGCCAGAGTGCAAAAAACATTTTAGCAATTTTCTTATTTTATGGAAAGCAGAATCAAACTGAATGAATAGTGGACATGTGATTGTGGCAGAAAAGAATCACCCTTTTATAGCCTAGATGATTGGTCGGGAATGTAAACACTGACAGAAGATGAGGTAGTAAAATGGGAATATAGAGGTTGAACACAACTTCCCAATTTTGTTTTAATTTTTCTATTAGAATCAAAGGCATTATGAAATACACTATTTATGTTAATTGGAATTTGTTGAGTAATTTAATGTTGAGTTTTTTACTGTATTTTCATTCATGTAAATTTATTCTTAAGTTTCAAACATTTATTTACATATGAGGGCCTGAATTTCATTGAAGCATAGCCAATACAGAAATTGCTTTCTTTGTTTCTCATTGTGTTGAGTCTTTCCCTGTCATACTGAATGCTGCCATCTTTATGGACTTTTTGCCTTGTATTCCTATATATAGATAGATTTTCAGTTCCTATAATTGTTGCTGTTTTTCTGGTTTTGGGTTTGTGGGGTTTTTTTTCATCTTAATGTTTCATTGTGGCGAATTGCATTTGCTTTTTTTTCTGCATAGCTGTCTCTCTAAATGTTTTCAGGAAGAAATGTTCAGCAATTTCAAATGACTAGTAGGAGAAGTTTTTTTGGGGAGGTACTTTTTCAAGCTTAACATTAAAATAAGGTTTTATACTAAAATAACTTCTATTGACTTTAACTCTCATAACACAAGGTGTTTGGGTTTTGTTTCTTTTTTTCTCAGATAGATTTTTTTTTTGTTTGTTTTAAATTATATGGCTTTTAGTTTTTCTCTGTTTCAGATTCTGTAATGGTCTTCCTTTCATAGCCATTTCAGTTAGACCTACTTTTATCTGATTTGTACTACAATATATAATTGTATTACTAGAGTCCAAGAACTTGTGTAATGAATCTTTCTCTAGGTCCAATACCTGAACAGAGAACAGTTGCATGAAACATAAACAGGATTCATTTCCCACTTATACAACACTGGATTCTTATACCTGAAGCAAAAGCATGCTAAGAGTAATTTCCTTCACAAGTTAGTTATAGATTTATAAATGTTATAGGATGTGAGTAAATGTCTTCTGCCTTCCTTAATTCAACTACTCTAGAGAATGCATCACTGTGTAATTGCATTCAAATAAATATGTTAATGTACAGAGAAACAGTCACACCATGTCTGGAACATCAGAGGCATTTTTTACTGTAAAATCACATGAAGAATATTTGAACATGTGAAACTGTTGCATAGATCATTAGTGTATATCACTGCAGAAATTATTAATTATATGAGTATTGTGAACACATTCATCACCATAGAATTTCTAAATTTCTTTGTATTTTCAATGATACAATAATCTAATTTTTTTAGGGCTATGAGTTTGTTTGCAGAAGACTTTGTCTCTGGTAACTCAAATTAATTTACAAAATGTCAGAGTGCTATTCTCTAAAACAGCTCTTTGTGACACATATGACCTAAGGAGACCTGAAAAAATCTGGCCATTTCATATACATTATTTCCTGTTACAATTTTCCCAGATTACCCTTTTTTTCAGTATTACATAACATCACAACTCACCTTTGAGATGTCACATCAAGCATGGAAAAAATATTCAAAATGAAAAAAAAAAAGAAGATTTTTTAATGATGTGACATGCTTGAACAATATAAAATGAAAAATACTCCGAGGACATAATTCTTCAACTTCATAGAATCATCAGTGACTCCACTCCAAAGAAGCAGGATAGGAAAAGATGGTGATTCCTACTGAGGCAGCTTGGTGACCAATCTAAGTGACAGAAGCATTTTCAAGGTTTCTCTAAAGATTAATGTACTTCCAGATTATCTGCAGTCCTGTTCCCCTTTCCAAATATCTTACCCTGAGGTTGCCCAACTGCAGACCAGTAACTATGTCAGGTCTCACTGAGGTCCTCAGCAAGCAGCCTTAAAGATATGTTCCTCTATTTCACTGTTAAAGAAGCCATTCATTTTAACAAACTGGACATTTAGACAGTTTACTATATACTAAGATATGACACAGAAGGACCGTTAAACACAGCAGATAACATCATCGTTCTGTATTATTTGCTACCCAGAGGTGGGAGAATAATATGTTCTGTTTGGATATACTCTTTTACTCAACATTCAATGAAAAAAAAAAAAAAAAAGATAAGAAACAAAAAAAGCTGTAAAATTTAAAAGATTGACAACAGAAAATCTCTAACCTAAGCTAAATATATTTTCCATAAAGAAGGACCAACATTTTTCAACAATTTTACTATTGTCATCAAACATACATGGAAGAGATGCTGATATAGTGATAGGCAGTATTAAGGATTTGATGTAGTATTTGACAAAATTAAACAGCTTCCAAGAAGGTTTGGGAAGTACATTGCTATGTCTTAAAATTGGAGAATACTTGATCAACATAAAGCAATGATAACCATAAATGCATCATTTTGGACATTTGTTATTACAAATATTATTAGTCTTGAGGAAGTAACAGGAAAATGATAAAAGCTTCTAGCTGAAATTTCTATGTTATAAAAAAATAACAGACAAATTGACTTTTGAGTAAAGATTAAAAGAGCTAAGTAAGTTTAACAGGCATGTGATGACAAAGTAGGTCATGATAGTCTACAAATATTTGAAGGCTGTTAAAATGTATAGAGAGTGATTATTTAGTGCGGTACATAGTAGAATAACCCTGATAAAAAAATAAAAGAACATTTGTACTTAATATCAGGGAACACTTGCAAATAGGGAGATATAGATGTATGTGGAGACCTTTAAAGACAGATTTTGCATGGATTAGAAAATATGCAATAAGGAACAATCTGACGGATCAGTCTAGAAATCTGTTCCATCTCTCTTTTGTAATCCGCTCTAATTTTTGTTTGAATAAATAGCATAAAGTGTGAAACACCCTTCTGAAACCAAAGTTTGAGATGACTGCATGCCAATGGTTGAAAATCCTTGGGGAGATACTAGAAGGTGCTGGTATTATATCTGATGCCATCCTAATGAATCTCCATTAATTGAATCCTCATCTCCCTTTCCTGCTTTGCTCTGTGTATCCCAAAAGAATTCTGTAAGCTGTCAGCCAGATATCTGTATAATTTACTTGGGACTTGAAAGATATCCGAAGGCTGAAGCAGCACAAATTCAAAAAGAATACTCATGAGAATCAGTAATTGTTTAATTCTCATCTGAGTAATGAAACAGTGTAACTAGAAAGACCAACACAGCAGGTGGATAAAATCTGGGTCATTGGCATATCTGGAGTAGAAATCACCACTAAGAAATTGTCTGTGATGTAGTAAGCTCTTATTAATTTTATTCTGATTGTTCATTTTCATATCTTGGCTCTCCTAGTTACATTAGCAAAAGGATCCATTGCAGCAATAAGGAGAGTCATCCACAGAGAAAAAGAACTTTTTCACATCCAAATTTCAATGAAGGGAGGAAATGAAAAATTGCACAGAGCTTTGGTAGATCTTCTCCAGTATCAGAAAACCATGATATACAGGAACTAGAACTATTGTCTTAACTGAGGAAAATATGGGCTTGTACTCACTACATGTGGAACGGAAAAAAACCACCTGATGCCCAGTCTGTTTCTGAGCAACAAATCTGCCTCCCAGATGTCTTCCCCAAGCTATATCTGGAGCATGACATTCTATGTTAGGGAATATCCCTTTGGCCAGTCTGGGTCAGCTGTCCTGGCTGTGCTCTCTCTGCTTCTGGTGCACCTGGCAGGGCGTGGGAAGCTGAAAAGTCCTTGGCCTCGTGTAGACACTACAACTACCTAGCAACAACTAAAACCATCAGTGTGTTATCAACATTATTCTCATATTAAATCTAAAACACAGCACTATACCAGCTACTAGAAATGAAAATTAACTCTATCTCAGCCAAAACCAGGACGACTATCTTACTAATTTAAATTTTTATATTCATAAAAAGTTATATCTATATTTTCAAAAAAAGTTCAGAAAAACTTTTAATATATTTTATTTAAAACTCTTCTTAAAAGAAAGTTGTATAGCTTATGCTCTGCTCTTTTTTAGTCCCACTCACTTTTTTTTCATATATATATATTATTTTTGTTATGGGTTCACATAAGAGACCAGAATAAAATATGCTTCCTTTAAATTGCGGTTTCAGAAATTATCATTGTCCTTAGTTTTCCTAAAGGAGCTCACTCTACTGTTCGACACCTTTCAATAAAGTTTCCTCTGTTGGCCAATTTTAAACTTTTAAAGTTTCATTGTGTTAAAATGATGGTGCCAAAAGTCACACAAGAGGTTATGGAATCCCTAGGCTTGGAAATTTTCAAAACTTGCCTGAATAAACCGCTGAGTAACTTGATATAACATTGAAGTAAGCCTGCTTTGAGCAGCAAGTGGTACTAGATGACCTTCAGAGCTCCCTTCCAAATATTTCTATGATTCTGTGAGAAAGGTTTTCAGGAGTCTATATACTACTGTTTTCACATTGAAACTCAAGTGGGTGTTTTGAGGGTCTAGAGCTCACAAGCGAGGCCCAGGATGCTGGGTTCTGGAGGCAGAGAACAACCATACAGGGATTGTGTGTGCAGAAACTGGTGACTCGTAAACATGGAAAGTGTTATGCTGAGGTGTGTTTATTTAATAGGTGATGAAAGTCTGGGTTTCCATATACAAGGCTGAGGATTTGCCCTCCCACTTTTTCAGAGTGATGGAAAATGTTGGTCATTACCACTGCTGTGTGAGACCTCAGCCAGGGCTCCAGCACATCTTAAACTGTTGCTGGTACTTATCAGCTCTGGGTATGAGTTTAGCCAGCCTTTAGGAAAATAGTTGTGGGAAGCCTGCTAAGCTGAAATTGGAAATGATCCATGGACCATTTGGAAGGCTCTTTTTGTGTAGTTTGACTCTTAGGACACAATTGTCACAAACATTGTTTCAGTTTTTGGGTCAGATGCTTATGAATATCCAAGTTTATTCAGGATTCTTATATAAGTTTAAACCAGACAGATCATAGAATCATAGAATCATTTAGGTTGGAAAAGACCTTTAAGATCATCAAGTCCAACTGTTAACCTAGCACTGCCAAGTCCACCACTAAACCATGTCCCTAAGAACCACATCTACATTCTTCTAAATACCTCCAGCGATGGTGACTCCACCACTTCCCTGGGCAGCCTGTTCCAGTGCTTGGTAACCCTTTCAGTGAAGAAATTTTTACTAAGATTTTCCATTTTGTCAGAGGTTATAATCTTTTTTTAATGCTATAGTGGTGGCTTGACCCTGGCTGGATGCCAGGTGCCCACCAAAGCCACTCTATCATTTTCCTCCTTGGCTGGACAGAGGAGAGAAAATACAATGAAAAGTTTGTGGGTCAATATAAGGACAGGGAGAAATGACTCAGTAATTACCGTCACAGGCAAAACACACTCAGCTTTGGGAAAATGAATTTAATTTATTACCAATCAAATCAGAGTAGGATAACGAGAAATAAAAACTAAATCTTAAAACACCTCCCCCCACGCCTCCCTTCTTCCCAGACTCAACTTCACTCCTGATTTCTCTACTTCCTCCCCACCCAGCAACACAGGAGGACGGGGAATGGGGGTTGTGGTCAGTTCATCACATGTTGTCTCTGCTGCTCCTTCCTCCGCATGGGGAGGACTCCTCACACTCTTCCCCTGCTCCAGCGTAGGGTCGCTCTCACAGGAGACAGTCCTCCACGAACTTCTCCAATGTGAGTCTCTCCCACAGGGTGCAGTTCTTTACTAACTGCTCCAGCGTGGGTCCCCCACAGGGTCACAAGTCCTGCCAGCAAACCTGCTCCAGCGTGGGCTCCTCTTTCCACAGGGCCACAGGTCCTGCCAGGAGCCTGCTCCAGCTTGGGCTTCCCACAGGGTCACAGCCTCCTTCAGGACACATCCACCTGCTCCGGCGTGGGGTCCTCCATGTGCTGCAGGTAGATCTCCGCTCCACCATCATCATCCATGGGCTGCAGGGGGTCAGGCTGCCTCACCGTGGTCTTCACTACCAAACTGCAGGGGAATCTCTGCTCTGGTGCCTGGAGCATCTCCCCCTTCTTCATCACTGGCCTTGCTCTCTCACATATGTTTCTCTCACATATTCTGACTCCTCTCTCTGGCTGAAGTTGCTGTTGCACAGCAACTTTTCCCCCTTCTTAACTACATTATCTCAGAGGAGCAACCACCGTCACTGATTGGCTCAGCCTTGGCCAGCGGCAGGTCCGTCTTGGAGCCAGCTGGCATTGGCTCTATCTGTCATGGGGGAAGCTTCTAACAGCTTCTCACAGAAGCCACCCCTGTAGGCCTGAACTAACAAAACCTTACCATGCAAACCCAATATAGCCAGAAGAATAAGATTATTCTGTCTCAGAAGTTTGGATTTCTAGTGATTCGGACTTCCACATCTATATTTCTTAGTTTCTTTTGAAGAATTCCAAACCAGATCCAAACTGAAGGACGCTATGGCACATCTCATTTTGTCAGTTCTTTTCGTTGCTAATGTACATGGAACCAATATCTTTATAAAAAAATCCACAAGAGTAATTGTTCCTATCACATGAAACAAACACATTTGTGATCTAGTGGAGGGTGTCCCTGCCCGCAGAAGGGGGTTGGAAATACATGATCTTTAAGGTCCCTTCCAACCCAAACCATTCTATGATTCTATGATTCTATGATTTCTCTGTCACACAATACATGCAGAGTCATGCAAAAATAGTACATTAGCACAAGAACTCAGGAAAGGCAATTCAGGTTGTTTTTAACTTAACCAGCCTTATTCTTTAACTGTAGGCATGGATATTTAGCTAAACACAGAACCATGTTAATGTAACCAGTAATGTAACACCACAGTTGTGTCTTGCTCTATGTAAGCCAGTTCTGTCATAGTTCATTTATCTTCATGATGGTCTAAGGCATACTGAATAGCCTGTTGATTAGGGTAAAATACCTGCAATGTTAAAGATCTGACTGACATGAAATAGTGACTAGATGCTGTTTCTACTATATTAATCAATTACCAATGAAAGAATAAGTCTCTCTCACTTCCTCAGATCAGAAATTCACTCTGGACCTGAAAACTAAATGCTAACTAAAGATCTTCCAGACTAGCTACTCCCTGAAAAAGCTATTCCCCACCCGCTTCCCCCCCACCTCCCCACTTTATTACAATAGCATTTTTTGAAAGAACAAAGTCAGCTGTTGCAGCAGGTGTCATGGGAATTCATGTGAGTAGAAAATCATGTAGAAAGTTTATGGTGAAAGCTTCTCCAAACATTTATTTCCTTGAGGATGTTTGATTTGTAGAATTCATTCTCAGATTGAGAAAACTGTTAAGGAAACCATGTTGAAAGAATATAGTGTTTGGGGAAAGAGCAGGACAGCAGTAATGAGTCTTCTAGCTGCCATACTGAATGATATAAAGGTGAAGAATTTAGTAAACATCTCTCATCAGTAATGGTTTTATTGCGCATTTAAACTTACAAAATCTTACGAACTTTTCTGTTGCTTTATCACTGTCCTCATTCCCGATATGAAGCTTATAGGCCTTTAAAAAATATGTTTATTTTCTTAGACATATGATGTAGAAAAATCTTTTTAAAAATTTTGATTCAGTGTTTCGTGAGAGCACACAATCTAAATCTAGATGTTCCTTTCAATCAAAAGAGAAGAAAAACAAAAATTTATTATTTTTTCTTTTTTCTTTTTTTCTTTATTTTTTTAAATCAGGAAAATATTTTTGTGTTCTGATTCTTTTTCCTTTCATGTCTTTCAAGAGTTGATAAATCTGTCCCATTAGTTTGCAGCTAGGTTTCCAACTATGAGTCAGAAAATAGTTTTTAAGTGAAAGTAAATTTTACACTCAAAATTGAAACACAACAGTTCTGAAGCAACATGTTCTGTGTAAACTCCATTTATATACAGTTTTTACTAAGAATTCAGGGCTAAATCTGCCTCCCATTAAATCATGTGGGGATAATATCAGTGACATTAATAAGAATTAGGTCAGGTTGCTTATGAATAAGGTAAGCCTTGATGTCCTTGCAGGTAACCCTTAGACTGTTGAGTAGAAGACATTTCAGGAACTTCAAGAGCTTGAAGTGCTAGGGACTATAGTACCATTCCTTTTTGTTGCAATATTTTTTTATTCACCATATTCTTAGACCTGATACTAATAATCGAGTCTGAATATTGGAACTGTCCAGTTAGCTCTGATGTATAAATGATGAATCTTGTCTTCTTGTTCTTAAGATCTACATTATTTTATTTTCACATCATTATTTTATTTGCACATAATTAATTAATTAATTTCAGCTATGAATCCATCTTGAGTTAAATTTCTCATACAGTGTTCTAAACACTCTAATCTTTTTGACATTTAACCCTATTAATTTGGAACGTTAATTTGTCTTGTTTAGGACTTACCCTTCATTATATAATGACCTCACATGTAAACTCTGCATAGACTTACAAAACCAGTTTATTTTCTGAGGCTAGTATCATTAAGTATATTAAACATATTTTATTCTGGGAAGTAGCTAGCATGTATTTACAGAGGCGTAGGTCTATGGTGTTATATGAAGAGCTTTTAATGACAATTCCAAACAAAAGCCTTCATAGAAGTGTATGCTAACATTTGGCTTGTATCCCAGCAAATCAGAAGTCAGAGTCCTGAAGGGGGAAATATGGAGCTGAATACAAGTAAATGCTTTTATATTTGTGTTCCCATTGTGAGCTGTTAACTATTTGTTTTATCTTAACACAGAGATAGTATTAATTGAAAACAGATTGGTCATTTGCTTGCCAGTATGGCCTGAACCAGAAAAATCTATTTTCATTTCTTAGGCTGATGATACTCAAGAGTTACTGTTGCTGAGAGCTGACAATTATAAAATACTGTATTTTTAAAACAACTGTATTTGAGGGAAAGAGTAACACTTAAACGTGCCAATACTAGTTCCTTGTCAGAGTTATCCAAGAGCCATGGAAATGCTTAATTTAAGTGGGGTTTTTTTTGGTCACAAAGCCAGATTCACAGTTCAGCCCAACTTTAATATGTTTTTCCACTTAGTTAACATAATTTTGGACCACAGATTTTCCTATGTAACTTTGTCTGGCCCTAGTGTTTCTGATTTTCTAGCAAAAATGAATTTATTCTATAATCACTTTCATTAATATATGTATATATAAATATATATACACACACATGCTAGATGAGAGGGATTTATGCTTTTGCATTGTTGTTTCCTGGGAATTAAATCAACTTTGCAAATAAAATGTAAGATAAAGAAAGCACAAGTTTGTTCTAAAGGCTGTGAGACTCTCATAGGAGGAGATTCTGGTACCTGTTTCCAGATCTCCCTAGACATTTTATAATACATAGTCATTGGACATGAATCAGACAGGAGGAAGGATTTAAACTTGATTTCTGAATATCAAAAACGTAGATGATAGCTTAAATTAGACACTGAGTTTTTTCTAGGGTTAGTGGAGAAAGAGACCTTAATGAAAAATTAACTTAATCCAAAGACAAGTGTGGCAACTTGTTTGGAAGGAGCTGTCTCATTTCACTGAGTACAGAGGAAGCCAAGATTAATAGTTCAAGGCAGATCTGTAATGCTGGGTAGTTAATGTAGAGAAGAGAAATATTACCTATCATGTATATTTCATTCTGAATTGGACTTCTAAGCTTGATGCACCCACCTCTTTCAGTTGGCTACTTAAGGATTGGCAAGGTTGGCTATTTAAGTTGGCAACTTTAAAAGTCTTTGCTAGGTCAAGGATGTACTTTTTCGATGCTCTTCTGCTAGGCTGAAGAAGTAGAATTCATGTCTATACATTTTACTGTTATGAAGCCTGAGCTAAGCCTATGATGAAGAGAGGCTTTGGTCTTAAGACTTAGAGGAATACGTGCTCATTTCTTCAAATACTGCTCTTTTTTTTCTTTTTCTTTAAATGCTAGTTCTCTAATTGATTCAAAGAAGGCAACTGAAGACACTGGTCTCCAGAGAGAGGAGTTTCATAACAAGATGGATCTTCTTTCTTATTTCCTCTCTTGTAGAGGGTGACAAAACTAAAAAAAAAAAAAAAAAAAAAAAGTGGTAAATTGTATTTGCATAAAGGAGAAAATCCCACTTCTATGATTTATAACCAATGAATAAATACATAACAGCTTTACCTGTATTTTGGGTTAGGTGATCAATCATAAAATTTTATTCCATTATCTTTCGTAACTATGTTGAAGCTGTTCCTTCCTTACTGGAATTTCAGTCAGGAGGGGGCATGTTCTGCTAATACCAATAAATGTTTAACTCTATTCTCCTGTGATAGTACTGCTTCTTTGGATTTTGGACAACCTATTCCAGATTCCTTTTTATTGTATAGGAAAAGAAGCAGAATCTTGGTTCTTTATGAATTTTCAGTCCACTTTGTCTCTTTTCACACTTGCAACATGCAGGCCAACAATGGTTCATTAATTCCAGGATGAATTCCATTATGAATTCATGCACCTATATTTATTTTATTCATTTTTCTAATACTGAACATAAAAAAAAGGCACATATAAACGTTTTAGAAACACTACCATTTTAAACATGTATATACTGTTTGAAATTTTGCAAGTGGCACGAGCAGAGATGGAAAAAATGCAGACTATGAAGTACAACTGTAATGCAAGAATCAAAATAATCGTTCATCTGTGGGGTTTCTGTGTTAAAGAACAAATATTGACCTATGATATGTAAAAATAATAATTACAAAGTCACTCTGTGTTATTGTGACTGTTAATTAAATTTTGCACTCAGCAAAACCTGTAATGATTGTGTGTAAGCTGAACATCTATTTCTACATCAAGCAATCAGAATTAAATTTTATTCCTCCAAAGTGTCAGGGAATACGTCTAATTCCACTGCTCACTGCAGTGACTGCAAAGGTTTTCATTGACATAATGGGTCAATAGGTTAGGCTATGCTTCCTTTTTAACTAGAAACAATGCTTCATAATTTGATTTGACATAGGATTATCCCTTAAACTAAAAATAAGTATTCATGTGACTGAACTGTAATAAACCTAGAAACAAAACAATACATGTTTCCTTTCAGTATTCTGCCAAACAGATAGGTTTAAGGCAAATCTTAGGGGTGTTACTGAAGAAGTTAATCGAATAGATTTAAATAACTGGATTTTAAAGAGCTTAATCAAGTTCTGTTCCATTACTATTTTCATATATTTCTGCTTTTAAGCTCTCCTACTGTAAAGCAAGACAAACTTTAATATATTTGCAAGTGTGTTTAAGTGTGTGTTGGTGTGTGAGTATGCATAATGTCCATTAATTTCGTAGTAAGCGTCAACTGCAGATTTCTTAAGGCTCTTTGTACTGGATTTTACCTTTCCCTTTTTATTTGATCTTTTAGAAATATGGTTTCCTTCTCTTGCCTTTTTCTCCCGGCTATTGTTTGCCTGATGGTAACATTCTTTAGAACCAGGATTTTTATCTTTAACATAAATACTGGCAACTTGCCTATGACTATATTGCCTATAGAAACAATTACAAAAAGACTGGATTGCACATAAGCGGTCCAGAAACTACTTTTTACGGCAAATTTCTTTTAAATAGAAATACATTACCATTAAAACAATGTTGGTTTTGGGCTGCAAAGTTAAAGGCAGAACATCAACAAATCTCAAATGCTTTCAGCCCTGAGGGAAGAGAATACTTCATTTGATGAAATAAGAGTGAAGAAGTTTAAAAAAGCAGTTCATAAAAATCACTGACTAACCATGTCTGTTTTCCCATATCCAGCAACCTCTCCCCACCCTTCCCCCTCCTCCAAACTGAAATAATGTATTCCATCTATTTTTTTTTATATTTTGGGCAAGCATTTCCTTAACCCATTGTATTTTTTTCCTCTAAAACTGCTGGATGCAGTGCTAGTTTTCTTCAAATTTATTTTGAACAAAAGCTGATTTTACTGAAACTTTTTACACTCCCTTTGTGCCAAAGCTTCCCCTTATGCCTCTGTAAGATAAAAAACAATAAGATGACAGAGGATTACTTTCATCGTACTACAAGCACAGCAGTGATTAATATTATAGAGAAAATGCTTCAAAGCACAAGTCTTTTTTAGAAGACACTGCAAAGCTACATCTCTCATCTTTCAAAGAATTTCCCCCTCCCTGGTGCTAGTTAGGCTGGTGGAAAAAACCAACCAAATAAATAAAAATTTAAAAATTATTATATTATATTATATTGTATTACAAATGTATATCTGGTTATGATTTTTTGTCTATTTCAGTAATATTTTTCAGAATTTGTTGTCTTGATGTTTTAATTTTATACATCTAATTTAATTTCAATTAATATTTCTGTTTAATATACACAAATTATCCTGGTAATTATAGTTGCATGTAGTATTTTGTTCTCTATGTTATTTTAAATTAACATTGTATGACTATGCCCAGATAGGCACCCTTGTTTATACACAAGCTGATTAACTTCAACCCAATGTTGTGCAGAAATTTCTGATATATATGTAAGGATTATTGTAGGATCAGGACATTTGAAGTACATTGAACTGTCAAGCAGATACCTTTTCCATTTAAGTAATTTCTACATTTATTAGGTAGCTTGATTCCTCATATGAACACTTGTATATGTTCAAGTATGTGCATCTGCTTGTGGTTAGACAAGGAGAGAAACAGAATGTGTAAATTACTTTAAGGAGGAAATTTTAGCATAAAAGCATTAGATTCAACCATCTTTTTGAACTGTACTTGAAAAATATGGCTAGGAAATTAATTTATTAATAATAAAACCAGCAAATGCTTGATAGCTGAGATTTTATTTTTCAACATTATTTCACGTAAATATCCCAAATGGTTTATAAAACCATAATTAAAATATTTCTGGTAATGACAACCCATGTAGATTGGATTAGATCTTGTCAGTCAGCTCTGAAGAGTCACAAGCCTGCATTTTAAAGAACATTCCCATGAGTCCAAGAATTCAGCTTTCCAAAAATGAAAAGAGAAACAGGCCTTTTAAAGAAAGATGAGGTCCTAAAGGACTTCCTGCTTTTTCAATTATTTGTAACTTTTTAAACATTCATACCCTTCAGTTTAGATCTGTGTCTCTAATTTATAATTAATATGTATAACAGATCTAGAAAAACCCCCAAACAACTAAAGCACCTTGTGGTTTTTTTCTGTATTTCACCGAGTCCACTGTCAATGACTCATTTTAGGGAGAGAAGTCAATGTCAGTAAGTAATAGAAGTTTTCCTCTGTTAGCTCCACTTTCAACTCCATGATGAATTATTTAAATGTAGAGAGCTTCATTTGTGGTTACTCTGGATACTAGTCAAATTCCCTGAGAAGACTGTTTACATGATATTTAAAATTTCCATTGCTTCCAATTGAATGAAACCCTTTATGTTTTATTACAGAAAGTATAACTAGAATATCAAACTGAAGATCAAACTGTCACTTCAAATATCCATGGATTTGACCATGCTTGTTGGTAATATCAACTAAAATCTAAAGAAAAGAAAATTTCCCAACCTAAAAAGTAAGATCTACAGATTTTAAAAGAATTGCATATGCAAGATTCTTCTACTTCTCATAGAAATTCAAATACTATCCTTTTAATAGTCAATTGACATTTTTATACAGTATTCAGTGCAGCACAATGTCATCTTTTTGCAGACTTCCTGATATCCTTTCATATATAAAAACACAAGAGATGATTGGTATCAATATGTTGTAGTTTAACGCAGCTAAAACAACACCACAGCCATTCGCTCACTTGCTGCACTCAGTGGGATGGTGGAGAGAATCAAAAAACAAGGTAAAACTCATAGGTTCAGATAAAAAACTGTTTAATAGGACAGAAAAGGAAGAGAACACTACTACTATTACTACTACTACTACTACTAATGATAAAAGAATATGCAAAACAAGTGATGCACAGCACAATTGCTCACCACCCTCTGACAGATGCCCAGCTAGTTCCCAAGCTGTGGCCCTCCCCAGCCAACTGCCCCCAGCTTATATACTGAGCATGACATCATATGATATGAAATATCCCTTTGGCCAGATTGGGTCAGCTGTCCTGGCTGTGCCCCCTCCCATCTTCTTGTGCACGTCCTGCGGGCGGAAGGCTCATGCCTTCTTGCTGGCAGGACCTGGGAAGCTGAAAAGTCCTTGACTTACTTGTAAGGACTGCTTAGCAACAACTAAATCATTAGTGTAATATCAACATTATTTTCATACTAAATCCAAAACACAGCACTATACCAGCTACTAGGAAGAAAACGAACTCTATTCCAGCTGAAACCAGGACATAATACTCTGAACATTTCAGCACTTGGCCTCAGAGAGAAAATTTACTGTGTTACATACATTTTTAGTACAATGCCTGCTAGGGGATCCCTGCCTGGAAATGAGTGTGGGACTGAAAAAAAGCAACCAGTGAGGGACCCAAAAAACCAAACTTGTATATATGACACCTGGAGGTGTGTTTTAATTACTTTTAATTAACTAATTAGAATTAATGTTTTTAAGCCATTACTTAACTATATTTTACTCAGAAATGTTGAGAGGCCCACAACACGGAGCTGGTTCCCAGAATACACCTTGCTGACACCCCAAAGCACTTTCTTAAAAATTTGCTTTTCCCCTCACTACAGCATTTCCAAAAATGTGGAGTTTCTAGAAATTATGTTCAACTACATTCTACAGTGTATTTGAGAGATAGAATGCTGTCCTACTCAGATGATAGATAAGGGCCCAAATCTCTTCAGACACTAGAGAAAATTAAACTTTGGTCTGAACTATGTTTAATTTAGTAAATTAATCATATCCTGACTTAGTTATAGCTTTTGAGATATTATTTAAAGGGTACATAGTATCTACTCAGTGTATATTGCAAAGTTTATGTTTAAACTAGACCATGAACTGTCTAATGTTGTAAAGACTGAAGTCCTTGTAGCATGTCAAGATACAAAGTTTTGGCATAGGGGAAGTTTAACGCTAGAAAAAGGAAAATCTATTTGTCTCAGGAGCTTTCAGGAATACATGGCAATTAATCTAATCTGTGGTTGTGAGGATCTATAATTTGAATTTAGTTATCAAAGCTGAGTCATTCTTTTGTGGTTAAAGCTCTGGTATCACCAGATTGATTGATTATCTGACCAATGTTTAAGTAAAATATCAGAAATCAGCTTTATAAAAAGTATACTTATTTTAATATGTAAGTTATAGTCTTTCATAGATCTGCTATCCAAAACGAAGATCTTATTCAGTTTACAACATTTTTTTAAAGTCTTTCAGAATTTGTAGTCATGCCTACCTGTGGAAGTATTTAATTAGGTTTTGTCCTCTAAAAAAAAGGGACGATAGCAAGTTTCTCATAATAGAAAGAATGCAATCTATTTTCCAGAAAACCAAAAGGGTATCTCAAGCCTAAACAAATGTTAACATTAAATCATTTGCAGCTACACTACTTTACAAATGATCATTCTGTCATTCTTAAATCACTACCAGAAAAAATCAAATCGTCATATCTTATTGGCCATTGTATCTTGAGAAAAGGTAGGATTTGATTTCAGAGCGCAAAGATGTTACTGGAAAACAAAATGCTAACAATCCATCCTGAGCCTTAACTGTAAAGTTTGAGAGCGGTTTTTCCACTCTCTCCATAATGAGTTGTTTTGGCCACGAGGCAGCTTAGATAGACCCTAATTCAATATGAACTTTGGATTTTAGCATGTATGGTCTAGTTCTTTCCTAAAATTTTCTGCCAACAGAATATAAAGGAAAAAAGGGAGGAGAGATAATGCTCTTAAATGAAAAGCAGACTGTTACTCTTTGACACCATATTCCACAGTCTTAGTCTGTGCTCAGATTGTGGCATTTCCAACAAACACTGTTTCATGACTTCATTATGAACTAGTAGCCTTCATATTTTTAAACATTATCAGCTATGTATTAAACATATTTTTCATTTATAAAATAGTATGAATATCATTTTTCAATGAGGCTTGATGCATATATAGAATAACTTTCTTCAGTGATAAACTGGATGGGCAAATTAGAAAAAGACTTACATTTTCAGTTTATTTGTTGTTACTTACTCATCTAAGCTCCTTTCAGTGTGGGTAAATTTGATTTAATTACAAATGTCAGATAAATATTAACTAAGATTCTTTTAAATAAAAAAATGTTGTGTAACTCAAAAAATAATGTTTTAAAATTAGTTTTAAACTACAGTATTTGACTGTAGCATTTAAGTAAGTCACAGACATTTTTTAACACAAGGAATTGTTCTAGGGGGAGATTTTCATGCAGAAAACCCTATGAGATAAATGAATTATCGTGTTTATAACCTGAAAGCAGAATTAGAATTCACTGCAAAATAATGTATTGATACTTGCATTAAATTACAAAATTCCCATCTCTGAGAATTATTCTAAATATACTTTCTGAAAAAAAAAAAGCAGTTAGAGAAAAAATAAATGACACCAAATAAAAAAATTAAAGCCTAGTTAATCCCTAGCTCAGGTTCATTGCCTATAAAAGGAGGGTGCAGTATTACTGATTGCATCAGAGTAACAACTCTTGTCTCAGCAATGAGACGGACTGCAAATATGTTCCATTTCAGTGGTTTGATGCACAGCACTGATCAATCTTGTTCGTCTTGTGGCCTATAATGCCCATAAAGGAAATCTTTTTTTTTTTTCTCTCCATGTTGAATTTTACTGCTGCTGCTGAATTATTTCTACACAAAGGGTGGCCACAATATTCTTGTCCACACATTGCAGGTAAATACGAATAGATCAGAAACTCCTTACAGTCATCTTGAACAACAGGAAAACAGAAAGTAAAGTTGGATTTTTAAAAGGTCTATGTTATTTTTTTACGAATGTCCCACTGATTTTCAATGGATTTTTACTCTTTTTAGAAGATGTCAACATTGTGCAGAGGTATCAGCTTGCATTGACTGCATTTGAACTAGTGTGGGGACTGGAAGTAGTATAGCTGCATTAAGTTTAAGCTAATTCATGAAGCTGAGAAATAGGTTTGCTAATTTCAGTGAAGCATGATGATGGTGGGCATAGCCAGCCATGTTTTCTTTGGCAAGTTAGATTGTCTTTATGTATGACAGATTAGTAATTACAATATTGTTTCTGTAAGAACGTTAGTTAATACATGAAACTTCTGCATGAACCTGTAAAGATGTTTTGCAAATTCACCGTAAAAAGATTGAATTATAGAATCATATCATAGAACCATAGAATGGTTTGGGTTGGAATGGACCTTAAAGATCATCTAGTTCTAACTCCCCTGCTGCGGGCAGGGACACCCTCCACTAGACCACATTGCCCAAAGCCTCATCCAACCTGGCCTTGAACACTTCCAGGGAGGGGGCCTCCACAACCTCTCTGGCCAACCTGTTCCAGTGCCTCACCACTCTAACAGTAAAGAATTTCTTTCTAACATCTAATCTAAATCTACCCTCTCCTGTCACTACACTCCCTGATAAACAGTCCCTCACCATCTTTCCTGTAGTCCCCCTTCAGGTACTGGAAGGCTGCAATTAGATCTCCCCAGAGCCTTCTCTTCTCCAGGCTGAACAATCCCAACTCTCTCAGCCTGTCCTCACAGGACAGGTGCTCCATCCCTTTGATCAGTGTCGTGGCCCTCCTCTGGACTCGCTCCAACAGCTCCATGTCTCTCCTGTACTGGGACCCCCAGAGCTGGACGCAGTACTCCAGGTGGGGTCTGACAAGAGCAGAGTAGAGGTGCAGGATCACCTCCCTCGACCTGCTGGTCACACCTCTTTTGATGCAGCCCAGGACACGGTTGGCTTTCTGGGCTGCAAGCGCACACTGCCGGCTCATGTTGAGCTTCTCATCAATCAATACCCCCAAGTCCTTCTCCTCAGGGCTGCTTTCAATCCATTCCTCACCCAGCCTATAGCTGTACTTGGGATTGCGCCGACCCACATGCAGGACCTTGCACTTGGCCTTGTTGAAATTCATGTGGTTCACATGGGCCCACCTCTCCAGCCTGTCCAGGTCCCTCTGGACGGCATCCCTTCCCTCCAGCGTGTCGACCACACCACACAGCTTGGTGTCGTCGGCAAACTTGCTGAGGGTGCACTCGATCCCACTGTCCATGTCGCCGACAAAGATGTTAAACAGTGCCGGTCCCAGTACCGACCCCATGAGGAACACCACTCATCACTGTTCTCCACTTGGACATTGAGCCAGACAAATATGGACGTATAATTGACATTATATTCCAAGTAATTATTTTATAAATAATTCAAGACTTAGTACTATAAAAGAATAGTATTTGAGAGAAAGATGGTTGATCTTGCTTTCTAGACTTATTGTCTGGGTGACTTTTTAAAAATGCCTTGCAATGCAAGAAACTGACCTTAACTACCAGGCTGAAAATATCAGTCTCAGCTTTACTGGCCTCTGATGCTTTGATACATGTTATTTATATGACAACTAATATCACTGCCTTCTGGTATAATTTTGTTTTCCCAGGCAGCCAAAAGTCATAGCATTTATCTCATAATAGAAGCAATAATTATAATCAAGCACAAGACTTTCAATTTTATTTGTGAAAGTCAGTGTATATTTGAGTCTATGTATATTTGTGTTGATAGTTTGCTTCTGAGGTATAGTAACAGGATTCTAGGACTAAACTGTCTAAAAGCAGCTTAATGCTCTTTAAAGTAAATATTTATCAAGTAACTATATTACCTGAAGTAAATGTCAGCATTCCCATAAAGCAGTGTGCTGTGACTACTCAATGCACTGTGTATCTCACCCTGGTGAGCCCCCGCACTCCCCTGTCTCTGCCAGTGATGCAACCAGCAGCCGTGATCTCACCGTGTACACCCAAACTCAGGGCTCTGGTTGCTACCCATGGGTCTGGGGCTGTGCTTTGGCTGATCATCGACTTCACAGCCCTCCTTCACTACAAAAATACACCTTCTGTTTTTCTTCCTACCTTACCTCCCATTTATCTTCATTAATGCCTCCAAGTTTTCAATTCTGAGCACCAACACTCCATTTCTTTCTCCTCTGTGGAGAAATTCCATCTTCTCTAGCACTGAGCTTTGGACATTCAAGCAAAAACTTTTTTTTCCAGTGCCTGAAGAGGCAGAACAATTCAGATAATTGGTTTCACTGATTAGACATACATCATTCCTTGCTGAGAGTGCCTGAAAGAACTGAGGCACATGGCTTGTGATGTGCTGCTGAGGAGCAGAGGTAGCAAGACATCAGAATATAAGGCTTTATTTGTTGATAGTCAGGAAGAGACCAATGAGGTTGGTAGATACAAAACTTTAAACTAAGATTCCCTGTAGTTAAATCCCAACAAGATCTATTCCAGTACTGATTTTAGCATTCAAATTATTCATAAATAACTTGCTTATGTTCCATTTAAGAACTTTTAAAAAACATGTCCTCTACTGTTTCAGGTATTTCCTGCTATAGTAATTCCCATAACATGCAACTCAAATCCCAGGTTACAACAATTTAAAGGTATGTCCATTGCAATCTCCACCCCTGGTCCCTTTGGACCAGACCATCGGGTTTAACATTGCAGTGAACTCCTCCCCTTGCCCCTGCTCTGGCTTGGAGTTATCCACAGACTGCAGCCCCTTAGGGCTGTACCTGCTCCAAGTGGAGCCTTATCTATGAGCCACAGTCTCTTCTGGGGTATACCTGCTGTGGCATAGACTTATCCACAGCCACAGTCACTTTGAGGTGCACTCGTTCCAGCATGGTCTTCTCCATGGGCCACAATGCCTTCAGAGATATACCTGCTCCAGCATGGCCTTACCCACAGCCACAGTCCCTTCAGAAGTAAACCTGCTCCAACATGGCCCTACCCATGGCTGCAGCCCCTCCAGGGGTGTAACTGCTCTATCAAGGGCTTATCCATGGCCACACACTTTGAAGTGCTCCAGCATGACCTCATGCACAGCTACTGGTGCTTCAAGGTGTACCTGCTGCAGTATGGACTTATCCACAGCCACACATGCTTTGAGGTGTACCTTCTCCAGCATGGACTTATCCTTGGGCCACGATCCTGTCAGAGGAATACCTGCTGCAGCAAAGACATAACCACAGCCACAGATGCTTCGAGAGGTGCCTGCTCTGGTGTGGACTTATTCACGGCCACACACGCTTTGGGGTGTCCTGCTCCTACGTGGACTCATCCACAGGTCACAGTCCCTTCGACTCAAGTGCACACAGGAGTTCCAGCCTGTCCTGTGCAGCAGCACAGAAACAGCGGCAATGCCCCAGCCATCTGCCAGCCCAGGCACATCACCATTGCTGTTATCAAAATGTTCCCAGGCACAGCACAGTGAGACGATCAGCACTAAGCAGTTCAGCAGCGAAAGCAAAAAGCAGCCACTAACAAGGACTAGACTCTACTGTGCAGTAAGGCAAGCAAGCCCCATGCAAGCACAACAGCTATAAATTCTATCATCTAGCACATTCCAATCAAATCTGTCATTATCTTGAACACTTCGAGCCCCACACTGAGTGCCAAAAAGGGCTGTCGTGGTTTAACCCCAGCTGGCAACTAAGCCTCACGCAGCTGCTTGCTCACTCCCCCATGGCAGGATGGGGGAGAGAACTGGAAAAGTTAAAGTGAGAAAACTCGTGGGTTGAGATAAAGACAGTTTAATAGGTAAAGCAAAAGTCGTGTGCACAAGCACAGCAAAACCAGGAATTCATTCACGACTTCCCATAGGCAGCCATTTCCAGGAAAGCAGGGCTCCATCACGCATAACGGTTACTTGGGAAGACAAACACCATCACTCCAAACATGTCCCTCTTCCTTCTTCTTCTTCACCCAATTTTGTATGCTGAGCATGACGTCATATGGTATGGGATATCCCTTTGGTCAGTTGGGGTCAGCTGTCCCAGCTGTATCCCCTCCCAACTCCTTGTGCACCCCCAGCCTCCTCGCTGGTGGGGTGGGGTGAGAAGCAGCAAAGGCCTTGGCTCTGTGTAAGCACTGCTCAGCAGTGACGAAAACATCCCTGTGTTATCAACACTTTTCAGCACAAATCCAAACACAGCCCCATACCAGCTACTATGAAGAAAATTAACTCTATTCCAGCCCAAACCAACACAGTTATAAAACAAGACAATGAAACAGCATACTTACTTCTTTTTGTGTACTAAGTCAAACAAATCATTTTTTTTTCTTCATATTCCAAAGCATCTCAAATTGTGGATTAAAAAAAGCACAAAAAAATGAATTCTGAAAGGCAAATAACTTAATGACATTAAAAGGCACTGTAAATAACTGCTTAAATTTCAGAGTTGTTGCTCTTTTAATGTGCTACATACTATTAGAGAAATGATGTAATATTGATTTAATTAATTTACTATGTTGCTTGTAGAAAAAGCTACCAGCTGTTTTATAAAACTTGTAAGAGTATAGCTCACTCCTGTGATTTTTCTAATTGAATACTATGATACTACACTTGTACATGAGTAATTATATGCATCGCTAATCCCTGTCTTTCTCTTAATAAGGCTGTTCATATGAATAATGTTTACACATTTTGCTTCTAAATAGGAAACTAGACAATAAAATAAAGAGAAGGAAATGCAATCACAATTTAATAATAAAACAAAACAAAATAAAAGCAACTAGAAAGAGCAGATAACTCACAAACAAAACCCTGCTCCAGGATGCGAGTTCAAATTTTTAAACAGCTGTTTTTCCATTCTTGACTATTTTGTCCTTTCCTCTTCCCTACATGTAAGAAAGTTATTAGCTACCCTTTATTAAGCCCTCACCCTGAAAATGCTTGGAAATATGAATAAAGTTTACGGGAAATCAGATTATCAACAAAATTAAAGCACAGAGCTTTTCATGAAGAATTGGCAATGTTGTGGGGTTTTTTACAGAAAAGTTTTTGTTAAGATTTACTTTCAATAATCTGAAAAATCACCAGTTGAAATAAATATTTCTAAAAATATTTAAGAATAACCCCACCTATGCTGTACTAACAAGAATTTTTAGTTTTCCCCCAAATTATAACTTATTTAAAGTAATTGGCATTTGGGTTTTCAAGAGTTATATATTAAAGCTGTGTGATAAGTCATCTCTCTGTTTAAAAATTCAGTAATTGCATTTGGCATAGCATCAATGTATAAATGTCCAGTGTTAAGGATAAATAAAATACTGCTTTTCCATACTAAAAATTACATTAAACTACTTCCATATTAAAAAAAAAAAAAACCAAAAAAAACCTGAAGAAAGATTTGAATAAAAGATTGTTGTAAGCTTTTTAAAAAAAACAAAACCAAAACCAAAAACCCAACCCAAAAACCAAAACAAACAAAAAACCCCCCAACATAAACCTCACAAATTACAGGAAAAAAGGCATTTTTTCATAGAAATCACAAATTTGTATTTTTAACAAAAACGTGTTTAATCTGAAAAAGTTAACTCAGTTCTTCAAGGTATCTGTGTTCAACTCATACTGTGCATTTGCCTGCTATCAAGATATCATTATTCCAACTTGGTCTATCCAGAAGTTTATAGCCAAAGAAAGATTTTTATTTGAGGAAAAGGGACAAAAAATTAAAGAGTCATAGTGGGGGGAAAAAAAAAGAAAAAAAAGCACCCAGTTTTATAACAGCTATCTAAATCTAGTGTAAGATTTGAGATTCTGAAGATGCAAGTGCATCCTTCATGGCTATGGACCTTGCAGTGTTTGAAAAACTCTGCCTCGTAACTCCTAAATCTCTAGTAGCTCTTTCCAAGCAAGTGGGAAAGAGGCAATGATTGGCTAGTCATAACAATTAATATTGTGATTATTCAAGTGGATGCAATTATCTGTAGTATTTAAGTGTTTGCAGAATCAAATTCACAGTTTCAAAAGTGAAGCATACTATGTGCATGATTTTAAATATTCATAATTTGAAACTTGTTCTTAAGTTTCACAGTACTCAATCAAGCAGACGACTGATTATAGAGCGACCACAGAAAGACTTCAGAAATGCTATACTTAGTTCAAATCAAGAGCCCATACTATCTCTTTGCATGACTATCTCTGTACCTGGACTTCGCTGAGTATCATTGTGTTCCTGCTGGCTCATCCCTCCATCCTGTCTGTGTCCTTCTGGGCGGCAGCCCTGCACTTGCATATATTGGCCGGACCAGGCCCAGTTTGATGTCATTTGCAAACTTTATGAGCAAGCACTCCACCACATTCTTGAGGTCATTGACTTCTCGAGGTCATTTAACATTGACATGTTAAATGGAACAGTTTTCAGAACACATATATTCTTATATAAAATAGCTGAACACTTTTAAAATCACAATTTTAGTAGAAAAATGGCAGACATCTCTGGTACTGCTTTCTTATATTTCTTGATGGGTTTCATTTTCAAAAGAAAATCTGTAACAAAATATTCATAGTCATGAAATGAATGTTGTACAAAGAGGGAGAGAGAAAGCTGTAGAATCTGCTCGGGGGGTGTTCTTTAAAGAAATTAATCAATTAACTGTCCTTGATTTTATACGCTATTTTACAGATTAAGTTTTTTAAAGTTTATTATACAGATTCACTTTTTTTCTGCTCAAATGTATGGTTAGATATAATATTAATACATTTTGCAACATGTAAATCTCAGTAGAATCTATGTTGGTGTCTTTTAGATCAGCTTGTCCTTTTTGGTCAAAATCAGTTGATGCAGTCAAACTGAAATTATAATCTACTGATACGGTCCTAAATTAATTTTCCATTGTCTTAGAAGCATCTTGCATGCCCATTTACATTTAGTTCAGGTCAAGGAGCTTACTCCAGTACTTTATCTTTACTGGGTATTTTACATTCTTTATCAATTGATACATATTAATGATTGCATATATAAACATTTGTATACAAGAAGTTCACTCACTGAGTGGGGATTTAAGGAACATCTGTCATCTTCATATAACCTCATAAAACAATGGGCATCTCAGGATGTTAGTAAATGGATCATATTACACAGAACAGACTAAAGTACAATCACCCACTGAAACATTGTGTGGTACTGTTCTGGTTATAAATTACAGCTAATGTGACATTGTAATCTGTATGACAAACTCCTGGAGACTGCACTAGGAAAATATTAATAGCAGAGGAAGAAGAAAAACTATTAATGAAATTCCTCAAATATATTTAAATAAAACCAGGAATGATGTCATTTCAGTATTAATATAGCTAAATCAAAGCATCAGTATGTTGTTTATGCTTGTAGATCTGTTTAACATGACAGAAATCTCCTTTTTCATGTATTTTTCATCAACGTATCTAATGTAGTTTCTGAATCTCTAGTAACTAGCATGAATTTTCTAGAGCATTTTATGTTTCTTTGAGATTGGTTCTTGCTGTCAGCTAGTAGAATAAAGACTGTAATCTTCCTTCAATACTTCCAGTCTTGTAGTATTAATGCTGAATTAGACATTGCTAATTTAAAAAAAAAAAAAAAAAGCAGCAAAACCCAAAACAAAACAAACAAACAAACAAACAAAAACCAAAACCAAACCACAACAGAAAACCTGAGGACTTCAGTGTTTTACACATTTTAAAGACAAGAAGGGTACAGACTGCTGTATTCATAAATAAATTAAATTATTAATAATTTCAAAATAGACTTTAGGAGGCATAATAAAATTAAATTTGTATTAAAAAGAAAGGTGGAAACTTAAATAGTACTCCTAATCTCCATTCTGTAGGCTTACTTTTACAGTTATGCAACATTTTATAAAAATTACTTAAGTTATATATGCCAATAAGTATAAATAAAGCAATTTCCTTAAATGAAATATCTCATTAAGATAGATTTTGAAGAGAAATCGCAAAATGCTTTGTAAGACTCAATCACTATACTGACAGAAAAATTAATATTTTTAGAGCATTCAGAATATCAGATACACAATGAATACTTCTTAGAATGCACAAATCCTTTCTTTCAAGAACAGTCTTGTGGATTGGCAAATGCTTTCATTTTGCTTCTCTTTTTCTTTTTTTTTTTTAAATTCAATAGTCTAGCTTTATATTCCTTCATCATAACTGCAGTATTTAAAGTGTAGAGATATAATTTAAGGTAAGATGCAAAACAAAGAGTTTCATGCAATTAATCTACCATTTAATTTGACAAAATTTTGTCATTCAGCAATATGCAAACAGTGCTCTCTTTTGACCAAAAGATCTCCAAGCTATTGTCTCAAGATCAGATGATATTCAATCTTGGCATTATTTTATCATAAAACTAAGGGAAAGAAGATTTTTTTTTTTTTTTTTTTTTTGGTACCAGTTTTTCAGACTTCAGTTTCACAAAGCCAGTGAAATACTGAGACCCTTCTGTTGAGTTAGTGGAAGTAAAGAAAGTCAGTTTTCCCAAAAACACCTAGGTGGTTTCACTTTGTCATATTATGTAGCTCAAAGTCATATCAAAATATAAGTTTTGTACAGGTCAATATTACTTAACATGTACATCATAAAAAGCTTTAGACCACAAAACAAAAACACACTGTCATAAGACTGTTCTTATGTTCAGTGTTGCTCTATCCATTTCATGTACTATGCAGACTGTAAGCCAACTTAATGACTGTACTGGCAATAACTGAAGGATTTCCTTTCCTTCTTACATGTTTTAACTGTTCAAACCATGCCAGTTCTTATCTTTATAGTAATTATTTACTATGCCTTGCATGTGTATTTTCATTCAAAAGATTCAAAAGAAGAAATCTGATTTTTTTTTTTTTTTTTTTTTTTTTTTTTTTTTTTTTTTTTTTGAGATAGTGGCCAGTTCAATGTTTGGCTTGTGTTACAATACCTCATGTGTTTGGCTATAAAAGTTCTTGGTTCATGCCAGATATGTCAACCAGTCGTAACAATCTTACCCATATCAATAGTAGTGCCACAGCCAGGATACATCATAGATATATGCAGTGTATTATTTGAAGGGAAAAATAAAATCTTTTATTAGAGCAACTGAAATTTTGGGGAAAAACTTTTGAGCACAGGACTTTTCCTCAGGTTTAAAAGTAGTATTTTCCTAAAAATGTATGTATGTTTCTTATTTGGAAATATTGATTTATGGATAAAATTGCCATTAAAAGAATATATCTAAACAATACTAAACTTGAAAAGGTTGGAAAATTTCAAAATTAAAATGGTGGTCAAATTTAATTCCAACCACTTATTTTTTCATCTGTTGATAGCCATGTATTCGTTAAGGAAGGGAGATAAAATGAAAGGTCCTATGAGGTGTGTGGTAAAAGTATACTCTTTCCAGGTAATGAATCCTAGTTATAACTACTCTGTTGAAACAGAAGGAGCTTAGGCTTCAGTTGCTTTGTGTCTTCTAATATCCTAATTTAAACTTATTCCTTTTTTAATTATCATATTCCTGAACTACGTAATGTCTTGCTTAAGAAGCAAGTCCCTCTTCAGCAATGAAAAGGTTGATCTCAGGCCCATTTTGAGGATACAGAGAGCACTAAACCAGATTAAGATCTGTGGATTATATGACATCTGATCATGTAATTAAATATTTATAGTTCCAGAAGGAAATAAATATGAACTTAAGTTTCAGTCAATCTTTATTCTTTCACTTAGTGACATGTGAATGTTTAACTTGGTCATGATCAGCTTCACTGGCTCCTTTTCTATCTCCATTACTCTTAGCAGTTCTGCTTTCCTATTTTTTCCCATTTCTCTCAGAAATTCCCTTCATACAAGTTTGTCAAGGCTGTTCTGGCCATCTCTTCCACCAGGAAAAAACTCTGCTCAGCCTACGCAGCCCTTGACTGAAACTTACTTTCAGAAGACAGGAACCGTAGAGCATGTTGTTATCATTTTTTCCCTCTAATCTTATATCTAAATACTCTTTTTCAAAAGGCTGAAAAAAGATAAGAAGATTAATGAAAAAAAGTCATACTCTAGCAGATTCTAAGTAGGGAAATATGCTTTAGTTTGCACTTCAGTGTCAACTACTTTTTCTCTGACAAAGTTAGAAGTAGTGACAAGCAGATCCTGTCAATGGAAGCTGCCACTCTATGTGGTGGTATAAGCTTTGCCTATTTAACAGGTAGACAGATGGGTTAAAAGGTTTGCTAGTGGGAACTTGAGTTCATAGTCATGAACTTCAAAAAACATTTCAAACCGATTTTTCTATACTCTATAATTTAAAAAAAAAAGTGAAATTATTTATTATATCTTCTTTTTAAGACAGATTTAACAATCTCAATTTTGACAAAGCTCTTTAGAGTTCTTTACTATATTAAGAAACCAGTACTTTTTACATTATCTCTAGCAAACTATTTTAGCTTTTCTTGATAATCAACACTGATCACCTGCATTTCTTGATTACTAGTTGGATGCCTAGCTTAGGACAGTTATATAAGTTTCCTTTATAAATAATGGAAAGAAAAGGGAAGATACAGAAGGAAATTCATCCTACCTGAGATGTGTAAGGTAGGTGGGATGAATTCCCCTTCAAAGATCTTTCTGGAGATGTGGAAGGGATTTGAGCACCTAATTTTTAGACAGTTACTGTCAGAGAGGGTGAATTCAAGACCAAGGTTTCAGCAAGTATAGACTATGACTCACACTGGCATAAAAATTCTTGACACCATTCTGCTCTGTGGTGTGATACTTTGTTAATTGTGTAGACCAAGCTCATAGCAAAGTTTCTACCTGACATATGATGTCAGGGACACACTGTAAGTTCTGACTTTCAGTATCTTCCTACACTGGCATTTCCCAGGTTTTATGTATAATTTAGCTTAATTAAATTTAAATAACTTTTTTTCCAAATTAATCTTTGTTTTGATTTGGTTTGGTTTTTTCCTACTGGATATCTTTTATTTTTATTTCTCATCGTAGCAGGTGTTCACATACCTCCAAGACAGTATCTAAGATGATAGCAGCATTTAATTTGATTATTTTCAATGGGAAATGAGATTATCGATGATATTAGAATATAATTTAGGACATAGTACACTTCTGAAAATATGCCTGTTATTAGAAGTACTTCAGTTTCAGTGATGTAATGTACACAAATGTTTTGGTTTAGTACTGTGCAAGAGAGGCCTGAATTTCACCTGGGAAGAATTTTGTCTTTTACTATAGGTCATTAGTGTCATTTAGGAAATAGTATGCTTTAGTGCCTTATATTAAACTTTTATAAAATGCTATACTGGAATGCATTTAAAGGCAATATTGACTCACAGCTCATTGGGTTGATTGGTGTTTCTTCATGGGTCATTGCAAGTAAGGCCATTTACATCTTGTGTGATCTTTTAATACATAAGTAGAATATATTTAATGTATATTTATTGCACCTATTACATTTAAAATAAATGTAGTGATGGAATTTTACAAATTTTGGTTACTCTACAGCAAATTTTGAAAAAAGTATTCTACAGATCCACTGTGCATTGGTGAAGGCTAACTGTCTATTAAAACAATGTCAACACCACTGCTTGGGCATTTTTATTTAATTCTTAGAAATTCAGACTGTGCATACAGGCTAAAGTTTGTCACTATATGTAGGTTGCAAAAATAGTTACTAGAATGAGATTAAGAAAGAATGTGTCAGAATAATGGCAGTGATATTTCCTGTGGGAGGTACTCCTGCATCGAATCAACATCACGGTTTTCTCTTAAACTTGGATTCTAGCATATATAGAGGAATGTTCTATGGTTGTATGATTTTTAATGAAGAAGTAAATAGATAGAGAAAACTTTTAAATAACTGTTGACAAGAATTAGGCACAGAAATAAATATTAAAAGAAAAGCAGAAAATGAAAAATCCTTGTATGATTAACATTACTGAGAAGATACAGAATTCTATGAGTTCTCAAAACAGTCAGTTGTATACTTCACATAACATATTTCACCATACCTACTTCTAATATAAACATGGAATACTTAACTCTATACAAAGAAATCTTCAGATAAGCATTGTAACAGATTGCTTTTGCAGGTTCTCCAAACAGGCTGGTCAATAAAATACCAGTGTCTTAAAATATGCCCAGAGAAATCATGGAATCATAGAATAGTTTGGGTTGGAAGGGACCTCAAAGATCATCTAGTTCCAACCCCCCTGCCAATGGGCAGGGACACCCTCCACTAGACCAGGTTGCCCAAAGCCTCATCCAACCTGGCCTTGAACACTTCCAGGGAGGGGACATCCACAGCTTCTCTGGGCAACCCGCTCCAGTGCCTCACCGCCCTCACAGTAAAGAATTTCTTCCTAATATCTAATCTAAATCTACACTCTTTCAGTTTAAACCCATTACCTCTTGTCCTATCACTACATGCCCTTATAAACAGTCCCACTCTAGCTTTCTTGTAGGCCCCCTTTAGGGATTGGAAGGCTGCTGTAAGTTATCCCTGGAGTGTTCTCTTCTCCAGGCTTAACAACCCTAACTCTCAGCACCTATCTTCATAGGAGAGGTGCTCCAGCCCTCTGATCATCTTCGTGGCCCTTCTCTGGACTCACTCCAATACACAGATGCATGACTGACCAGGATATTTATTCATGCACCATTTTTACCCGGGTGAATAATTCTCTAAAGCAATTTTAAACACAAATGTAATAGATATGTATGCTCAAAATCTATGACATTTTGAGTTCATCAGCTTGTATGTAGCTGTGAAAAGGAAATGGATTCCTTTGTCCCCAACCTCCAACCCAGTTATCTAATATAGCTGAGAGACCACAACACAACATTTCTTGTCAGAGTGAGTAGAAATTGTTTCTTTTTAAGAAAGTCTAATTCTTCAGTCTTCCTCTTTTTTATTACCGTTTGCTGTGGATTGAATTATTGATGACCTGTTGTCGTGGTTTTACCCCAGCCAGCAGCTGAGCACCATGCAGCCGCTCGTTCACTCCCCCTCATTGGGATGGGGGAGAGAATTAGAAGAGTTAAAGTGAGAAAACTCGTGGGTTGAGTTAAAGACAGTTTAATAGGTAAAGCAAAAGCCACGTGCACAAGCACAGCAAAACAAGGAATTCATTCACCACTTCCCATGGGCAGGCAGGTATTCAGCCATCTCCAGGAAAGCAGGGCTCCGTCACACGTAACGGTTACTTGGGAAGACAAACGCCATCGCTCCGAACGCCACCGCCCCCCCTCTTCCTCTTCCCCCAAGCTCCTTATAAACTGAGCATGATGTCATCTGGTATGGGATATCCCTTTGGTCAGTTTGGGTCACCTGTCCTGTCTGTGTCTTCTCCCAACTCCTTGTGCACCCCCAGCCATCCCGCTGGCAGGGCAGTGCGAGAAGCAGAAAAGGCCTTGGCTCTGTGTAAGCACTGCTCGACAATAGGTCCATATAACAAAAACATCTCTATATTATCAATGCTGTTTCCAGCACAAATCCAAAACATATCCCCATACTAGCTACTATGAAGAAAATTAACCCTCTCAGCTGAAACCAGGACACCAATCTAGGGTACTGTCAGTTATGGAAGAGATGATACAGAATTTAACAGCAGTGAATGAAAATTGGATGCTTTATTCCAGCTGATGAGCACTGCAGATTTGAAGGTCTTCTCTGCTCGGGATGCTCTTGGAAGTGTTCAAAGCCAGGTTGGATGGGCTTTTGAGCAACCTGGTCTAGTGGAGGGTGTCCCTGCCCATGGCAGGGGAAGTGTGGAACTAGATGATCTTTAAGGTCCCTTCCAACCCAAACCATTATGATTCTACGAAGACAAAGCAGTCTAAAAAAGTAGATGAAGAGAAAGATGATACTATCTCCTATTTGCAACTCTTACTGTATCTGAATTTATCTTAAAAAGGCATTCCAATACCTTAACATATTTATTATATTTTAAAGAAGAACATTTAATGAGAAATATTTCCTTGGTAAATAACCCATGGATAGAGCTGGAGACTGACATCCTACAGCATTGCTGGAGCAGGGACTAATGTCCACGACTAGGCTGAAATGGGACTTTTGAGTCCATGGGCAGCATGGGGAGAGGCCCCAGGGAAGAATCAGCAGACCCATGTAGTGCGCTCAGGACCCTGGCAAACATTTGAACAAAAATGGTGAATAATTTCGTCAACTGGGGTGTCTTGTGTTGATGAAGTTATTGAAGCTCTGCTAGATCTAGTTTATGACTCTCTGTAACTGCAAATCTCCACTGTCATTGTTGAGCATCTCACAGGGATTTTTCACTTTGAACATGTTGAAGTTTGTAGTGTTTCAATCATGGAACAGTTTATTTGGGTTAAAGAACAAGCTGCAGTAGTAAAGTCATTTTTTTGAATTTGAACAATCAAAAAGTACAAACTTGACATCTTTTTCTCACTTTTACTATAGGAACCATATTATTATAGGAAGATATTATAAAGTCAAAAAGCCTCCATATTCATTCCCAATTATTTATTTCAAGAATATAAAATATAAATTGCTAGCATTTTAAATGGAAAGTAAAGGATCAGAATAAATGCAGATCTCTTCCACTAACAGTTTGCTAGATTTTAAAAAAATATATTTTATGCAAGTACATTTCAATTTTTTTCTCTTATCTACACTTATTCACAGGTGTAAGCTCTCAGAAAGAGAAGATTAAATTCTTTGTACAAAGAATTATATGTACAAAAATTATACAAAGCCTATAACCTTTCAGAGTTATGTTAACATTGATAAGTATGAGATTAATGGTCACCAATCAGACACATCTGTGACTAAATAATTCGGTCACTAATATCTTTTACCTTTCAGAATTTCAAAATCATGGTGTGCAAGCTTCTGGGGGGGGGGGGGAAGTGACCTGGTTCTGGCAAGGATAGAGTTAATTTCACAAGGAGCCAGGACAGGTGAGCCAAGTTGGCAGGGGGCTATTCCATACCATGTGACGTCATGCTCACCATAAAAGGGGGGGCTAGTTGGGCAGGGGTGGGTTTGGTGTGGTTTCAGGAAAGGCTGAGTGTCTGGTTGGTTGGTCGTTGGTTCGGTAAATCGTTCTCTGTTATCACTCATTGTGACTATCTGTTATCAGCACTGTTGTTGATTGTTTCCCTCTCCCTTGCTGTCCCAGTAACCTGTCCTTATCCCAACCCTCAAGGCTTTGCCGTTGTTTTTCCATTCTCCTCCCCATCCCACCAGGGGAGGGGTGAGCGAGCAGTGCGTGGCACTCAGCTGCCGGCTGGCGCTAAACCACGTCGAAAGGAAAGGAAAGGAAAGGAAAGGAAAGGAAAGGAAAGGAAAGGAAAGGAAAGGAAAGGAAAGGAAAGGAAAGGAAAGGAAAGGAAAGGAAAGGAGAGGAGAGGAGAGGAGAGGAGAGGAGAGGAGAGGAGAGGAGAGGAGAGGAGAGGAGAGGAGAGGAGAGGAGAGGAGAGGAGAGGAGAGGAGAGGAGAGGAGAGGAGAGGAGAGGAGAGGAGAGGAGAGGAGAGGAGAGGAGAGGAGAGGAGAGGAGAGGAAGAGGAAAGGGAAAAAAAGGTAAAAATAAACAATGCTTACTATTTTCTAGTAGAAGGACCAGAGGAGGGGCTGCTGTGACATTACCAGATCTTGCACAGAAACATGGTCCTGCAGTATTAAAAGGAAAGTAATGATGCCTTTACCTACCTCTGTCTGTCAGTCACTATTCATCAGTAAGGTAAGATCAAGTAAGTCTCCTATTATGTCCTTGTATTGTTGACAAAATGAAAATATGAAGCAAAATTACTGTGCCAAGAGGTATTTTATTTGCAAAAATTACTGACAGAAAAATGGTTTGGGTAGTCTGGAAGACTTTAGTAGTGAAGCCAACTGCACTCCATCAGTGACACGATTACTGTATCGTTCTTAATGTGTAGATGAAATGTCCTGAGACTCCTTTGCCAAGGATCTTGAACTTGCCTCAGTAGACCTCCTAATTCTTTCTGTGATGTTGAATGCACACTCTATTTACTCATTCCCTGTTTATCCTTCCTTTGCAATCTAATTGAAAGAAATAGGATTACTTGGCTCATTCTGTGCAGAAGGTGGTTGCTCCAGGCACATCTTTCAAGACACTGACATTTTCCTGTCTTTTGTTTACTATCAGTCACCTCCTAAGTTAAAATACCTCATGATTATTATGTTCTGAGACAAAGTTTGTAGGGAGAGGTAGAAAGTGACAAACTGATAGAACTGGAAATAAGCTTTCAGTAACACAGTCTTTGTTTAGGTCTTAAACAGAAACAGCAATCTCCCAAACTAGCAACATGTTGAGAACAATTTTTCTGTGTTTAGCTTGATTTTGCTCATCAGTTAGACACTTTGAGTAAAGCTGCAGACTAGGGACCTTTGTAATGGAAAAAATTATAATGCTATTAGTTTCTGTATGACAAGAAAGAGAGATCATCTGTCCTGAGGAAGGAATAAATAAGGTGGAAATTCTAAACTTATGAAATGAACATTTCTAATGAGTTGATTTTTTTTTTTCTCCCCTAACATTCAACTGAGCTATGAATTTTAATTATTGGGATCTTTTGAAGATGTTCTGCTGAACTCCTTTCAAGATCAGTATTGAGAAGTCAAATATTAAATAGACATTTTGTGAAAGACATTCTCCCATTGGTAACTAGGCATCTCTACCCTTTATTACTTTTGCTTTTCTTTTTTTTTTTTTTTTTTTTTTTTAAGCTTGTTTGGGTATGTAATGGTTATATGGCTTAATCTTCAACAAAATTATTCAATGCCCTATGTTGCATTCTCACACTTGGTATATACTGATTCTGAAAATCGTTTTAGGAAGATCATGGATTGTTTGACTGTTAGGAGAAAGCCTTGTTCTAAGACAGGATCTCCTTTCAGTAAATATTATCACTGATTTCTTTAGGAGGAAATAAATTCCAGCACACAGCAAAACAACTTAAGTTTAGCAAAAACATGGTTTTCTTTTGCACTTCTGTCAGTTTACAGGAGTGTAATTTCCTCAAAGGTGTTACCATAGAGAAAGACCTCTTATGAACAAAGCTACTTTTTTAAACCCCTGAGAGAAACTAGCCATGTCTAAGATAGGTCATATCAGCACCATAGCCAAAATTAAAATAGTACATACAAATTACTTCGTTACTTGCAAAACAGATGTCAATAGCAGTTCTACATAATTAATTAGTATAGTCCTTGCCAATTAAGTATGATAACTTTTGAGAAAGAAACTTTAACAATTTTGTAATCATAATATTCATGTTAGGCCAAGTATCTTGAAATTATTTGCTAATCCCACTGATATTTTTCAAGTTTTAAAGACTTAAACAAAGTAACACAAATCCTTTTGCCTCTTTAAAAAAGGTTATTTCAGATAAACACTAAGCCAAAAACACTGATTGTCATGGCAGTGTGTGTCTTCAAACCAAAATAAGGGGAAATCCATTGGAGGGTTTTAGTTTTGTTTTTAAATGATATATAAAATTCAAATCTAAAGTATCAAGAAATAGTAAGTCAAAATAAAATCACCACGGAATTTCATGAAAATAAGAAGAGAGGGAGAAGACAGCTGTATGTTGTGGGGTTTCTTAAATAAATATAAAATTAAATTAAAGCTGATTTTTTTTTTCTTGGGAAAGTTTGTATTTTTAATTGTTCAGTTGATGATACTGCTCATCAAGGTAGTAATTTTTTCAGAAAAAATAAATAAATCTGCAGTTTAGATTTCTAGAAACCACTTTTGGCTAAATGCCAGTACAAATACAAGCACTGCTTTTAAATTTTTTTCTCTCCCTGCCTGCAAACATCCAAACATGTTCAGCAAAAAATAAATACAAGTACTTAAATTATTCTAATAACTTCTACAAGCAATTTCAATATAAGTGTTCTCATTAGTTAATTTATTTAATGATTTAAGAGATAGTATTTTCATTTATGTTTATTGGCATTAGTAGTTTTTTGTTGTATTAATTTTGGGATTTTTCCCTTTACTGAATGTCTTTCATCAGTTTAAACTGAAAGCTTGTGTTTCTGCAAACATAGTAAATAAAGAATTTACATTAATGTTTTAGTTCAGATCAGGACTATAATCTTCAAGTGAATCTCCTAATTATCCCCACTTATCACGCACACTTAGGTTCACATCACAAAGTGGTTTCAGATAGTGTCAGCTGGATTCATTTTGGATGAAAGTGAGACCAAACACAGAAGAAAAAAACATTTCTAGTATTCTCTAGGAGCTAAAATTGCTTCAGTCCAGGGTACCAGTCCAGAACTAACAAAAGTAAAAGCTCAAATAACATAGACATTGAATCTCCAGTATTTGCTGTTTCAGTCTGAAGGCTAGCATCCACTGAGCTTACTAGTGTAGACATACACACTAAATACTCCAAGTAAAAAGCTGGCAGGCGAAGAACAGAATGCCCACTCGATGTATAATCCACTCAAATGGACATAACTTTAAAATCCTTTCCATAATCCTGATGCAAGTATGCATATACAGTATTTACACCGAGGCTTAACATGGCCGTGCAAGCAAAAGGACAGGAATCTTTATGTGGGGGCTTTGAATAGGATTTTGGACCCCTGTAATTCCATCATCCAATGTTGAGTGTATTGGGAATCATACTTTTCAAAGATACATTTGCTTATTCTGTCTTGTAGCAGAGGCAGACCTTTTAACCTGCTTACTTATCAAGAAAATCATGTCCTAGTCCCCTGTTCACCACATTTAAAATGCCTCGCAGAGTAAGTCTACGAGTTCCTTTGACTCTTGCATGGTGGAATCATGTGGTTCAACAACACTGGAAAATGATTTCTTAGGTGTTGCTATTCTTTTTTTTTTTTTTTTTTTAAAAAAGGTTAGTAATGTGTTTAGTACGTTTCATGGATGACATTCTGTCTGAACTTCAAAACAATAAACAGAGCTTCAAGATCAGTTCGAGCTGTAAAAAAACCCCAAACAACACCCCTCCCCCCGCAAAGTACACTATGTAGGGCAAAGAAAAACAAAGAAAATCTAGCTGTATTCTTTTCATATCTAGGCTTTAACTGTTCAAATTTTAGTAAGTTCCAGTCATCCTCGTTATTGATATTTCCTGAGGAAAAAAGAAACAGATTATACTTCTGTAATATGCTTTCTCCATTTGTCTGCTTGAGATTCATATCCACCTCTTGTTATCAGCCTGCGCAATATCTTTTCCCTCTGAAGAAACCTTTAGTGGTTTTAGCATTACTCTCTTGTCGACTTGCCCAGAAGTGGGACTTTCAAATAAAAAGATTCTCTTCACTGATAAGGCTCTCTGTCTTTAAGTAGTAGTATCGCTGTCCTCTCTTTGTTTGCTTTCTGTTTTCTCTAATCACATCCTTTTATTTATATGTGTACAATCAGATGGCATAATATTAATCAGGTAAACTGTAGGTGATGTGTGTATTAAAACAGGAAGCATTCTCCCTTTTGTTTTCATATAGTCTTTTTCCTTACATTGGGGCTGAATAGCAATTTCAAAATTTGGAAAGGTGTTCTACTGTTAAATGATAGGAGTGACACACAACAAAGTCCTTAAATTGTTGTTGTGGAAGATATAAAGCACATATAAATATTGAATACTGCTAGCAGAAAAACCTTCCAACCTGCATAGGAATAGCTGGAATCAGCAGTCAAAGGATGCTCAGGGTAACGTGTTGCAGACTAAGCAATGATACCCCGCCCCCTGTTTATGACCCTTGGGAATAGAGTTTCAGCAACAGAGTGGCAATATATGTACAACTACAATATTTTCTTTTATTATTGTTCCCTCTTTTCTCTAGCTTCATATATTCTTCCCCATCTAGAGCAGCCATGCTAAGGGTTCTAGTTCAGCAAGGCACTTCAGCAGGTGCCCACCTATAAATACTTTGGTTATGCCACTGAAGACTATTGGTGTATTTAAAATTAGGCACCTGCTGAAGAGACATGTTGAATTAGGGCCTGAGTGATTGCACATGCAAATTGTAATTGATAGCAACAGCAATGACAGGAATCCATCTTGGCAGCCAGCTGTTTTGTCTATGCCTGAAAGCTCCTTCTGATTATTATACTCATTTTATAAATGCAGAAAATGACAGTTATATGTTTTGGACATGATAACAGTGCTTTGAGTAAGAAACATTGATTCCAGAATTATTGCACCCTGAATTTCTGTTTTGAAAGATAAGAAAATCAGTACAACTGTTCATATAAAGGTATATTACAAATATTCCCTGGGTTTTGGCAAATGACTTTGCATGAAAATAAACTATAAGATATATCAAGTGAAATATTATTGTCACAAGCCATCATCCAAATATTTACAATGGGTTACCATGAGCATGTTAGCATTAATTTCAGTACACTTATACAGCAAAAAAAGTCTAAACCCCAAGATTTTTGAACAGATTTTAAAGGTTGAGTTGAATCAGAAAAGGTACATAGAGGAACACCTGAACTGGCAGAGAAAATGCTTGCAATTAGTCAATTTTAGAAGAAAGCACCTGAAAAACTCATCTCGACTCCTATAAAATTACATATTTCGTATTGTAACCTTGCTGAGATGAGGAATGTTTGGATGGTACGTGGAGGTAGGCGGTATAGAACAATTTACAAACACATGCTGCCTTCAAATTATAACACTCTCCTACTAAGTAATTATTTGCACATTGTCTCTGTCAGTATTGATTACACTGAATATGTTATTAAAATACTGGATTTTTTGAGAAGAAGAACATGGCTTAGTGGATAAGATTTTCGTCTCTAGAAACAGAAGTTCATTGTGTGAGCATTTGGAATTTAATATTAATTTGTCGGACTTTGGTTGAAATTTAACTATAGCATAGAATCCATACACAGTTAAAATGATTATTAATTAATTAATATGCTCATATTAACAACAGGTACTAACATACGTGTAATAGAATAAAAAAATAAATCTGTTTTAAAGCTTTTCCCTAATGCTAATTAAAAAATGATTTATTAAAATTTATTAAATCATTCTTCATTAAATACTTCTTCATGTATGTTTTCTTTTGACATGAAAATGGATTGCAGGGAAATTACCTGAGATGATTAATGATTTCATCACAGGTATTGGCCAGACCTGTTTATAAGACAGGTAATGGTCAAAGCAACCCTTATCTGTTCTTGGTTATAAGTACCAGAACTGTCCCAAGACTTGGGCATCTGACTGTGACAGAAACAAATACTGTAGCTGTGTGTACTTGATCAAAGCTCAAATCTCACCTAACGACATGTCAACTGCTTCTGAACTTATTGAAGCTGAAATCTGGCATCTCCTCAGGAGATCTCTACACTACCTTACAGTTCTTGACTAAAACTGGAGAGTGCAACACAGTTTTTGCAGTTTGTGTACATATTCATATTTTTTCTTCCAGAGTAACATTTCATAACATTTCCAAATGTTACCAAAATGTGCTAAAATTTCTGTTCTGCACACACAAAGCCTGGTGTTCCTGATGTTTATTTATAAATACTTCAAGTTTTCATCAATTTCTGTGAAGAATGCACACTTTCTTCCCTCCTTTGAGTACTAATATGCTTAAGGCACTAACTCTTCACAGTTGTTTCTTCATTGTATACATCATTGCTATTGTCAGTATCTTCAAAAGTCTCTGTATCAATCAACTGCAGTTGAAACAAAACAGCTTATTATTTTAAAGCCCCACTGCCATGACTGCATTACCCATGTGACCTGCCACCAGGAATTACAAGAATACACTTTAGTAACCTTTCTTCTGAGACTATCATGGTGTTTATCTGATTAAAAACTAACTCCTTAAAAGTCTTACTTTAATAGAATGTAGGGCTACGTCTGTCCACACTACATGTAATTCAAAAGCATTTTGATAATTTGTTGCAGAGGTGATACAAAGGCTAAAAAGTAGTAAATCTACATTATTAAATTTTAATTAATAAAATATATCTTAGTGTCTTGGTTAATAGTATCTACTCATGATGACTTTTCCAGTTTGATAGAAGTGAAGAGACAGAGTGTGATAAAAATATAGGATGAAAATATCATGTCATAAAATGATCAACAGCCTATTTACCCTTGCATACTTGAATATGACAGTAAGCAGTAACACTAAAGGAAGACTGTATGCACATGACAAGTGCATAGTAGTGGTTTGTTTTTGGGTTTTTTTTAATTTGTTCTTTCAATTTATAGCAATTTTGGGTTTAGAGATTTTTTGGACTCACAAACTGTAATCTTAACATCAGTCAATAGACTTTTATTTCCTAAAATTGCCCTATCACTTTTTTAACTCTTACCTACTTCTGGCAACCAGAACATCCTGCATCAGTGTTTTCTATTGTTTATACATAGTATCCATTTGATTTATTTAAATCTGTTACCATTTTTTTAATGTAGTCTTCTCACTTCATGTTAATTTTTTTGACTTTTTGACTGTTTTTTACCACTGAGCTAGTATTTTCAGTTAAATCTTCTTGCTAATTCTAGTATCTCCTTCTGGAAAAGTAATAGATAATTTCCAGGGTATCATTTTGTACAGATTTTTTAGGGTTGCTTTTTCACATGTGTGGTGGGTTGACCCTGGCTGAGGGCCAGGTGCCCACCAGAGCCGCTCTATCACTCCCCTCTTTCATTAGACAGGGGAGAAAAGGTACAATAAAAAAAAAAACTTACGGGTCGAGATAAGGACAGGGAGAGATCGTTCTCTAATTATCATCACGAGCAAAACAGACCGAACTTAGAGAGGGAATTCATCTTATTTATTACTAAGCAAAACAGAGTAGAGGAATGAGAAATAAAACCAAATCTTAAAAACACCTCCCCCCACCCCTCCCATCTTCCTGGGCTCAACTTCACTCCCGGCTTCAACCTCCGCCCCCCTCAGCAGCACAGGGGGACGGGGAGTGGGGGTTACGGTCAGTTCATCACACGGTGTTTCTGCCGCTTCTTCATCCTCAGGGGGAGGACTCCTCTCATCGTTCCCCTGCTCCAGCGTGGGGTCCCTCTCACGGGAGACAGTCCTTCATGACCTTCTCCAACGTGAGTCTCCTCCACGGGGTGCAGACCTTCAGGAGCAAACTGCTCCAGCATGGGTCCCCCACGGGGTCACAAGTCCTGTCAGCAAACCTGCTCTGGCGTGGGCTCCTCTCTCCACGGGGCCACAGGTCCTGCCAGGAGCTTGCTCCAGCATGGGCTTCCCATGGGCCACAGCCTCCTTCAGGTGTCTCCACCTGCTCTGGCGTGGGGTCCTCCACGGGCTGCAGGTGGAATCTCTACACCCCCTCATCCTCCCTCCATGGGCTGCAGGGGGACAGCCTGCTTCACCATGGTCTTCACCGTGGGCTGCAGGGGAATCTTGCTCCGGTGCCTGGAGCACCTCCTCCCCCTCCCTCTGCACTGACCTTGGTGTCTGCAGATGTTCTTACATCTTCTCACTCCTCTTTCTGGCTGCAAAAGCTCTCTCTAACTGTTTTTCTCTTTCTTAAATATGTTATGACAGAGGCGCTGATTGGCTTGGCCTTGGCCAGCGGCGGGTCCGTCTTGGAGCCGGCTGGCATTGGCTCTGTCAGACACAGGGGAAGCTTCTAGCAGCTTCTCACAGAAGCCACCCCTGTAGCCCCCCCGCTACCAAAACCTTGCCACACAAAACCAACACAACATGTGAATCACTTTGCAACTTTTAATACTAAATTTATCTGCCAACTCATTGCCCACAATGAGATCCTCCTGCACCTTTTCACACACTGAGGTATTTTTCATTGTCCTGTAGTACCTTGCATTCATATCAAAGCCTGTCACTTCATTAATTATGTCTTTTTCTAAACACTTATGAATACGTTGAATGTCAATTCTGTTAGCAGATACTATATTTTCTTCAGTTCTTGAAATTTCTTGAAATTTCTTATAATGCACTTGCATGCCTTATTTCATTTTATCAGTCAAAATTGTTGTCTTTCTTAGGACTACATGTTATTTGTTCAAGTTTTATTCCTGTGACAGACTGTGCTATGTGTTTAACAGGAATATATATTTCAATTAAATGAACCTTTGATGTAAGGAATTCAATTAGGAAAGAAAAGTTGAAGTAGGTTTTAACTATGCTGCTGCTGCTGCTGCTTGCTGAGAATGATGTTTGTTAAGCATTTCATTTAGAATATCAAATTACCTGCAACAATAACAAAAAATGAATTCTCCATTCCAGAAAATACACACATCGTGCTTTTAGTTAAAATGCTGGTAGTACCTACCTTATTCACATATTGAAAGTGTAGTTCAGTGTCTAAAATATCTGTTTTGCAGGCTCCAAAAATAATCCCATGAAGGTATAAAATACCTTAACTTAAAAAGTATGCTAAGGTATGTATGTGTCAATATATTACAGAAATGATTACTTAATGTCTAACTGTAGACTGTTTTTATAGTCAGTGGAATATGATAAGTTGCTATTTTTATTGGCCATCTATCCTCTCCTAGAGATCTGTTTTATAATAAAGTGAATCTCCTGCTTGATTGGCTAGTTCTCATTAGTTATATTGAGAATACACTTTCTTCAGCTTGAAAAAGTGCATAGCATTTCAGATGGCTGAAGTTAGAATTCTGTCGTTTTTCTTTCAGTTAAAATTAATGTTAAACTCTTCTTATTAAATGAACTGTCTGCCAGTGTTACCAAGAACTAAAACCCACAAGCCAGATGATAAGAAGTCTTCTGGTCTACAAGGTATGAAAAACATATGGACATAATACAAGCAGTTTAAGGTTTCACACTGACTCAAACGGATGGAACTAGTCAAGATTAAGAGAATTGTGAGACTGGGAAAGAAATAGAGAAAATTTTTTTCTTTTTTTTTTTTCCCCCCCAATGCACAGTACCCTGCACATAGTTTGAGTGAGAAAACTGTCATTTCATATAATTGTGTTTTAATGTTTTAAACGTGGCATAACCGAAAGCAGCACTTGGAGAAAGGCAGCGGTGGTAACAGTAAGTTCTGTGGCTGAGCACTAGATTGAAGCAGACAGGGGACTCCTGGAGCCAGGGAAACACAAGGAAGCTGGTAGCTCTCACAAGCAAGGCTGACGTGGCTTGGGCTTTGCCAGGAGCAACCGCAGGAGATTTAAATGGCCCTAGTGAGTTCTAGCAACCTGGAGTGCTGAGAACAGGGTGGGCAAACAGGGCACAGCATGTCAGCCAGGGTGTGGCGTGGTTGTTTCCGCAGCAGTTTGTGTGCAGGGAGGTCCCTGCAATCAGTTTGTAGGTCCACAGTCCAGGGAAGTGCTCTAGGTCTTTGCCAAAATGGTGGGTACTCACTTCAGAGCTAAAACCAGTGTTCCTACAGAGAACTTCTCCCCTGAGATATCGGATGCGTCCACCCAGACAGAACTGGTAAGGAAGGAGACAGGCAGTAGGTTACAATGAGTGCCCAGACCCTTCTGCTGGAGAAAAGGTAAGTACATGCAAAGTGTGCACAGGTTGATGATCTGTTACATCAGGTGGCTGAGTTGCAGGAAACAGTTAAAAGGCTGCACAGTATTAGAGGTGCAGAGACAGAGATAGATAGGTGGTTTCATAACCAAGTTCCTGTAACAGATACCACTGAGAGTGAGGCACCTTGGACCCTGGTTACCCTAGCTCAAGATCGGTGCATCTCAAAGAGTAGGAAATCAAGCAAAGGAGACAGGATACTTGCATGGATGAAAAAGGAGCCTCTGGGAAAACTCAAGGGGAAGAAGGAAGCTTATCAAATGCAGAAAAAGGGAGTGGCCGCTTGGGAGGAATATGGAGTATGTAGGGATGCAATGAGGAAGGCTAAGGCCCACTTAGAATTAAAACTGGCAGGGGATGTCAAGGACAACAAGAAGGGCTTTTTCAAGTACATGAGCAACAGAAGGAAGATTAGGGAAAATGTGGGCCCACTGCAGAACAAAGTGGTCGCCCTGATGATGGAGGATATAGAGAAGGCAGAGTTACTGAACGCCTTCTTTGCTTCAGTCTTTACTGCTAAGGTCAGCCTTCAGGAATACCAGACCCTGGAGGTAGGAGAGAAAGTCTTGAGAAAGGAAGACCTTCCTTTGGTAGAGGATAGGATTAGAGGTCATTTATGCAAACTTGACATCCACAAATCCATGAGCCCCAATGGGATACAGCCACGAGTGCTCAGGGAGCTGGCAGATGTTAATGCTATGCCACTCTCCATCATCTGTGAAAGGTCATGGAGAACAGGAGAGGTGCCTGAGGACTGGAAGAAAGCCAATCTCACTCCAGCCTTCAAAAAGGGCAAGAAGGAGGACGCAGGAAACTACAGGCCAGTCAGCCTCACGTCGATCCCTGCATGGAAGAGCTGATTCTGGATGTCATCATGCGGAGGAGAAGAAGGTTATGATAGAATCATAGAATCTTTAAGGTTGGAAAAGACCTCTAGGATCATCAAGTCCAACCATCAACCCAATACCACCATGTCTACTAAACCATGTCCCAAAGTGCCACATCTACATGTATTTTGAACACCTCCAGGGATGGTGACTCCACCACCTCCTGGGCAGCCTGTTCCAATGCCTGACCACTCTTTCGGTGAAGAAATTCTGCCTAATATCTAATCTAAATCTCCCCTGACGCAACTTGAGACCATTTCCTCTTGTCCTTTCACTAGTTACTTGGGAGAAGAGACCAAAGCCCACCTCACTACAATCTCCTTTGAGGTAGTTGTAGAGAGCAAGAAGGTCTCCCCTCAGCCTCCTCTTCTCCAGGCTAAACAACCCCAGGTCCCTCAGTCACTCCTCATAAGACTTGTGCCCTTGACCAGCTTAGTTGCCCTTCTCTGGACATGCTCCAGCACCTCAATGTCTTTCTTGTACTGAGGGGCCCAAAACTGAGCACAGTGCTCAAGGTGTGGCCTCACCAGAGCTGAGTACAGGGGGATGATCACTTCCCTACTTCTGCTGGCCACACTATTTCTGATACAAGCCAGGATGCTGTTGGCCTTCTTGGCCACCTGGGCACACTGCTGGCTCATGTTCAGCCGGCTGTCAACCAACACCCCCAGGTCCTTTTCCGCCAGGCAGCTTTCCAGCCGCTCTTCCCCAAGCCTGTAGCATTGCATAGGATTGTTGTGACCAAAGTGCAGGACCTGGGCACTGAGCCTTGTTAAACCTCGTACAATTGGCCTTGGCCCAGCAATCCAGCCTGTCCAGATCCTTCTGTAGAGCCTTCCTGCCCTCAAGCAGATCAACACTCCTGCCCAATTTGGAGTCATCTGCAAACTTACTGAGCGTGCACTCAATCCCCTCATCCAGACCATTGATAAAGATATTAAGACTGGAAATAGAGGCGGTAAACAAGAATTCAGCAAGGAGAAATCATGCTTGACCAATGTGATAGCCTTCTATGATAGCATGACTGGCTGGGTAGATGAAGGGAGATCAGTGGATGCTGTCTACCTCGATTTCAGCAAGGCTTTTGACATAACATCAAAATAGGTAAGCTTAGGTAGTGTGGGTTCAATGAGTGGACAGTGAGGTGGGTGGAGAACTGGCTGAATGGTAGAGCTCAGAGGGTTGCGATAAGCAGTGCAGAGTCTAGTTGGAGGCCTGTAGCTAGTGGGGTGCCCTAGTGGTCAGTACTGGGTCCGGTCTTATTCCACACATTCAATGACCTGGATGAGGGAACAGGGTGTACCCTCAGCAAGTTAGTTGATGATACAAAATGGGGAGGAGTGGCCAATGCTAGAAGGCTGTGCTGCCATTCAACAAGATCTGTACAGGTAGAGAATTGGGTGGAGAGGAACCTAATGAAGTTCAACAAGGGCAAGTGTAGGGTCCTGCACCTAGGGAGGAATAACAGAAAGCACCAGTACAGGTTAGGCATTGACCTGCTGGGAAGCACCTCTGCAGAGGAGGACCTGGGAGTCCTGGTGGACAAGAAGCTCTCCATGAACCAGCAATGTGCCCTTGTGGCCAAGAAGGCCAATGGTATCCTGGGGTGCATTAAGAAGATCATGGCCGGGAGGTCAAGGGAGGTTATCCTCCCCCTCTACTCTGCCCTGCTGAGGCCACATCTGGACTTCTGTGTCCAGTTCTGGGCTCCCCAGTTCAATACAGACAGGGAACTACTGGAGAGAGTCCAGCGGAGGGCTATGAGGATGATTAGAGGACTGGAGCATCTCTATTATGAAGAAAGGCTGAGAGAGCTGGGTCTGTTTAGCCTGGAGAAGAGAAGACTGAAAAGGGATCTGATCAGTGCTTACAAATATCTAAAGGGCAGTTGTCAAGAAGAAGGGGCCAGACTCTTTTTCAGTGATGCCCAGCGACAGGACGAGGGGCAATAGGCACAAACTGGAACACAGGAAGTTCCGTCTGAACATGATGAAAAACTCCTTCACTTTGAGGGTGACAGAGCACTGGAACAGGTTGCCTAGAGAGGTTGTGGAGTCTCCTTCTCTGGAGATATTCATAACTCACCTGCACCTGATCCTGTGGAACCTACTCTAGGTGATCCTGATTTAGCAGGGGGGTTGGACTAGGTGATCTCCAGAGGTCTCTTCCAACCCCTACCGTTCTTTGATTCTGAGATTCTGTGATGTTGAAGTGATCAAATTTCTCATGGTGACTTTGTATCATTAACTTCCACTAAAAGGCATTTTATAGAATCAGTTACAACTCCCTTAGATGTGAAACATAAGGGAAATATGAAAAGGAAAATTACTTTCAAAATATATAGTACAAGGAATATTAAATACAAAAGTTGAAGTAACTGTAGGAAAGGTGACTGTACCTAGACAATATTTGCACTAAGTTTTTGCATGCCCATAGAATAATGATATTGCATTTGCATGGAATGGGAAGCAAAAGAGTTTCAGTATTTACAAGTCTCTTCATATTTATGTTAGTATTTTTGACAGATAATGACGTAGAATTGCAAACACTTCAAATGTGAGATTTGATATTCATGTATAAAATCAAATGTTTGATATCCTGACCACAAGTCTCTTTAACAGTCCTAACTGCAGATGGAATTTTTTAAGATAGATTACACTGAAAATGTTCTTTGATGCTGTTAATTTACTAATTATTTAACTAATCCTGATTATGATGTGTGGAAGTTGCAGGAAACTGACACTTCTGATGTCTTTTCTGCAAACAAGAAGAGCTAATGTGTCTCCTTTGTTGGAAAGGATCCGGAATAGAATAATGAATTTAGCCACCCTCTTGCCATATAATTTTGAGGACATTTAGTGGAAATATTGATTTGAAGGATATGACTTCTGGATATATATTTTCTTCTGTTTGTCATCTATATGGAGATGATGGTGATTTTGACTACATATATGTCTATGCGTAGGTATAGCATTATGTTATGTGATTAAAGGCTTGTCTCCATACACTAGAAAGAGACCACTGGTATGATGGCAAGCAGGGACACCCCAATACCCCAGTCAGAGACATGAGTCTCCTTCCTGAACCACCAGAGCTGTCCCAGGGGACCCTCAGCCCCAGGGGACACTCTGAACCAGGAGTCAGCAAGGTTATGCTCCCTGGGGCATCTCACTGTTCATGGAGCTCATCATGGGAAGAGCATTTTGGGACTGGAGATAGGGATGGATTGAGGCAGTTTGGGGAGGAAAAAGTGTAGGGAAATAGAGGGATAAAGTGATAGAATGGGCAGGTTGCATGTAAATAGGGGCTGGTCAATACATTTATGCTTGATCAGCGCAGTCTGTCCTCATTAAACTTCATTTCTACTGTTTTTTTCTTGGTGAGGTACTGTCTGTTCTGCATACACATGTATGCGTGGAGGTCTAGCAACTAGACTACTAGGTGGGACCATGGGTCACAGGGTCCCTTGTGTCTGGGTAGCAGCAACTGGAGAGAAACTGGAATGCATGCATACTGTGTGAGTATATATGTCAATGTATGTAATCACTAGTGAGCATCAAGGTGGCCTTGCTGGCAAATAAAATAAGAGACTTGGGAGCCAGGTATCAAAGTCGCCATAAGTTTTATGGCTACTGGAGAGACTAGCAGGTCCAAGCCAGCTACTGAAGAGACTGTAAGGTCTAGTAGTGAACTGGAAGACCTATTTACATGTGTCTGTCTATGTATTAGGCAATTGGAGACCGGAGAATACAGAGGTTGGCTACTGGATAGACTAAGTGTCTAAGGCCAGCTGCAGGAGACATCCATATTATACATACACATATTTTCCATTAATGGGCATTCATCCTGAGCAGCCAGAAAGGGGAACAAGATCAAGCCATTATTGCTGTTTGTGTTTGTCTAAATGCTGTGTGTTCCATCTGTGTTGGTCTGTGTGGCCAGCATATGCATATATGTATTGTGTGTTTGTATGCATATGTGCCTGCTAGGGATGCACACTCAACCTCGTTACTCATTACTAACACCTTGGGACATGGGGCTGCTGCAGCCTCGTGTTTCTTGGGCTACTGCATTCAGCAACTCAGCAGTAGGCATGACAGAAAAAAACTTGATAGATTAACTATGTGCACCACTTAAATGTTAAATAAATGCATATAAAATAGTAATAGATTCTAACTCCCATTTCTCTTCCAAGATTTTTTACAATCTGTTGCTATGGCTGTGCATCACTAAGTGCTACATATTGTCCTTCCTCCTATCTGGCAGTGGCCTTCTGCAGGATAATTTGTGCTATTGCAGAACAAAATTATGCAACTTGAAGCACACCATTAACACTGTACAAGGTTTTCCAGATGTCCAAGTATCAAGATGATTTGTATATAGTCTGTGGACGTTACAAGCCAAATGTTATTAATCAGCTGTAAAGAAGACAGAGATGAAGAGACTGTAACCAGGTTCTCTGGAAATATTTGTTCTTCCTTGTGAGAATATAAGTCCAGCTTGTCTATCATAGATGTAAATAGCAGTTCGAGCTGACTAAATTTATAGTTTCCTGAAGGAAATGTCTGATTAATTCATATTTCTAACACAGATGGAAGATGTACACTTATTAGATGGAATCAAGATTCTTGCCTGGTAACAGGAAGATTCTGTATTTGGCATATCGTAGTGATTTTTCTGTTTCAGCTATTTCAATTCATATATTACAGAAGGTAAAAATAATGCTTTTGAGCATAAGATGCAGCAAGAACTCGCAAAGAACAAGGAAGAGAAAACAAATACCAGCTTGCCCCATAGTGTGAAAAGGAAAATGTCATGTTAGCAACAGAGAAACTGTAGCCAAAGAGCAGATATGTGAATAGATTTGGTAACAAATCTGGGTAGGAGATTGCAAGTGTGTTGTTATTTCTCTTTTAGATCAAGAAAAACACGCAAAAAATTACCCAAATGCTACAATTAGCAATGATGAGAATGCAATACCTCATATTAAATGCTAGTGTTAGGCACTAAAAAAGAGGAGTGGGCTTTGAATTCCAAAGTCGTTATGGAGAAAACATGGTGCTGTCTAACAAGGTGATTCAACCCACCTGAGATCTGAGCCATCCTTCAGAGATGTCTATCAATGTGCATTAACTATACAAGCGTTCTAACATGATTATGTTCCAACCTGCAAGCCTCATTTTGATGACACATTTAGATGAGATGCATCCTGAACTCTTCACTCATTCCTTCTCTAGAGGGAGCTGATGACAAAGCTCTTACTGTCTTTGCTGATGACAGAGCTATTATTGTTTTCATCCTAGGATCTTCAGATATATCCTACTCATTTTCTGCAGTCTGCACTTGTAGTGCTGTAATTGAGATGTCATCTTTGAAATATATGAAATCTCACTGGTTCTGTAGAACACAGCATACACACCCTATCTTGTCCTTTACTACTTTGTGATTTTAGTTGATAACACTAATTGGAATAAGGTTTTTCAGATTATTTGGCTATTTTGCACGTACTAATTGCAAAGAGCCCAGTAAAATTAAGTGTTATATAAACAAAACACACATTTAGACAATAAATCATTACACATGACGTATCAGAATAAACTGGAAACAAACATGAATTAAGAAAAGATGAAGCAAATTCAAACTAACTTGATTTTTAAAATAGAACAGTGGGGAAGAAAAGAATTATATTGTTACATTCTTTTAAATGTCAGGCCCACTGAATGCATTTGAAACAAAACTATTTATGAATATTGCCTGGGAACAGATTTTTAAAGTGTCACATGCCAATTAACACAGTACATGTGAACAGAAGCATAATGAATTTGAGAGGATAATATTCCCACATGCAGAAAATGTCAACAAGAACATAATTGGCAGCTATAGCATATGGTATATTGAGCTCAACAACTTGTTTATACCATCTTGAATCTCCCACTAATAAGATCTCTCTTTATTAACAAAATACAAAGGAACATAGCTGAAGTGCCATGCAGAAGTATCACTTCCTTTTTGAGACTGAGGCATGAAAATTGATTGATGTGCTTTCTAATGTCAAGCTGGACCCATGGGGTTTGTATAGCATTAATACTACATTTAATTCATAATTTACTGAAGTTGCATAAAACTGCTCACTAGCTAAAATAGATGTTGACCAAAGCATTTATGTGTGTGTGTGCATGTGGCTGCATATTTCTGAACTTTTAGTATCTGAAATCACAATGATCAGTATTTTCAATAACAAATATGCCGGGCTGAATTCATAACTCTTCTGCACTGTGCTCTAGTTATAGTTTGTTCATACTGAACATAAATAACCAAAAGAATATTTTTCGAGCATTTTAGGCAGGAAGTTTCAGCTAGAAAAGCAGGTTCTTGAGCAAAACTATTTTTTTATTCATTTACACATGGCTGGCAAGGGAATATAGAGCTGGCAGCAACAAAATATCAATGTTAACAGTGGACGATCTCTCTTTGACCTTCCTGATGCTTTCAGGTTGTTTCAAACCAAGGAGAAGGTGAGCATACCAACAGTGTCTTAAACACCCTGAACCCATGGACAAAGAAAATAATTAGGCGTTAGGTGGACATGAGATCTGAGTCTTAAAATCAGACTGTTGATAATCCCTTCTGCATTTCTTATTCTTTACTTTTATAAATTCTTAGGAGACATGAGCTTAAAGTCAAGTAACTTCATTAATTATAATAATTTTCATTTTTTATATAATTGAAATGAAACAGCTTTAATCAAAACCCTAGAATGCTTCCCTCTAATTTTACCAGAAAATTTCATCAAACCATCTCTCCCATGTTCTGTTCTTCCTCTTCCAACATCCCTATTTATAGTATTAGTGAAATGTAGTTATTAGTTCTTATTAAAGCCATACAAGAATCACTGTAAATCACTCCATTCCAAAGATTCCTCTTCTTGATAGGATCAGTCAAGTTGAATTTGCACATAATTCAAGAAATACTGTTCATGAAAGTGGATCCAGGATAGGCTCAGATGCATCTTATAAGGATTTAAACACTCTGCTGAAACAAAAGTACCCTGATTTTCAAATTTGATATAAAGAGATGGACATTGCAGAAGATAATGTAGATTCATCCCATCTATCTCTAATACTTTCTGAGTTGGAAAGGGATGTCCAGAAGGCAATCAGATCTTAGAGGATCTCAAATTTTCCTCTAGAAATGTTTCTTTACCTTCACTGAATATAGAATCGTAAGACTTCTTGCTTAGACTAAGCTCTTAATTTAACCATGACAGACTACGAAGTTAATACAAGTTGGTTGTTAGACATTCATGTTCTCACTTTCACTCTCTGGCAGTAGCCCTGGTCAGAGGGTCCCTTATCTTATGAAACTTCATTAAAAAAACCCAAACCAAAGATAACTTACTTTTGCTCTGTCTCTATTGTAGTATCTTTTCTCAATAAACACATTTAGAAATATGAAAAAGACAAAGCATGTTCTGAGACGTGTTTGAAGCTATGAAAATAAGCACAGAAATATAAAAATCAGAATAAAAATCAAGAACACTTTTAAAAACAGTCATTTAACAGCAAAATTAAATATTTATCCTATTGTTGGGCTTACACTTTTTGTAACTTTATGGCTATACAGTTCTAGATATTTGGAAATTATTTTTGTGTGTGTGTGAATGTAAATGAAATAAAGAAACCCTAACAAACTATCTTTTAGGTGTACAACTGCTTCTTAAATGACAGCAAATGAAGTTGATGGCAAGCAATGATTTTGCAAAGATAGTTATAAAGGAAATACAGAGGAATCCAATATGTAATTGAAATTGCAGAAATGTAGATAACTTGAATTTGTCTTTTTAAATTCATGATGAGGATGACACAGAGGTGAAGAGTGTCTTAATTTTTTAAAAGCCAAAATGTTTACACCTACCAGTTTTACAAGTCTTCGGATATTTCTAACAACTTTCTAATCACATTCCATTGGCTAATTATGAGCTATTTAAGAAAAAGTATAATTATTTACTGTCATGGTTCCAGATGATAGCTTTTCCCAGTTGTTTTTAGCAATCTTGCATCCATATAGTATCTGTAAGACAATCTAGTTTGTCAAGACTACCTAGAAAATATTTGAAATTGTGCTAAAATAGAAATTACTATTTTCAAGAAATGGCCTTAGTTTTATGAGCCAAGGACTTCGGTGGTTTTCATCTGATGCTTAGCTCCACCAGGACACACAAATGCCTGCTTTATGTATTCCTCACTAGACTAGGGACAATCTATTACATATTCATAAAATTTTCATTGAAAGTCAGGTTGTCCCCAAATAAAGGAAAGGCAATGGTATCCTTTGAACCACTAGCTAAATGCTTAAAGAATTAATACATGTTCAGCCTGATGATGATTAAAATCCATATTGCCATTGGAAGAGAATAGTTGACAGCCTCAGTCTGTTCTCCTCTGCATAAAAAAAAAACAAAAAACCCCAAACCAAACCAAAACACCAACCCACCCCCCCAAAAAAACCCCCAGAAAACAACAAAAAAAACAACCCCAAAGTTAACTGGGCCAGGAAAAAGATCACACAGAGGGAAGCTCCACAAAGAATACGGCAGGCTCTTTTGAAGTATTTAATTGCTTAATGTTCTGTGTTCAATGGAGCAGGAAATAAAATCCCTATCTCAGAGGGGTGTCTCAGGTAAGTTTTTTTGTGTTTACTTTCACTCTATGGTCCACTGTATCACAGCAGATCATCTTCATCCTTTTCATGCATGAAAAAGAAAATAAAAAGTTTGTAACTGAGTATTTATTATTCAAGTTTGAATGTATTGGTAACAATAAAACAACTCTTAATTCACACATGAGCAACCAGTTTTGGCTGATAAAACAGTGTGAGGGATTATTAACATCTGTTAGAGTTGCTCTCCAAGGGTTTTCATCCTTTCAGTTTCCTCTGGTTCTTTCAAAGTGTCATCATTGTGCTCTTTTTTCTTATGCTTTTATAAAATAAAGGCTTTTTACAGATTTCAGAATTAGCAATTTCTCTTATCTGCCTTCAATTTTTCTTAGTAATTTCTTTTTTAAATTTTCAGTCACTGACAGAAACCTGATTTCTGTGTTAGTTCTGGAGATTTAAATAATTTTTATTACTGTGCTTGTTTGACCTTCCCATTTTCTTGTCCTTGAAGTGCTTATTTGATGGTTGAGTTCAGGTCTCTGTTCTTATTTAGTGACCTCCCTTGGTAATAATTTGAATGCATTCTGCATGAACAGAACCTCCCAGGATTTAAGAGTGACAATGCTCTCTTAGAGTCTTCTGAGGGCTTTGGTGTTTTTCAAAAAGTTGGACTCTCACTGCTGTGTCTAGCAGTATGCAATAAGTTAGATTATATTGTACATTGACTATTACTAAGTGTTCTTGATGTTTCATAAATGATAACTCAAAAATATTTTATATATAATCCTTATATAGTCATATGCCTTATATAGTCGTATGCCTACAAAGCAGATAGATCTCAACTTTTCCCAACAGACAGAAATTTTTACTTAAGGACAAAACCTGTGTGAAAACAAAGCCTCAGAGAAGTTTGTCATTCAGGACATTCTCATGGGAGATATGGGTTCAAATCTCCCTAAAGAAAAACAGATCTGAGCTCAAGACTTTCATATCAGGTGAATTTTTTAAACACTGACCAAACAGGAAAGGTGTTTTGAAAAAAAAGTCTGGACCTTTTTCAAAAGATCTGATGCTCCGCTTTTGCAATAAAGAAATGGTTTTAAAAGACAGTTGTAATTCCATAAGGATTATGAACCCTTGAGTTGAGGAAAGTCTTTCCTTGAGTACAAGGAGGAAAGCATCTTAGTCCTAAAGAATGGTAGGTGTTAAATCCATGTCTCAGCATATGCAAAGGCTGAGCATAAATAGCTTTCTGCCAACCCTCGTAAAGACTATTCTGAAATTCTTGACTCTTCCCACGTTGCTAATTTAGGGTTAATCTGGTAAAGTCGTACTTTACCACTATAAATTCATAATGACACATTGGATCTGTTTCTGCCCAAATCAGGACAAACAATGCAGAACTAATTAATATGTTCTAGTTATTTTTAAATCTTACGGTTCTTGATGATTATTGGCAAACATATTCTCAAAAACAGTTATTGTAACATTAAAAACAACTACCCAACTTTATTTCAAAAAGAATCTCAAGGACAATACGGAGTCTTACTTCTATTTTAAGATGTTACCTTTCAATGGATTAATTGTATATGCTTATTGTACTATTTGTCAAGTTGATTTGTCATGAAAATGCTTCTCATAGTCTAATTTATCATTTAATATTTGATAGGGGTTTTTTCATCATAATGAGTCTTCACTTGCCTGTGAGATCTTTCTGTTTAGGGAGGTAGTTTTCTTATAAAAATGCCATATAATTCTCTAGAGGATCGTACATGTTGGCAAGGCAGTTGTTTGCACTGTAAATATTTTGCTCTTAGCTAAATCATTGCTGTATTTTTATTTTTTTTTTTCCAAAATTTAAACAAAACACAAAAGCAAAATAGATCACACCAAGACAAACATGAAAGAAAAAGATATGTTTAGAGGATGTTAATAAGTTTTGTTCTCTCTCAGAATCTGGTAACTCTCTGTGTTTCAGAATATAGTTGAACTTCATATTAAAATAAAAAATAAAATATCACTGGAACTGGAGAGTAACTCTCATGGCTGACTTATCTTCTCTCTAGGTCTCATCATATCACACTGTCAAGGTCCAGCTCCAATTACTCCTAAGGACTCATCTATTCTTTTACTGGAGACTGAAGTCACATGTACTAAGGCTAAAAGTTTAAAAGACACTTGCTTACCATTCTGTGCTATGAGGACTTATGAGCTTCCATGATGTGGTAGAATTAGCAAACATTTATTAACATAATACTAAGTCCTGAAAATATGAGTTCAACAATCCCTTTTTACCAAATATAAACAGTCTTGAGTCCATGTCTAGATCTGATTTGAGAGCTGAAGAATTACCCAACAAATATCTCTGCTTCTGAAAAATGTGTCACTTACTTACAGACAAGCAAGCAAACAAGCAAGCAAGCAAGGAAAAGTGACAAGTATTTAAACCTAATACTAGCTCTATGAATGCAGTATAATGAAATGGTCAATATATTTCAAATTTAATTGTGGGTTTTAGAAGGTGGTCTTTTGTGAAAGTATTTTCAGTCTATTTTGACCAATATGTTTTGAACATAGTTTTATTGGCAAACAGAATTATCTAACTGATCAGCTGCACTGGACATCTGAATGCTTTTAGTGAATGTTTGAACCCAAATGTTCCCTTTTTGCCAGTAAATTTTCTTCCTACTTATTGTTACAATTTGCCACTGAAAAGAAAGTAGAGAAAAAGTTGCAGCAGAGATCTGTTACATTATTTCAGCACTTACTTATTCCTGTAACAGATAATATTTAGAGCAGTGTTCAGGGAAAGGAAAAGCAATGGGAATGCATGTTACCAAAAACTATCCATCACTTTATGCATGTAGTCATGATGATCTAGAAGGTAGAATTTAACCAGTAACACCTGAGTAATTCTTTATATCCCCTAAGGAATCCTTGTGCATATTCCGTTCCATTATTTATCTCTTACTATTGTCCAGTTCTCTGAGGAAAAATTAATTAGGCCCAATGACGTAAAACATTGCTATCTGCAATCTCTTGAATACAAATAAGGTGGACCATATCTTGAATAGAAATATGTATACAAATAATCGAGACCAATCTCTTGAATACAAATAATCTAGACCATGTTGCAAAAAACCGGGAAGATATTCTTAATCTGAGCAATACCACAAAGGCTTTTTCAAAAGCTATTTGTGTGCAGTATGGGCTAGAAAAAATCATCTAGTAAGGACTAGACAAATTCATCATTATGAGTATAAGCAGGGTCAAGTTGTAAGAAGGATGATCTTATTTTAATACTAGACCAAGTTGTTGACTCATTTTCTTCTCAAGAAAAAAAATCACAAAAACATTGGGCACAGTTTGCTAATATTCTCTACACATAATTTGAACCTCCTAAGTCATTGGAGTGACACTTAATAAAGGATCATTTATTCAGATTACCATTAGTTTAAATGGCATTGCCCAGGTATAAAAGTTGCAAACACGCTGGCATGGACAATGCATTTGAAAAAAAAAAAAGGGCTCCATCAGTAACATTATTACCCACCAGAAAACTACATTTGAGTAAAAACCAAGTTGCAACTTCTGAGCAATTAGCAGATTAATGGCATTATTGTCATGGTGCTGTTGTTTTAGAACAGCCTTAGAAAGAGCAAAGTCAAAAGGAAAGTGCTGTTTTTAAAAGGTTTCCAAAGGGGAAACACCAGGCATGATATGAAGATCATAAGAAAAGTCAAAAGACAAAACAAATACACAGAAAATGGGCCAAAACCCGCACTCTCGAAGTAAAGCTACTGATGAAGGTTCCTCTAACTGATGAAAAGAGCAGCCTACTGTGAATAACTTCCCCACTAGTATCATATATCCATAGAACCAGAATGTTAACACAACCTGGCTAAGATATGGTTACTTTAAAAACTATTGGAAAATACAGAATTATTGAGTGCATAATGTGAGATATTAGCAGTTAAAATGGTGTTTATGGGGAAATGGAAAATCAAGAAAATAATGCCCATCACTGCACTGAGACTAGTGCAGCCGATACAATCTTCCTAAACATCAGAAGTAGTGAATTTACAGAATAGCAGAAAATTATATGTACTTTGCTATATCCCTGTGACTCAAAAAATGTTAGCTTTATAAAATTAAATCCAGATATCTTTCTGATTCAGATGGCCCCAGGAACATACTCTTTCAAAAGTCACTACCACGAATATTGATCATACATGACTAATCATCCAGACACAATTTTTCCTTGGTTATTTTCAAAAACTGTAATTTATGTATTTCATTTAAATTATATTTTTAAAAATAATCAAATGTTAATTTTTTTCTATTTTTAGCAAATTGAGCTAGGACAAATACGTATTCTTGAAAAATAAGCAAATACAGACATTTGAAAGAAAGATTAAGCTTATAATGTCCCTTCACAGACTTTATATTACTATTTAAAACATATACCAGGTGAATTGTGTAGGAAAAAAATTTAGATCCCTTGATCATAATTATTAATAATTAACAGAATAATATTTGATAGCAATAATGACCATACCAGAATGACCACAAATTATCTTTACACTCATTTTTGAGTGCAAATTTTGTGTTACGTAAAAAAATGAAGATATCTAGATCTGTGGTCTCTTAGACTGGACATGAAATTTTATTATACTTTAATAGCACAGATAACTGGAAGCTGGGAAGATATGGTGAGGGAAATATTATTGTATGTCTGTCCCATTTTTATGTACTTCACAGACAGGTATTTAGGACTGTGGTCACTAAAGTGATCTTTAGTCTTATTCATTAACACTGTTCTTATGTGCCTATGTTAAGCTAATAATATGTTTTGCTGCACAATAAAAATATGGAAAAAATAATTTAGGCTCAAATTTGTAGTTAGTTTTGAATTGCTGCAACATATTTCTATGAATCTTCATATAAAGAAAACTTTCTGATCATCTTAAAAAATTGAGTGTGTTATTTCTCTACTGGTTTTCTTTACGTTCATGGCTATCATCTAACATTTTAATTCCATTGTTCACATGCGTGCATGTGTATGTGCACCTATTTGCATCTATATCTACCTTCAAAAAAACTCAACCAAAACTCTCTTTATTTTTTAAAGTATTGAAAATTTTCTGACATCTTTGCAAAATATGTAATTGGAATAGATTTTGATACATTAACTCCATGAATATATGTATTGCTCTAAAAATTTATCAAAACCTACAAATCAATAACATTTTCTGATTTCTTTCATCATTAATGCTTTGTTCACTTAGAATGCTTTGAAAGCTGTGCTACTATGCTATATTTTCATCTAACAAACATCTGCACAAGCTGTATAAAAACTCATAAAATTGTGAAACAAATATAAATATAAGCATGAATATTCTAATGATTAAGATAAATATTTATTAATATTTTAGTAGTTTGTCAGTATCATCAATATGTAATTAATAACAGTTTTTGAAAAAATTCTAATGTGATCTTCTAAAGTGTTGAATAACATAAAGTAAGATCATTTACAAAATTATGATATGATGTAATGTTTAGTTATCCCTATTTTTTGCTATATATTTTTGTGAATTAAGGATTTCACCCAAAATATTTACTCCATTGCTGAATAACTCCATCATAATATAGTTAAGACAGCTTTGATGAGGACTTGAATGAGATATCATTCCATACAAAAAAACTATTGATCAACAGACAAATTTTGTATTTCACCAACAAGGCAAATGACATTTTAAATCATTTACCCTTTTTACTGCTTTCAAACACTTGCTCTGATGTTAAATTTTGAGCAGTTGTCACCAGTATTGTAAAAGATTAACATGGCTGGGTTGTTTGACATATAAAAGTATCAGCACCTATAAGTGATAAACACCATGTTCTTTCCTCTCCTGATGGATTATATGTTCTTTCATTAAATGTAAAGGAAGGGTGACAGGGACGAGCAATAATCTAGATTTTTCTCTTAAAATGTTGCTGGCATTTGAGGTGGCTTTTTTATATTTTTCTAAAAGAAAAAGTGTCATTGGTAATTGATTCTGTTGGGAAAAGTATGATAAAAAGCATCTCTACTCCCATAGCTAAGGGGACTGTCAAATTATGACTCCATCAATTCTCTTCTAGACTTGCCAGACAGAAGTGTTAACAAGAAAATACTAAATAATTTAAAACTTTTAAACAGCTATTTAGGGAAAGAAAGGTTGTAAATATCAGCACGGACCATGCCAATAAACCAGAAGTGGAGATTTTGTAATTATAAGATTTTTAAGAACTGAGAACAAGCAACTAACTTAGTGTCATGAACCTAATGTGGAGTTACAACTCTGTGTTGGGTTTAACAATTGTAATTCTGAATCTATACAATTTGCAACCTTATTATTATCTTATTTTCTACTGTTTCTGTCCCAGAATATCCTTGTTTGTCCTGAGAAGAAGTTAGAAGCGTAATTTTTGGGAAAGGGACCTAGCTTAACTGTATTTTTTTTTTTTTTTCTAGATGAAGCATCTCTGCCAACTTCATTAAGATAAAGCTTGCACATTCTGAATTGCAAAACTGCGCAAACAAAAAAATCTAATTCTTTATACAGCTTTGGCAGTTATTCCACACTCCGGTACAAAGTAGGTCATCTACAATTTTTTTAATGTAATGGATATTCTGTTGTACAATAGCATCATTTACTTCCCCATTTACTCTAATTGAGGGCAGTTTAATTTGAATTAAATTTAGTTTTATGACTGAAGCACCACGATAGCAGAAAAGTCAAGGTGAACACAATCCTCTTTTTTGTTTACTTGAGCTAAAGTGCATTCCTATGCACTTCCAAGTAAAGAACAGAAATGCTATATACAGCACCTACTAAAGGTAATACTAAAAAAGCAGAAGCTGTTTGAAAGGATTCCCATTAAAGAATGGAGACCTGAAGAAATATTTTAGCACAGTGAGGTATTTGTCCCAAAAAGTATCACTGCTGCTCAGATGGTTAAGGGAGATTATTATAAAGAATAAAAAATAATATTAATTGGACCATATATTAGCAGATAGAAATAAAGAATTGAGACTCTTGCTTATTGAAATCTATCTGCATCTATACCATCAACATCTATATCACTAAATGCCTACATTAACCAGATAAATGTTATTCTAATTGACAATCTTCTACCTCTACAGTCACTTTTTTCTTTTTGCCCTCTCTTGTTGCTATCAGATAGTATGCAATATCTACATTTTTCCCTCATTACTTTATAAGACAAATTAAGAATAATTTGGCCACTGCAGACTCCCTGTGAGGAAGCTTCAATTTCCCTCTGATTCAGTATGAGGAGATGACACATTACAGTACCAAGCTATGCTTGGGAAGTAAAGTTTTGTGACTCTATGCCAAGGAAAGCAGTAGGATGGCTGAGAACTCCAGCTGGCTTTAAAGGTCTTTCATTGACTTCTTCAAGTAGCTTTATGTCTTTATCCCTTCTGGCTGATTTATTCTTTTTTATCTTTTCTTCTACGTTTCTCCAGACCTTAATCCTCCAGTATCATTTCATCTATATGATTTGCACTTCTGCTTTTTTTCTGTCCTCTTTATCAATATCTTTATCTTCTTTCCCAGCATTTATTGCTGCTTGATCCTTCACTGATGTTGTTATAAGCTACCTCTGCTTTTTCCTTGCACCATTTTTCCAGTTTCCTTTTTGCCATGTGATATCCCTTTCCATTACCTTTTCTGATGCTCCTCCTTTTAAGCTTTGTTTCATCCCTTTGTCTTCCTTTGCAAGCTTCCATTACGCCAACTACCTTGAAGCAGTGCCCTTGAGTGTTTCCTATGCATCTTAATGAAAAATAAACACTGTGGAGAATGAACACTTATTCATGGCTTTTTCTTTTTTTTTTTTTTTTTTCTGTCCGTATTACCAGCAGAGTCCTGCTTGTTATAGTCTTTTTATTTTTCTCCTCTTTCTACTTTTAAAATGAAGTTCTAAAATGTTAGCTTTTAAAAATTAATTTCCAAAAGTATCTTCACCAGGAGAAAGTCCCTTAGCATCATGCAGAAGTGATTTGTCAGATACCCTTTAGCAAAATAATTTTACTGCAGATATATGCTTACTGTAGGTCTCCTCATGGTACTATGTAGGGACTGATGAGCCTGTGAGAGCCTCAGTAGAAGAGGCTATAGTTGAACGTCATGCTACCAGAAAAATTATTTCTTTTGCAATGAAACTATTTTGTGAACTATTTTGTGAAACTATTTTGTGAACTATTTGCAATGAAATTTTTTTGTGAACTAAAGAGCTAATTCACAAGGGTTTGGGGTTTGGGTTTTTTTGGTTGGTTTTGGTTTTTTTTTTTTTCACTTTATAAGTGCAGATATCTCACTACTTATCTTCACACACTAGAGTGATAAAATTGGATATACACACCAATAAAATTGTACATGAAGATCAAATCTGTTTCAGTTTTTCTATTATTATCTTTAGGGGGGTTAAATGCAATCTTCAGGAGGGATTGATATGAGGATGAGGCTTGTAAGATAACTTGCTGCCCTGTAACATGGTAGGGAGTACACAGCACAATAAACTATGCTAATTGAAAAGCAAAGAATCCTAGACTTCTTAATTCCCCTTATCATGCCCGGCTTCAGTCCTTTAAGTTAATCACATACAAAAAATCTGTTCTGTTGAAACATCAAAGTTATACTCACAAGGACTATTTGTCAATGCTCCTTCTCTTGCCCTTAAACTCATGTGCTAAATAAGCATTTCTTTATCAGATCACTGGAAGGTGACTATAATATGTAAAAAAAACCAAAACAAAACAAAACATTTTTAACATGCTGATTTCTTTTTTATGACAACATGTATGCAGATTGTCTGATAAGCTATCATAGTCAGCATAAAGTAAGCATCAGCTTCAGTATGACCTATTGTAGTTTTTTTTTCAATGAGCTTTAAAATCTAACATAGAATTACCTAGGGATATTTTTTTTTTTTTTTTTCCTAATGAAAGCACTAATTCAGAGCTGTTCAGCAGTAGGCTTTGTCAGTCTAGGACTGCCAGAACTACTTAGTCTTTCATTGTTGAAAATAAAAGATTTCCACAAGAAGGAAGATGAAGGAGGAGCATATCAGCTCCTTGCCAGAACGGTCTATGCAGAGTACCTCTTTCAGGACTCCTTTACAGTTGTCTCTTTGGTATGGGACTCCAGGATACCAACAGATCTTCATTTTACTCTTTCCAGTTTGCTAATCATGATATATACTACTAACAGCAGTCTGGACAGTTGCAAGCTTTATCCAGAAGAAGGATTAATACCAGGATGTAACACATAACATTTAAAAGTGAAATATTAAAAAAAAAAAAAAAAAAAAAAGCCCAGGTATTTACAATAACTGTTGTAAAATCTCAGACAACTGTCCTCTCTCACCTGTGCTCATTAAAGCATGTCCTACCATAACACATGCCTTCTGTACTTGGAAACAAGTTAACAGATGTTTCCAGCTCAGGCCCCTGGTTAGCTATCAATCTGCTGCTAACTTCTTACCTTTGTCCTCCTTGAATGAGCTTTCTCTCCATCTGTAACCATGATTTACATTGATGATATAGATATTAAAAAATCTAGTAGTTCATTGTCACTAAAGTGACAATTGTATTTTTCCTGTCCCTGACAACTACACTTCTTTTAAAAATACTAATATTATTTTTAGTAGCAGTTGCTACTGTTTGGCAATATTCTTGAAACAACATGGTGAAAATAAGCCATTATGAGGATTTAAAGGAATATATGACTGTGGCTTTATGGATCCATTTAGGAACATGGTACCAGAGAGCTAATGAGATCATTTATAATGAGACTCTAAAAAATGCAGCATAAGAAAAGTGCAGACCTAACGCACAGCCTGTTACAACTTGGAAATCATAAGAATTATACAGAACCTTACAGATTTCAGTTGTAAATAGCTGGTAAATAAGCCAAATACTAGTATTACCTTAAAACATGCATTTGTGAGTCTTTGTAAATTCTCTACAATTAATATTAATCCTTCTCCTCACCTCTTGCTTTTGTATGCATTCTAAGCTTTTGTTTGTCTTCCCGTCTTTCTACTCTGTCCTGCTTGTCAGGCTCTACTTTAATTTCCCCCCTCTCTCTGTTATTCCTCTGGCCTCTTTTTGTCTCTTTTCTCTCTTGGTTTTAGCTTTCTCTCCCTGGAGATACCCCCAGATCACTTTAGAAATGTAGGTTGCATTTCTAATATCATTCTTAGAGAAAGAAAAAGAAATTACAACCTTAGTGCTCAAGGCTATATATGGAAATCCTCTTACATGTCTCTGTAGCAATGCTTTTTCATGATCCTGAGATTCTTGAATATGTATTTGTGGGTAGGGAAAAATGCAAACTTTAGGAAGTTACATCTTTCCAGTGTCTGACAATTAGACACAGTTGCTTGTCTGATTATAGAGTTGGTGTTGTGCTAGCCATCCAGTGGGAACAGATTTCAGAAATGTCACTTAAAAATAAATGAATACACTGAGTTTGGGAATTAAGATGCATTTATTCCCTCAGCTCTTCCTTGTTTAGGCAATGCTGTGTGCTATGAATCACATAATGAGATGCTTCAATCCCTGCAATTACTAAAGGGAATGTAGGTGCTTGTCTCAGTTTCATAGATTCTGTTGCAGAGCCTAAAGGAATGAAATTTAGGGCAGTCAGGTTCCTTCTGTGTTGGACATCTTTCTGAATAGCAATAGCTTGTCTTCAGAGACAGAGTTGTATAGGTGGTTTTGTCAGGTCAGATTCAAATCTTACTGTTAAATGATACAAGAGATTTTGTATTACTGTATTTCTGAAATACATGCTCCATACATAGAAACAGCAATCCCATATATGTTAACACAACTCTTTTCAAAACCAAAGATCTCACATTAGACTATTATTCTTTTCTAATGGTCATAATTGTGTATTATTCATATGGTTGTTGCATGGCTTATTAAAATTTACAGAACATATTGAAAATCATTCTCTGAACTACACCATGCAAAACATTTTTTCCCGTTCTCTTTTTTAATTGCTGAACTCACTTGTATAAGAACAGGATCTTTGTTTCTAACAGTTCACCTGCTAGACAGAAATGTTATTTTCTTGTAGAAAGTGATCAGGTTAGTCTGGCGTGATTTGCCTTTGGTAAAATCATGTTGGCTTTTTCCAGTCACCTTCTTCATTTGGTTTGTATGGTGCCTCAAGAGTTTAAAACGGGAAAGTTTTACATCTCAGGCACATAAGTGACTCGGCAGAGGTCTGGGGTTTTTTAATGCTATTCAATTTAAATACTTATAAATTGCCTAAATGTATCATAATCACCTCCATGCTATTTTAAATTGTGTCTTTTGTATCTAATTCTCTTGTATAAATAGTCTGTTCAGCTGGGTCTAGTCAGTGCGGTAGCTGTCTCTATAATCAACTGTTGTCTCTGCAAAACTCTAAGTTGCATTTCCCATTTCCCATTTCCCCGTCAGTAGTAAATTTGGATGCACAGAGCTGTAGTTTGTTCTAGTACACTATCTGGTCGGGACAATCATGCTACAGAATACTTTACCCACACCTATCAACCTCATAAGCACCACAAAACACACAAGCTATGTAGCGATGACAAAGTCAACAGACTTTTCAAAAACCTGTTCCTAATTACCTTAGGCATTTTTATTACTTATTTCTATTATTGGAGAGCCTTATAATCCTAAGTGTATTTATATGTGCAAAATCTCACGTGATAGAGCTATGTTTTGTTTAATTTGTTTTCTCAAAAACGCAGTGGTAGGAAGAGAGTATGGTCGCACAAAAAGCCTCTGGAGAGCTGTGAAGTTGTCCTTTTTTCAGGAGGCCTTCACAAGAGTGCAGAATCACTCCTCAGCAAGCTAAACTAAGAGAGAAATGGAGAGGAATCCATAAGAATCTGCTCATATGTTTTTTTCACACTGACTTTATTATAATAAGTAATATTGTTTGGTAAGTTAATATTATAGAAAGTTACACACAACGTATTTTAAAATGCTCTGCAGTAAAGAATGATTTTATGTAATGAATCTGAATGAAATTATTTGTCTGGGAAAAAAAAGACAAAATTTCATTAATATTTTGTCAATGATGTTTTTACCTAATCCAAATTATGTTGCTTTTGGTGCAGCAGCTTGCTTCATCCCAGTTTGAGTGAATGACTATAATGGTACATTGATTTATACATTGGTCACCTAAACTCACTAATTTTCTTATTCAGTTCTGGTACTAGTGGAGAAGTTCCACATGTCAATCAAATATTTCTCTGAAATACTAGAGAAGGTGTAGGTAGTTATTATAAACAAGATTGCTGCATGAAGCATTAGAGAATTCCGCATTGTATTCACAAACTGCTGAAACCAAAAGTATTGAGATAATTGGACTTAGTAGCTGTAGGGTCTCATTTTCTGGTGGCTTGACTTCTTTCCTGATATTGCTTCCATATCAAAAAAAGATTTGAGCAAAACAGCAAGAAACAGTATGAGTATTGTTTCGTGCACTTATGTAAGTAGTTTCCAAGAAAAAGGTGAGCAGAAAATGAGCTATGGGTGCACATGCAGTAGCTGGATTTCTACAGCAGCCTTAATCTATAGTTTAAACAAGAGTGAGGAAGTCAAGTTTGTCACACTACCATTTGTCCTCAAGCAAACATATTTCTAGGTGCTTACAGAACATATCAAAACAACAAGTGCATTCAGAGATGTTTTCAAACTAAAGAATTTAATTCATATACCCTGTGTGGCTCTTTTGGATTGCCTGGAAAATTTAATTTTCTATATGGCTGATATTAACATTGGATAGAAAATCTATATACTGGAGGAAGCAAACTAGAAAAATCATCTGGAATAGATAGACTGATAAGGTTCAGCACTAAGATGTAAATGGGGGTGGAGGGGAGGGGGGAGAAGGAAATTATATTTCATGTTATATATAATTTAAAATATATATATATTTTAAATTTTTCCTTAATATAATTTTGAAACAACCCCTATTAGTAACTGGGGAACTGGAAGTAGAGAACAGGAAGGGAGGAGGTGGGCTTATTAAAAGTTAATATAAACAAGTTTGAAAATCAGTGCACTAAAAATGAATTAATCCTTCCATCAGAGAGAAAAAATAATCTACCTATATTTAGCTGGGCAAATAAACTTCTAAATTGTTGATTTGTTCTATTTTTAAATCAATTGTTAAATAATACATATTTTAACACTAACAAGCTGAGCTTTTGTTTTAGTATATATCAGAAGCTATTCTAATACATTAATAATCAAGTAAACTTTTTTTTTTTTTAATTGAAAGACTTTTCAGGAAAGAGACACTCAAAGATTGACTTTGTTTAGCTTGATAGTACTGTACATGAAGAACTGATTTCATTAGATGCTTTTAATGTTCATTAAACTTTCTACTTGACCAGTCAATATAGGACTAGAACCTGAGGAGACTTTCATTGATTTTGTGGATTTTGCACATTTCTCTAGTTCCTTAAAGATCAAACAAAAAAACAGCATTCAACTTGTGGCCTTATGAGTTTGTGCTGCTTCCTCTTACCTTCCTCATCTACCTGCATACATTAAAAAAAAATAATTTTTTGTTAAATCATTTTTTTCCAAGTAAGTCAATTTTAGCAGTTTAAAAAAAAAAAATAATATGTTTGTCATCTCGATTTGAAGCATTTTGAAATGTCTGTTTGTATGTGTAATATTTCTATTATTAAGGGATTACAGTTTTGCTATTCCTGCTACATTTTTTGTGAAAAGCCAATGGAAGCCATTTCTTTTTAGCATATTTTTTTCATTTCACTGTACTTAAACTTAGCTGGAAAAAAACCAAAACCCAAAAAAAAACCCAACGAAAAAAACCCTCAATGCAATTTACCTTCTTCTGCTTGCCTTGTTTAGTGAGAAACAGGTAAGTACTACTAAGTAGTTATTTTACAGCAGTAAGACTATATAAAGTATGTATCTTTTTGTTAATGAAAGGTTCTAGATGATATCTGTTACAGTGTCTTTCTATGACAATATCACAGAATGGTAGGGGTTGGAAGGGACCTCCGGTGATCATCTGGTCCAGCCCCAGTATAACTACGTCTCTTTTTCATTGATGTGAAATGCTTCTTGAAACTAACAAACGTCTTCTCTTCAAATGTCTCTTTCCCAAAGAAGCCTTCAACTGCTTTCACAAAAGACATGCTAGATATCTTGGATTTCTGCTTGCCTGTCAATGCCAACAATGTTGACAAATATGTTACCTACTGCCCAGTCCCTAAGATGGAAAATAAAGAAGGCGCTAGCATTTCCATAAAACAGTTACTTCACATCAGTTTCAACTTTAGGGCAAGCAATTAATGCAATATAAAGAAACTTCACTAATAACACAGTTATAATCCAGCCACAAAAGTGCTATAAAACATAGTCAAAAACTGTCTTAATTGAATGCTCTAAGTTCTGACTTTAGAGGGCCTTTGAGACTGACTGCTTCTGGTGGCCACCTGGCTGGAACATCCCGTTTTATGTAGGGATTGTTTTGACAGCAGCCAAGCATGAAGATGAAAAAGTAGCAGCTGCTGATTTAGTTTTCCCTGGCATCTTCCAGGGGAGGATCCAAGGCTCCCTGAGCATGTTCGGTAAGTTATGACACCTTAATAGCTTTAAGTTGTGAAGTCCAGAAGGAGGTTATCAATGATCAGACTGCAGTCTTACTCTGAATTTATCAGGGCTTATTATTTTAATGAGTCTAATAAAATGTTTTAGAGGAACATGTAAATTCCAGCCAGCTTTTTAGTGAAGAGATCAGCCTGTGCAGCACTTGAACTTAAGATGAGAAAGGGATTTAGTTGAATTTAGTCTGTTGAAATTCAATGTATAATGCTGCAAAATAGCAAGTGAAAAATGAACTGCTTTCTTTTCAAATGAGTAAACTTTTGAATGGCTTGAAAATGTGCTTTTGAATGGTTTGAATACTGTGCTTTCTGCAACTCACTCGGGCTTGGACAGAGGGTGTTTAAGCAGGATTCCTCAATGGAGAATAAACTTTAATAATAATTTTTTATTATTATATAGAACATAGGACTGAGCATTGTGAAGGAGACCAGCTCTGCTTTCTCTTCTGCCAGTGGTTTCTTATATCATCTGCTATTTTTATCAGCATACCTTTTTATAACAAGCTATAAAATGATCATATAGAACTCACTTTTATTATCTGGTGCTTTATTTTTTATTGTGATATATATTATATGGAAGTTATGCATTGATATTATTTTTACATATTTTAGGTTTCTAGCTACTTTAAAGATTCAGTAGACTATGATCTTGGAAAAGCCTGTAAAGTGGTGACACCTAGGTGTGGGGTCAAGCTACCAAGGAAAAAGTCATTCAGCCAAGAACAAAAAGAAGTCTCGAACAACTTAAAAAATAGTAATTTCTTCATTTCTATGAGTAGTTTCATGCTATGAGGGCTGTGCTGGCTGCAGGTGCCCAGGTGCTGGAAGTGGACGGCCCCTGTGAGGAGAGGCCGGGGCTGCCCCGTGCCGGACACAGCCGGTTCCAGCCGGCTCCAACCCACCCACCGCAGGGCACAGCCGAGCCCCGCAGCCGAGGTGGGGGGTGTCTTGGGGAATTTAAGAAAGGGAAAAATGGTGCTCGGCAGACAGGAATGAGGAAAAAAAGAGTGAGAAACAGTTCTGCAGACACCAAGGTCAGTGAAGAAGGAGGAGGAGGAGGTGCTCCAGGCGCCGGAGCAGAGATTCCCCTGCAGCCCTTGGAGGAGAACATGGTGGAGCAGGGGAAAGTGTGAGGAGAAAGCAAAGATGAAGTGTTACAGACTGACTGCAGGCCATTTTTGAGGGGGTGGTAGAGGAGTCTGGAGTGAAGGAGTGAACTTAAGCCTAGGAAAAGGGAGAGGAAAGATGCTGTTTTAATGGAATTGTCTGTTTCCCACTACCCAAACTAGTAATTACATTTTAATTTTAATCAGCAGTAAATTTTCCACAAGTCAAGTAGCGTTGCCCAGAACAGCAATTGGTAAGTGATCTCCCTGTCTTTATCTCAGCTCACAAGCTCTTTTGTTCCTGTTCTATTTCTTCGCTATCCTGTCACACTGAAGGAATGGAGAGAACGAGTGGCTGGGTGGAAATTTGACTGTTGGTCAAGGCTAACCCACCACAGAAGGCCAAAGGATGACAGCAGGCCTAAAATATTCAAAAGATAACTCATAGTAAGACAACAGGTTAGTATGTCTTATGTGTGCATGCAAGAAAAGGCAAAAGACTGTATTAATTTCTAATACTTCCTCAGGCACTTCTGGTAGTATTTCATCATCAACCAGACCACAAGAGGAAGATGTGGCTTCATCCAGACCAAGTTATCCATGCTTAGGAAAATAGCTGTTATTGTCAATGTAAATATGTTAACACAGTATCTGGATATTTGTTACTATTCTGTCACACTACCTACATACTGCTTACATTTTTAATAGTGTTCTTTTAATGCTAATAAAATATATTAAAACAATCTATTAATTCTTTCAATATGCAAAAGATGAACACTAAAAATGGAAATAAGCCATGCAGTGACTTATCATCACTTCCTGGAGTTTTAAACCTATTACAAAAAGACAGTGTTTGTGTGTGGCAAGACTGACCTAAGCTTAATAATGGTATTACTGAATGGCACAACAGCTTTAACCAAATTCTTAGCTGCAGTAAGGTTCAGTTATTATCAATGTAAAGCCAATATCTCACTCATGCTTTATGGCTTAGGCTCTTGCAGCCCCTATTTCTCAACAAAATCAGTCTTTCATATACGTGCAAGCCCTTTTAGTCTCCTGATAAAGGTTAGATTCAGCAGCCTTAAAGCATCTACAGGTTTAGATTCACCAGGATACCAAAACTGGCCTTTGGTCAGTATTTCCTAAAGGATCAAGTCTTTCATTGGCCCTGTGGCATATCCATTAGTCCGTGTATGTTAAGATATCCAGGGGACAGTATGACAGCAATGTTATTTCTCAATATAGTGTAATAAAACCCAACAGAGTAAGTATACTTTTCTTAACCATGCTTTATATTCTGACTTGTTAAAAAAATAGAGCTTACAAGTTAAAAAAAAAAGCTCTAAGAGTTCTAAATCCTTCCATAATCATATGGAAAAAAATAATAGCTACATCCCATTCAGCACTTATAAATGTGTACTGCAATCAGTGTAAAGGTAAGCCCACGCATTTTTGGTGGTATTGCATCCAAGAAAACGGCCCAATTTGGCCTCTGAAAGTACATTTAAAAGAAATCTGGGTATGGACATATTTTTGTAGATGACAGTAAGAAAATAAATTGCTTGGGGGCTTCACGCAAAAAAATCTAGTTCTTGGTAAATTAAAAGTCCTTGGCATCTAAGTTGTCATTTCTTTTAGTCAAGGTTGTTAACACGTTTTTATTGAATTATTTCTTTTGCTAGTTTGCTGGTTCTAGTCTGCTAAATAAAATGACAAATAAAGCTTAAAACAAATGTCTATGAAAACACTAGAAACTATTCCCAATCTTTAGGCTCTCAGTCCCAGGCTTTCAAATCTGATAGATTCAAATGGAACTAAATTACTGTTGAAAAAAATCTTAGTTTACAACCTAGATAAAATGTATAAAAGTAATATCTCAATTCCTCAGTGTAGTGGTATGGCTTTGGGAATGCTTTTCCACAAACAAACAAACAAACAAACCCTCTTTTACAGATAAAATTATCTAAATTCCATCTCTCCATGCTGAAATTGTCACTACAATAATACCAGATCTGCACTTTCTAAACAAGCCAGCAACTCACTGACCTTAAAGTTCAAATGGAAATTCTGAAGTGTTTGGTAAAATACATTACTTGTAGCATCCAATCCTCCTTGCCGTGATCCATTGCAATGTTCCTTCCATCCTACGCAGTATACATGAAAAGCAAAAAACTAGATGTGCTCTAACTTATTTCAGAAGATTTGATGCTGTATGTAGAGCAGATATTTTTTTCTGAACATGATGTGTTATTTCAAATGAAAGCTATTTTTTCTGCCATCTGTGGAATTGCATACTGCGTAGTGTGTTCAACCTGGATAGTATGTGTGAAGAATGATATTGAAAATGAAATTACAAACATACTAGAAATTAAAGGATTTTAGACAAGAAATAGAGCTGTGTTTCTACAGCATAGACAAAAAAAAAAAAAATACTTTTAGCATACACCAAAAAAGAGCAAATAGAAGTAAACCAATGTTGCAGTTCAATTGGTCACCAGCAGGCTTTATTAAGTAGAGGAATGGTGGATGTATTTCAGATGACACTAACTAGATTGTGCTCTGACCTGAAATATACAGTACTTGAAATTTCATGGCTCTGTCCCAAACTATTAGTAATGGCAGCTTGTATGCAACAAACTCAGCATGTAGCAAATGATAGATAAGCTAAAATCTGGGCACCTGTCCATAACTGAATTGTAAATACAATCCTCCGTCTGCCTTCAGGAAAGTAGCGTCTGTCTTACACTTTTTAGCATACAATTAAGAGATGGCTTTTAATTAATATCTCCCATGGTCTATTGCATTCCATCTCTTTGTTGATAAATTGATACTATAATTGCAGAATTTATAATTTAGTCTGAGTAAATATTAAATATGTTTACTGTGAATATAGTTTATTTTGGAATGTTTGAAAATACAGTCAGTACTATTCACAATTTGAAAATGATTTGAAATGATTTCCTTTTACTTCAGAAGTATACGCTGAAATTTTTCTTTTAGTGAGATTTCTAGTAATATTTAATTTAATAGTTGAACTAGTAACAGGTAAATTGAAGGTCATATCCTTAACTTTTCTTCAGTTGAGTTTAGTTCATTCTGAGGTTTGCTTTGTGAAGGTTCAGTGCTTGTTTTTTGTATTTTTTTTCTTCTGCTGAGAGAAAAGAATCTGTCTCTCAATTTGCAAATAGCAATCTTTAATTTGCATGTAATTTTTTTTCCCCTCGCTATTTCAAATTTGGTTTTTATATTCTTTCCCTTATTTTTGGCTTCCTCTGCTGATTGCATAATGTTACACTGGACACATTGGGGGGGAGAACAAAAAAAAAAAGAAAGGAAAGGTCTGTTCCAGCTTAGATTTAAATTTTATTTCATGATTGCAATAGAGTGAAGTTATGTAGAATTTAAGAGATTCCACATTTGCTCTTGTACCTTTTTGCAATTTCACAATATTGTGCAAAATACATTGCTAAAATAGTACTAGCATTTTCTTCATTGATTAGAATTTGCCCTGATCAAGTTTTTCATCTGCATACAGCATATGCCAGCAGCCTGATAAGTTTGAAATTCAGACAATTGTTTCACCTTTAGCTGCATTTGCAGAGCCTAAATTTAATTCATTTACAGTAAAGCTGAAACATCTTCTTCCTTTCCTGAAAAAAAGTAGATGCACATCGAATTCAGACTAGATTCACTGAATCTGTACTTGTTTGAGTGGGACTTTTTATTTCAGCAACGGTTCTGGCATGAAAATTAATTCCAGTGTAACAAAGATTTTCAACAACAACCCTTATGCTGAATGTAAAACCACATTCTTCACTTCTAATGAAATTCTGCAGTATTTTATGCCAGTGATAGGTGTAACATTTAAATGGGTGATATGTACAAATGACATACTGTTCAAAGTGCAAGCACCGTAATGTAACTCTCAAGAATAAAGAAGGAATGATAGGAATCAGTAGCAACAGAGCTAAACCAAAGCTTATACTCTTCACAGTCCCAGCTGAAACCATTCTATGAATATTCCAAGTTAAAGTTTCTACTGATATGCAGTAAGGATGTATTAATTTTTAACATCTCTAGAATACCATTGACAGGAAAAAATAAATCCCTTGTATTCAGTGAGGTGAGAAATCTTGATATTACAAATTCCTGCAGAGCTGTGCAACAACCAAGGACCCTTACATCAGTCAAGAAGGCATTTTCAGCTAGAGAGCGCTCCATTTTAAAGCAGTGAAGATGAGACAAGCTTCATCTGTTGAAGAAAAGGAACTAATTATTCCACTTGACTGCAAAAGAAATTACACATTAAAGACAAAGATAATTCTACAGCTACAGTACATAGGCTTGGTATAACAGCAAGGCAGATAAATATATTTGGCTCATGTGAAGGAAAAAAATAGTTGAAGGGAATAGTGTGGAGTCTGAGTAATTGCTGTAGAAACAAGAAAAAAATCCTATGTTAGAAAAGGTGATACAATTGTAAACTGGAGTCATTTAGCCATATTCCTTTTCCAGGTGCTTTACAAATTCAGATACTGGACTGTGCAGAAATACTTTAATTTGCATAGGCTGAATTTTATGGAAAAGGCATTTGCATTTATTTATAAGCAGCTAGCACCTTTACTGTGATTGTCAGCTACCTGCTTTCTTGGTAGCATATGATTTCAGGGGGGTGGTTAAACAAAAGATTGAATGATCAGACAAAGCCAGACAAAGCAAGAATTTTGAAGAAACAGATTATAGTATTATGAGCCTAAGTGAGCATTACAAGCAAAATAAAATGACCTACCAGCTGTGCAGAATTATCCAATATCTGTTTTCTGTGTGTTCACCAGAGAAAACTGTTCTCCTTCAGAGCTTTCTGTGAAATGTTATGTCCAAATCTACATAAAACTCTGTCCTGTGTTTAACAGAATGTCAGATGTGATGATTGCAATAGCTCATTTGGCCTTATTAATGAACTTATATTGAAGGTAGTTTTGAATGCTAGATGATTATTACAAGAATGACTGAATGCTTATCCATTCAAAAAAACCAAAAAAACAAAAAACCCAAATATGCATTTAATCTGAAATAAAGCTAATAAAAAATCCTTTTACTTTAAACTAATATAGGTATGTACATAGCTATCACTGAACCTTCTTTGTCCTTAGTGTGATAAAGGTCTCTTCCCGTTTCTTCCTTAATGACCTCACCCTATCAAAGGACAATGGGTTCATTATTATGCAGTGATATACATAATGTATTTCAATACATTATTATTAATATAATCTTAATACAGTAATCTATAATACAGTAATATAATACAGCATTATAGAGGCTCTGCCATACCTAAGTTCTTAGCAATGGGAAAAAAAAGTTTTAAGGGAAATTTCTTAGAGGAAATCATATGGGTAATTCTCTTACTCCCTCATAGCCAGTGTACTCCATATCCAAAATGCATGTTTACATTTGTCCTGAGTCATGCACAGGGTATGCCTTAGATGGTGCTATGTGACATAGCCCAGGGCCAGGACCACTCTAACAACTAATCAGAGCAGATACAGAGCTCCAGCTCACAGGAGCAATCCAGAGCCTGGCACTGCTTTATTTCCCAGTACAGATGTAGTATGAACACACAACTCTACCTGTGGTTCTTCCTGAAACACTAATATTATAGTAAGTGATGCTAGTATTTGGCCTAGGGCCCAATTACCAAAATGTCATTTTGTTAAAGCCATTCTGTAGTTTAATTGCATTGAATAAATGAATCGTGATGCTAAAATTTATTTCCATACTCTTTTTTTTTTTATTATTATTGTTTTGGGTTTGTGTTTAACCAGATTTTTTGATTAAGGATAGAAAAGTTTATTAATGATTGAAATTCAAGTCCAATAAAATCTGTCCAATGACTGTACATCACTATGTCAAATGTATATATTTTTCCATGCTTAAGAAAGATGGATTTGACAATCAACAGAGGCACCAGTTTGTATTCCAGCTATTTCAAGGAATTGAAAATGGGAGACAAAATTGAAAAGGTATGACATATATTTCTTTTTCTTTTTTTTTTCCCCAGTTACTATATATATTAAAAAAAAATATTTTTCTTCAAGAGACCATTGTTTTCTACTGACCTCCTGAAATGATCTTTTTCATGTGATTAATATTTTAATGACCACAGTATATTCTGTTCCATACATTGTTCTCAGCAACTGCAATCTTACTCTCTTTAAAAATTACTTCTTTAATGAGTCTATACCATTCACATCTCTGTGGTAAAATCTTAATTACTTTCTCCTAAGTCTCACATTGTGGAGTGGTTCTGGCAATCACAGTTCACATCAAACCCAAAACCTCAGAGATCTCTCTTATTACACTGATATGTACAACATTTAGATCAGTACTTCACTCCAGTCTGCTTTTTCAATTCACAGCTATCTCGTGGGTAAATCAAGAATAGTGCAGAAAAAAAGTAATCTCTTTTTGTTTGCTAATCCTCTTTTTATAATGCTAGTGTTTTGGAGTTGGTTTCAGGTAATATACATTTCACTCACAAAAAAAAAAAGAAAAGATAGTGAAGTTTTTATATGTAAGAATGAAAAAATTCATTCTTCATTAAGCATATTTGCATTTAGTTATTGCTTGCTTCCATTGTAACTTATTTGATTAATTTCTTTTAGCTTTTGCAAACACGTATTAGAAATTTAAGTCCTTCTCTATTTAACAGCTCTGTAGAATTCTTTTCCTGGCTAGAAGATTCACTCAGATGCAATATAACTAACTCTACTTATTTCTCCATACAGAAGAAACTCGTTAGCTTTTTATCTCTTTCAGAAAGCAGGCAAGTAATACTCTTAGTCTTACTTTTACTATCTTCCTCACTTTGGTGTGTTAACTCCTCCCCACACTGAGTTTTAGTCCTTCTATTGCATTTCCCCCTTTTGTCTATCTTTAATTCAGGTGGTTGGGTTTTTTTCTCAAATCACTTTGAAAAAAACTTCTAATTTTCTCTTTTTTTTTTTTCCACAGTAACAACAAAAACCTGCAAAAATCTTAGTGCCATTTATATAACCCAAAAGGCAGTTTCTAGTTAAGTATCCTGTGAGCAGGCATATTTCTTAGAATATCTTCTCTTGAGTCTGTATGCAATTGAATGTCTCAATATTTCCATATTTTAACTAACATTCTGTTCTTGCTCTGTGATACCTAGAGTAGGAAACTGATTTAGTCCATCTTTTAGTATTTGTCTTAAGGTAAGAAGAAATTTAATAAATACAAAAGAGTGAAGTTGGTTGTTTTCTTTTAGTCTTGCACTGTTGAAAACTTTCATATCTTCCTCATTCTACCAGGTCCCTTGATTCTCTTAAACCCCTTTTTCTTAATGAAGGATTTACATACCCATTAATTCACTTACTCTTCTAGTGGAAACTTTATCTTCTCCCTGTTGCATTTATTGCTAGTATTATTCTGGTACCATTGTTTCTAGCACCACATCAATTTATGCATCTATGTCCAACTTTGAAACAAACAAATATTCCATTTTGTTTCAGGCTGGTAGTCTATTCATCTTTTGCAAAAATGTTGGGTATGGTTGCTGTGAATTACTCCTCTGAACTAATGATGTCACTTAGATCCTCTTTGCCCTGTTTGCCACACTCTCATGACACTTGCAAATTCTTGAAAAAATCCTGTAATCACTGCAGTTCTTACTACCTTTCCTGCTGGACATTTTGTTTGGTTGCACCATTTCCATCACCATACAGTTATATGTGCTTTTTTGTTGTTTGAAAAATTGTAACTTGAATCCCTGCATACTTTTCTGCTTCAAAATTGTTTTCTGTTTCTATTTAGAATTTGAAGTAATATTCACAGTGTCAGAATACAGTCTGTATTTCACAGCAAAATGAGCGGTATCTTATGTTTAAAACAAATTAGCTGGCTTTTGCCAGTTTGAATTGTCTTACTCACCCTGTGTTAGTCAAAAACTGGCTTAGTCATAAACTCTTTGTTTTTATCTTCCTTTCACTATGTATTTAAAAACATACTGCTCATCTATCACAGTTCAGAATAAGTGAAGTTCTTTTCATCTATATTTTCATTTTCGTTTCCTATCTTGATGAAAACCACTGGAAACATCAAATACTTTGGAATAAACTAATGTCAGCTCTGTATTTTTTTTAATATTTTTTAAATAGTTATTTAAACATTTTCCCATTTTCTAAGCAGTTTCTTAAAAGCTGGATTTCTTTTCTTTCTTTCCCATGCCAATGATGTATTTTTAGTTTCGATGTTTTACTCGTGATCTATCTTGCAGTCAGAAATCACTCAAAAATAGTCTACTTTATTCTGGATTTGTGTATTAGTGGACTAGCATTGCTTAAGACAAGCCTCTATATAAGAGAATATTTAGTTCTAAGTGGCTCTCACTGTGGTCTCTTAAACATTCATGATTCCCCGCAATTCCCACAACAAATTACTAATGAAGATTTGTCATTTAGACTTCCATGTCTGTCCACTCTCTTGAACAGGGATCTTTCAGCATGCACAACATATTGACCTAACCGCATTTCTGCATACTCAAAAGGAGAAAACTTTTGCTATCTACCTATTTATTAGATAGAATTTATATTTAAAATTTGTAAATATCTTTTTAGTATCCATTATAAATGAATAATATTTTTTTTGTTGTTGCTGTGTTGCATGTGACTGATTTACTAAGCACAGAATTTCTTATCAAAATCAGCTGAAATGGAAGCCTTTTACACAGTACTCCATGGGACAGGAGACAGGATACTCTAGTCCCTATGTTGATTCTGGCCAATAACTTCAATCACTGTGATTAATTTTCAGTAATAATACAACCAGTGTAATGCAATAGTAAGTGAAAATTAATATTTGCTCCATAAATAATTTTAATCCAAATTTCTCCCTAAAACATTCACTAATGCAGTTAAGAAATACTAGGCAATGAATACGTAAAGTACGTGGAGAAGATATAAAAGAGATGGTGTGGGCTTTGTTTCTTTGGCAAACAGCTGCTTTGATTCTAGCAATACAGAATGTCAGTTCTACCTCTTGATTCCTGCGGAGATGTGTCTATGCTATAGGAAGCAATTATACTCTAAGGTGGAATTCCTTAGGCTGAGCTGACTTGATGAATATCTCATTTGAACTCTTGGAACATTTCTTATTCTCTTGTTCCCCATCTTCACCTGTGCTCTTCTGCTACTTAAAATGTGCTACATAACTGGTCAAATTAACTTTTCTGTGAAGATTTAAGCAAGGAAGAGATAGAATATTTCAATTGTCTTGGCAACATCTGTCATTTGATCTCATTTCCTATTAAGTAATAAACGCATAGTTACTTTTGCCTTCTCAAACCAGTTGGTTCAGAAATTGGACTTGCTGATACCCTTTTTTGAATACCATTTACAAAATATTAATAAAAAATAAAGCTCATTTGCAGATTTTTGTATAATAAGGATGGAATTTCTAGGCAAAACCAGAGAAGGAATGAAAGCCCTCTACACAGCAGACCAGGCTCTGAGGAGTAGATCAGTCTTTTCCCCACTCTGTTTAATTCAGACTAGTGACTGAAGTCCAACCTTAGTGTATTAGCTGAATGCCCTTAAACCATTAGCTCTTGCCTCATCTGGGATTCAATATTTTTCTCTGACTCTCTCCCGTTCCCTATCCCCCGCCTGAAAAAAACCCCTACCTTTGAAGAGAAAGGGTAAAACTGGTATATTGCTGACATCTCTAATCACTGTTAGCCCTGTGTTACTCTCATATCTAAATTGTAGCGTATGAAAGCTATGGAAATAACTTGAGCTCCTCATAATACTAAGTAAATACATTCTCTATTTTCTTTAAGATATTTATTGCTTAGTGGGACTGTATTAGTTTTTATCTGATGTGCCTATATTCCTCAAACTTAGGAAAGCACAAATCATGCCATTTCTCCCAAGTAAAGTATTTTTAAAAATACTTTAGTGGGACTGTGTTGCTACCAAAAATTGCTAACAGAAATTACTCCCTTCCTGCTACTGAAAGTCTCTGTAAAAGTATAATTGCAACAATTCTATCAGTTTATCCTAGTTGGGCAAGTAATCAAGGGTGGCAGATTGTGGCAGTCCAAATCAGCATGTTATAGCCATTCAGCAACACCTCACCGCATGGCCAAAATGACAGAAAATGGAATGGCACAGCTGATAAGTGATTATATTTAAAAGTATAAATAGTGAGGAAAACAGATTGGGGAAGTGCTATCAAATTTCATTACAGAAATAGAAAATATTCCTGGATTAATATTAAAGGTTTTATATCATTTTCAACTGGCAAGCTGAAATATACTACCCAAGAAGAAGCAGACTTACTACAAATAAGGGTTTAATTGTGCTGCATGGAGTAGATCTAGAGAATGTCAGTTGTGTAGTCATTCTTCTTATGCTTAAGAAAAAAAGGTTGTATTGGGTATATTTTGCTTCACAGATCACTGCTTCCACATTAATTTCAAAACTAAAAATTTTAGTGGAAATATTAGCAAAAAAAGGCTTAAACTTTTTTCTTGATGACTATAGGAAGGAAAGAGTAATGTTTGAATTCACTCTACAAAAGACTATGAATTTTTTCAAAATATATGTATACATATATATGTTACAAGATATTTCAAACAAGAGAAAGTCCAAATGGGTTTTTAGGGACTCATCACAGAATTACAAAATAGTTGATGTTGCAAGGGGCCTCTGCAGGTTGTTTGATGCTTAAGCAGGGCCACCTAGAGCCAGTTGCCCAGGATGGTGTACAGATAGCTTTTGAATGTCTTCAAGGTTGGAGACTCCACAACCTCCCTGGGCCACCTGTGCCAGCAATCAGTCACCCTCACAGTACAAAATTGTTTCCTAGTGTTCAGACAGGGCAACTTGTGTTTCAGTTGGTGCCTATAGCCTCTGGTCCTGTCATTTGGCACCACTGAAAAGAACCAGGCTCTGTGTACCCTCTATGCTCTCTCCTTTCAGGTATTTATACACATTGATAAAATCCCCCATGAGCCTTCTCTTTTCTATGCTAAACAGTCCCAGATGTCTCAGCCTTTCTTGTATAAGAGACATTCCAGTCCCTTAATTATCTTTGTGTCTCTTCATTGGACTGTCTCCAGTATGTCCATGTCTCTCTTGTACAAGGGGGGCCCTGAACTGGACACAGTACTCCAGGCCTCACCAGTGCTGAGTAGAGGAGAAGGATTACCTCCTTCAACCTCCTAGCAATACTTTAATGCAGCCGAGACTTGGGGTACACCATGACCCCCAGGTCCTTTTCTGTCAAGTTGCTTCCCAGATGTGTATCCCTCAGCATATATTTTCCATCAGCCCATTTGTCTAGCCTGTCCAGGTCTCTCTGGATGATGGCACAACCCTCTGGCCAGCTCGTTTTGTGTCACCAGCAAACTTGCTGAGGGTACACTCTGCTCCCTCAGCCAGATCATTAATGAAAATGTTAAACAGTACTGGACCCAGTATAGACTCCTGGGGTACACCACTAGTTACTGGCCTCCGAATACTGGCCAGCTTTCTCAGCACTACTGGGTGCAGCCCATCAGGACCCATCAATTTACGTATATTCAAAAGTATTCCCTGACCTCATCCTCTTCCACCAAGGGTACATCTTATTTGCTCCAGCCTTTCCCCGTGGTCTCTGTGACCTGTGATTTCTGAAGGCCAGCCTTGCTAGCAAAGACTGAGGCAAAGGTGGCATTCAGTACCTCATCCTTTTACATGGCCTGTGTAACCAGGTCCCCTGTCTCATTGAGCAATGGGCCTACATTTTCCTTCATCTTCCTTTTGGCACCTACATACCTGTAGAAACCTGCTTGCTATCTTTAACATCCATGGCCATATTCAATTATATTTGGGCTTCAGCTTTCCCAATTTCATCACTGGATGCTCGGACAATGTTTCTGCATTCCTCCCAGGTTGTGTATCCTTGTTTTCACCCTCTGTATGCCTCCTTTTCATGTTTGAGCTTTGCTAGGAGCTCTTTGTTCATCCACACAGGCCTCCTGGCATTTTTTTCCTGACTACATATTTGTTGGGATGGAATTCTCTTGAGCTTGAAGGAGGTCATACTTGAATATTAACCAGCCTTCTTGAGTCCTCTCTTCCTTCTAGGGTCTTATCCCTTGAGATTCTTCCAAGCAGATCTTTGCAGAGGCCAAAGTTTGCCCTCCTGAAGTCCAGGACTGTGAGCTTGCTTTTCACCCTCCTCCCTGTCCTCAGGATCCTGAACTCCACCATCTCATGGTCACTGAGGACAAGGCTCACTTTGATCTTCACATCACCAATAGACAATCCTTGTTGGTATGAGGTCCAGAAGAGCACCTTTTCTCTACTGCTTGGAGGAGAAATTTATCATCAATGCAATCCAGGAACCTCCTTGAGGAATCTCCTCATTTAATTTGATCTTATCATGCTTGCCTGTTAAGTTCTTTGGGCAAGAAGCTGGCATCTCCCACTTAAACAGAAAACGTCTAGCTGCTGCTACCAACATACAGAGTCAAGAAGCACATAATATTCAGAATCACTGTGTTTCAAGCAACACAGTCCTTAGCAAATGAACCTTTACAAAGAGTTAATTCCAGTGAACACCTGTCTCCATTGAAGCTAATCACAAAACTCACCTTGACTTCAGATTAATCAGAATATCATTCCTGCAGAAAAGATAGAACTGTAAGGCTGAGCATTTAAAGTCCTCTGAGAAGATATGGGGATAGAAAGAAAGAGAGAACTAGCCATACTAAGATGAAAAAATAGAGTCCAGAATATTATTGGACACTTTATTCTGTTTGCTCAGAAAATCCATACAGTCTTGAATAAAATGGAGGAATTGAAGAAAGGAAGGGAAATAGGAAAGAGGCAGAAATCATAATGTGCAGTGCTATAGGAAGCAACACATGGCATAAATAAGTTTTTTTGACCAGGTATGAAAAAAGCAGTGCAAGAAAATAGGTGCTCTCAAAATGTTGGAGGAAAAATTCCTTTGAGACAAGACAAGTCTGCAGAAAAAAGAAGACTGAGAAAGCAAACTAGGTTTCTTAGTGCTAACAATCATGAAGACTAAAATAATAAATGGATTAAAATGTTGCAATTACAATATTGGCTAGAAGGTAGACAAGGAGTCAGACGAACTATTGAAGGACAAGAGTGAGATGTTAGTAACAAATGAGGTTCATATTGCCAAGAGCCTGAATGAATCCTTTGCTACTGCATGCATGAAAGAATGTGAAGGTCATATTCCACAGCCTAGGATAAATTGTCCTGGTGAAGCAAGTGAAATGCTACAAGGCTTTGTGGTCACAACGAAGCAGGGAGTTAGAAAATTAGACCTATTAAAACTGACATAGTACCAGGACAGGATAAATTACATCCTGGACATCCCCAAGAAACTCTGTAACAAGCAGCAGGAACACTTCTGGATTAGATATTTGGCTGAGTATGAAAAAGGAGAAGACTGAGGGATTCACTGTGAGCAGCTAAGATAATTTATCATATAAGTAAAAGATCTTAATGTTACATGAGCACTACCAATCAGAACTAAACATTAATTGTATCTAATGTTCTGGAAACACTGATATGAGAAATACTCCATCATAAGAAATTGCAACTTACAGAAATTGCTAACTACGATAATAAATATGTGAAATCACATAGGCATTGATTCTCTTTGATAGCAATTTTAATTCATTTCATCTGTGCTACACACTGCAATGTATTTTGACTTAAGTTCAGAAACAATCATCTCTGGATGTTGTTTTAATAAGTTTTATTTTGAGGGATTAGTGGCTGAATGGTTAAATTATTTGTCACGTATCCCAAAACAGGAATTTATACCTTAGTCTGTTCACTGGAAAAGACTACTTTAATCAGTCTAGTTATAAGTGGTTACTGGATAGTCAAACACAGCAGTCAAAAGCAGCCAGTTATAATGACCAATTACTTTGTTATACACCACTAACTTCAAAGGTGGGTTCTGGATTGAATTAATCTTGTTAAAGTGCTGAACCACATAGTTTAGAATGACATTTGATTTAATAGGGCGTATGTGTGGTCTTTTGTGTGTGTGTATATATATATGTATGTATATATCCTATCTATGTGTGTTTGTGTATATATAATATATATAATAAATTTACATTTCTTCTTTTAAATGTCATATTTATATTCTTGATAAATGGCTATATGTTAATTACACAAATATTTAATTTATGATTAATTTAAGCATTACGCAAGTTTTCAGTAGAAGAGCTCCACTGTAAATCTACTTCCCCATCATGACATCACAAAGGTGACAGCATTGGAATCAGGGTTATGAAATATATTGTGGAAAATATTAGGTACATAAGAGAAGGACTCTTGTGATGATAAACTATTCAGTTTGACTAGTCAATAAGCACATTTTATGGCATAAGAACAGTTTACAGATCTAGAAGTCAGCGCTTTGACTATTGTGAAATATCGTGCAGGGTGGTGAAGCATAGCAGGTTCCAAACTTTTTTAAATGAAGACTAAGACATGGACAAGCAAGGAAGGAAAGACGAGGTGATTCAAATTCAGATGTAATGTTGGTCAAATGCAAAAAAGAATGGAAATTTGGTATAGGTTAGGATTTTGGTTGCCTTTCATGTTACTGAGATGACATGGATTGATTGTGAGGGAAGGTTTATGTCTACTTAAATTAGTGTTTGTGACAAAATGTGGCCATATTTATTTAAAGATATTTTAGGTATTGGAAGGTTTAACAGCAAATAGAAAAATACACATTTCAGTATTTCCAAATCTAGCACTGGTCCAAGGCTATGACCACTTAAACAGTGATAAAAGCATTGGGCCTTAAAGTTGCCTAGTCAAGTGGTTTGCATACCACTCCTGACTGGAGTTGTCAAAGAATCAAGGTATTCTTATGATTCTGGGGGCTCGTTTCCAGAAAATATGATAAGCACACAGAATCAAAATCTGTCTCTGAACAACTGAGCACTGGAGTAGAAAATACTGCTCTGGAACACCCCAGTGAAGATAACTAGCCTGATAATTTTTACTTAATCTATACAGGTTAATGTGTGCATACTGTTTTGAATATGTGAACCAACTCACTCAGAATGATCTTAAATATGTATTTAATTATGATTTACTTAATTCTGGGCATGCCAAAAGTCCTAATAAAGAAAAACCTCTAGGATATAGCACTAGGAATGTTAATGGAGACTGAACAGACGAGATGTCCAATAAGATATTCAGCCACATATCAGGGAAACAGGTAGCAATGCAATCAGGAAATAAAATCTAGAGAAAAATCAGTTAAGGGTCCTTAATAGATTTCTGAACTTTATTTCCATTTCTGGAGGTAATTTAAAGCCCAAAAAATTAAGGTGAAACTTATAAAATCTCAATTTATAAGTCAATTCAATCTATCAAGACAATTGTAACCTCAAACCAGTTCTTCATCTGGAAATTTTGGGCCTGTAAAATTTGCTCAACTCATTCGTCAATAAAGATGTTCACATCTGATTTTTCAGCTCTAAAAAGTGATCACAACTAGTTTAAAGGTGAAGCAAAGATTGGGTTCATCTTAGAAACTGGAAGCCAACTGGAGTCTTAGCCTTGGGCTACTGTAGACAGAGGAGTAGAAATGAGAAATAGATGGGTACTTAAAATCTAACCTGCCTGAGAGAAAGAGACTAACCTTTAAAAAGGTCTCATTCCCATTCCTTTCACATAAAACCACCTGGAGATGTATGTTATATGCCCCTGGTAACATTTTCATTTTATACTCAATTAATTAGAGTGCTTGCTTTCTTTCAAGTTTTAAAAACTATTACTGTTACAAAAAGTCTAAAATCCTAATATCAAAACAAAAGCACAAATGCATCATATGACCAACATGCTACAATTTGTGATTTCCTATGTCATAATTGAATAATTGTCTGTTAGTTGTATTGTCTGCTGAGAATGTTCTTGGTATATTCTTGTAGAATTATGTTTCTTGGTTCTTTTTATTTATTAGCATAGCTATATTGAGGATGCTATTTGAGGCACAAGTTCAAGCCAACAATACATATTCATATTAAAACTCACAATGAAGCTGAGTAGTTTTGTACATGTTGCAAACTCCTTTTTGATAAATTTCATTATCAAATTTATATGATTCAATTAACGATTAAAATATATTTTCTCATATAACAATATATTTAGCTTGAGTTCTGAAACACAAATAATGACTAAAAATTTATTTTTCACAATATTTAAGTAGATTTTTTCACAATTATGCCTCCTATTGACTAAAGTTTGACGATTCTAATTTTGAAATTATCACTCTTAAACCGTATTAATAAAAGCAAATTTATATGCATTGTGATGGTGCACTGAAAGGAAAGGAAAAGTGAAAGTAGCTATTTCCTCTTCCTGAAGCAGTACAGTTTCATGCTACGAAAATGAGTTGAACTGTTCTTTAAGAGTCTTACTTAAAACTATTTAGACAGAAATTGAAATCCACAATCCTTTCCTGTTTATGCTGTTACAACATTATTTTCTCTTTGCCAATGTAAAACTTGAAAGACCTTAGAAAGTACCTTTTCTAAACGCAGAAGCCTTAAGTTGTAACTCAACTGAATTTTCATTAATCTTAAGGTTTTGGATAAGTGACCAGTTGAATATCACCAGACATCTGATAGGAATTTAATTTCAAAACATTTGCAGCATGTGTTAGGTTGTAAATTACAGACTTTTAATAAAATGTTGATTTACTTAAAGAGATCCTGAATGAACTCATTTGTGCTTAAAGTCATATCTGTTTATATTTAAAGACTTACTCTGTTTTACAGAGTATCCTGTATCTACAATATGGTGAACTCTACCTTTAAATTTCGCTTATGCAAAAAAAGGGAATATACACACAAATATGTAGAATTTTAATGAGAACATTAAACCAAAACCATGGTAGTTGTCTGTCTTATTTATTTCCATGTGTCTTTTTCTTATAGTAGCAGAAGTCAGAAAAAACTCAACATATACAAAGATTAAAGATAAAAATAAACTACTGTATTTCTTCAGAAAGTTCAGAAGGCTTTTTTTTTCTGATGTTTAAGGACCCTATTCAAATAAGTTCATTTACCTGTTATAAAAATACCAGTCTCAAATAATTAAAAATACTTGTTTCAGCAACTAGAAATGTAAGAAATTTTGAACCAAACATATTAGTCAGAAAAATAAAAATGTAGAATTAATTTCATTATATTAAAATAAATTTCTGTTCTGCTCAATTTTCAGGTTGTTCCTGTCCCCTCTGATTCTCTGTATTGTCTCATACATTTTCTGAGAATTCCCTTATTTGTAGCTCATTTTTCATCAAAGCACTGCATACGGTGTTCTTGTTCCAAAATGATTCACAATTATAATACAACTTTCATTATAATTCTGTCTTATTTCAACATCATGAATTTATTTTCTGTTGCCTTTACCTTGGCATTCTCCTAATGTCTGATTCCTTTAATTCTGAGTAGAAAAATGTTCATAGTGAGATATCAAGATGATACATTAGTTGTTATGTGTGACTCTAAAACATATTCTTTGGCCCTTTCTGGGGGGAAAAAAAAAAAAAAAACAAAACCACCTTTGTAATCTTAATGGATTTAGAAGGAATGGAGGGCTCTTATGGTAAGACTGTTCCTTAAACTATATGTACATTCTCCTATATATACATTCTCCTTTGCCAACCTCACCAGAGAAAAGGTGCTGCAGATGTTACAGAAGCAAAAAGGAAAGACTTACTCCTTTATGAAAGCAAATCTCTTCCAGTAGAATCTGAAAAATGGCCCCCAATAAATTGTACAGAAGTACAGAGGTACTTCCAATACATTTTTAAATGTAGATATCATTTATAACTTGAAATGATGACTCATGTTGAGGTGCAGGAATTCAATGAATCACAGGTTCCTTTTCCATAAGAAAGTTTGCCTCAGGTTTCTGCTTTCTCAGCACAAGTCATAACCTTCTCTGAAGCCATGCACCCCTCTCCCCAGTGGCAGCAGTCATGGCCTCTTCTGACCAGGGACAACTTCGCCAGGGGTGGCCCTGTTCAGTCTGCAGCTTTGTGGCAATTCGGAATATGGAAGGCTTAGCTCTTTGGCAGTCCTGTGTTTCATTTTCTTTTCTGTTTCAATTATTTATTTGTGCTACTTTACAAGAGGACTTGAAAGAGACAGCTCACTATCCTGCTTTGTGATTTATGATGGAGGAGACAGAAGATACCTGCTCTCAAGAAACAATGGCTGTTTTGAAACACTGGAACAGAAGCGGCAGAAAGAAAAGATGTTACCCCTTACTGGGACCAGGGTATACTTCAGGTTTTCAGTGCTTAGTGTGCATAAATCAGTGTGCAACTTGATGTTTTTAGTGTGCGAGAGGTTATGGAGTCCCTTCTGTCAAGGTTTTGTTCTTGGATGTTCACATCAGCTCTGATATTAATTTCATGTTCAGCAGAAAATGAAATGCCAAAGCGCAGTTCAGATGAAATCAGTATATTTTACTTGGTCTTGTATTAAAACTGGGAGGTTTAGGTTGTTTTAGAATAAAATTTCAAAAAGCTGCACTATTTGAAGACACAATACATGGGCAATCTTTGGAGGTATGAATCATTGAACAAATTTAGAATCAACTAGATAATATTTGAAAAATGAAGCAGGTGTGAGCAAAGAGCTGTAAAGATTTAAATATATGTAATTAAAGAGTTAGTGAAAAACAGAGCAGAAGCCCAACATCATTTACTATTTGAAACATCCCACTGTGTGAAATGTAAACTGAGTTCCTTCTACACCTTGTATATCATTGAGGTATGCTAAGGATTAAAATGTTAGAGAAGGCAAGATAAAACTTATCATGTATTTAAGATAATTTTTTTTTCTCTATGCATGTGGTTGTGTCCTGGTTTTGACTGAGATGATAGAGTTAATTTTTCTTTCTAGTAGCTGGCATAGTGCTGTGTTTTGGATTTAGTATGAGAATAATGTTGATAACACACTGATTAGTTGTTGCTAGGTAGTTGTAGTGTCAGGGACTTTTCAGCTTCCCACGCCCTGCCAGATGCACCAGAAGCTGGGAGAGCACAGCCAGGACAGCTGACCCAGACTGGCCAAAGGGATGTTCCCTGTCATAGAACGTCACGCTTTGTATATAACTGGGGAGACTAGCTGGGAGGCAGATTCACTTCTTGGGTGTCAGATTGTTTTATTTTCCTTTCACATGTGGTCAGCAATTGCATTTGTGCATTACTTGTATCATTATTATTATTATTAATCATCATCTTCCTCTGTTATCCTATTAAACCGTCTTTATCTCAACCCACAATTATTCTTTTTTTCATTCTCCTCCCCATCCTCTTGCGGGGGGGAGGGGTGAGCAAGTGGCTGTGTGGGGCTTAACTGCCGACTGGGGTTAAACCACATGAGTCCATTTTTGATGCCCATTGTGGAGCTCAGTGTTCGAGATAACGACAGATTTGATTAGAATGTGCTAGATAGATAGAATTTATAGCTGTTATTGCTGTCTAGCTATTAATCGGCAGGCTTCTGTTATTGCCATGGGGCTTGCTTGCCTTACTGCACAGTAGAGTCTAGTCCTTGTTAGTGGCTGCTTTTTGCTTTTGCTGCTGAACTGCTGTAGTGCTGATCGTCTCACTGTGCTGTGCCTGGGAACATTTTGATAACAGCAATGGTGATGTGCCTGGGCTGGCAGATGGCTGGGGCATCGCCGCTGTTTCTGTGCTGCTGCACAGGACAGGCTGGAACTCCTGTGTGCACTTGAGTCGAAGGGACTGTGACCTGTGGATGAGTCCACGTGGGAGCAGGACACCCCAAAGCGTGTATGGCTGTGAATAAGTCCACACCAGAGCAGGCACCTCTCGAAGCATCTGTGGCTGTGGTTATGTCTTTGCTGCAGCAGGTATTCCTCTGACAGGATTGTGGCCCAAGGATAAGTCCATGCTGGAGAAGGTACACCTCAAAGCATGTGTGGCTGTGCATGAGGTCACCTGAAAGCATGTGGCCATGGATGAGCCCACAACAGAGCAGGTTTACTTCTGAAGGGACTGTGGCTGTGGATAAGTCTATGCCACAGCAGGTATACCCCAGAAGAGACTGTGGCTCATAGATAAGGCTCCACTTGGAGCAGGTACAGCCCTAAAGGGCTGCAGTCTGTGGATAACTCCAAGCCAGAGCAGGAGTAAAGGGAGGAGTTCACTGCAATGTTAAACCTGATGGTCTGGTCCAAAGGATCCAGGGCTGGAGACTGTAATTGAAATACTTTTAAATTGTTGTAACCTGGGATTTGAGTTGCATGTTATGGGAACTACTGTAGCAGGAACCATCTGAACCAATGGAAGACAAGCCTTACAAGAAGCAGTGCAAGTACAGCAGTGACCTGACCTGAGCTGGCTTTGCTGCCCAGTAACTCCCCCTCCCTGGAAGTGTTCAAGGCCAGGTTGGATGAGGCTTTGGGCAACCTGGTCTAGTGGAGGGTGTCCCTGCCCATGGCAGGGGGGTTGGAACTACATGATCTGTAAGGTTCCTTCCAACCCAAACCATTCTATGATTCTATGATAACTCCACGCATCATACCATCTCTCCTGTCCTGAGTGACCATCATAATAGATGGAGCCCAAAGTCATTCAGCTCTGATCCCCTTCTTCAGAAAAGGACATAGCAGGACCTATAAAGGTATAAAGAATGTTAACAAAACTGATAAGCAGTATTAAACAGATCTCTTATGAGAACAAATTAAGTAACCAAGAATTTCTAAGCTCAGGAATGATGTAGCTTAGAGAATATGAGAGATGGCAACAAATTAATAAATTCAGTCATGAATGCAGCTAATAAAGTGCAATTATTCTATATTTTCCAGAACATCAGAAGTTGGGGAGTCAAACAAAGTCATCTGAAAGTAGGTAAGTAGGTTCATACAGAAAAAAAGAGGAAACTATTTGGTTGCTTTTTTTTTTAAAAAAAAAAAATAAGACACTGACATTACGGAACTCATTCCTGTAGGATGTTTATGCAGCTGAAAGCTTAGACACTTCAAGAGGTCGCTAAAGGAATAAACCTCCAACATGAACTACTAAAAACTGCCAAAACCTCTGACATAATTAATTTCTTAGTCTTCTGATGTTTAAAAATGCTAGGGTACTCTATGAGCAAGATACCTGTTTAATCCCCTGACATATTGCACTTCCCTGAGTACCTTCTACAAGTAACTATCAGAGACAGGATACTGAGCTAGGCAAACATTGAATGTTACCCTGAAGAGCAGTTATCACCAAAGTAAAAAAAGTGTAAAAAAAATTAAAGCATTTGAAGACATAGGATGACATTCAAATGCAAAGAAGTAACAGTCTAATTTTTGCAAACATGGGAAAATGCAAGTAGATTTGTGAGAAAAACAGCATGAGAGATGATAACCAGTAAGCTTGCTTACAGTCTCTTTTTTTCTGTCTATATGTATATAGATACACATACGCACCTCAACTACTGTAGAGTCAACAAAGAAACATGTTGACTAAATATCTTCATTAGTAACAATGAAACCGAATTTATTGCTTTCCAGAAGCAGTTGGAGTATGACTGACTTAGTTCAGGGCTACCAACAGCAAAAGTAAAATGTCACAGAAATTATATTTTAAAACAGACAGAATGGTCAACTCTCTTATAAATTGGACAGTCACTTATATAACTGCAAAGTAGAACATTTTTTCTCATATCCACGAGTATGTAATTGACGTGGTTTAGCCCCAGCCGCTCGCTCACCCCTCCCCCGGCGGGATGGGGAGGAGAACGGAAAAACAACGGCAAAGCCTCGAGGGTTGGGATAAGGGCAGTTTACTGGGACAGCAAGGGAGAGGGAGAACAATCAACAACAGCGCTGATAACAGATAGTAACAATGGGTGATAACAGAGAACGATTTTACCGATCCGACGACCGACTGACCGGACGCTCGACCCGTCCCGGAGCCACGCCGACACGCCGAACCCGCCCCTGCCCAACTGGCCCCCTTTTATGGGGAGCATGATGTCACATGGTATGGAATAGCCCCCGGCCAGCTTGGCTCACCTGTCCTGGCTCCTTGGGAAATTAACTCTATCCTTGCCAGAACCAGGACAGTAATTAAGCCTACATAAATTTTAAAAGTACTGACTGATAATCAGTCAATCTAATACACAAAAAGCTTTTCACATACGATGAAAAAGTTTACCAGAAAAATCAACATCTTGTACATTATGCTAGCAAATGTGTATTATGCCACCTTGTATACATTGATCAAAGCACCAGTGTGCAATGCATATTACTAAGGAGAAAAATTAGGAAAATAATAATTTTTAAAAGTATTTGCATATATGAATGTTCTTGCTCTCTCTTACTTAACACATAAAAAGAATAATAATTAAGGAAAATATGAGTTATAGTTGTTTCTGGTAGGGGAATGGAGGGGTGATTTTTCTCGTCTTCCTTGTGTTTCTCTGCATTAATTAATACCTACTAAAGTTTTGGGGATGCAGTCCATAAATAAGTCATGTACAAATTGATGTTTGTCCAGGTATTGGAAAAGGGAACCAGAAGTGAAAAAGAAACAAGAGAAGGTTTTACTGGTTTGAGCCCGAGATATGAAGATGTCAGAGCAAGAAATCAAAATCCTACTCCAAAAAAAAAGGACACATCTTTTTGAAGCTGAGAACTTTACGAATTACTTGGGTGCATGAAAATGGTAACTGAATATCTGTTTTTTAGGCATTGAGAAGAGAAGGACATCAAAGACAGAGTATTGAAGGACTTTCTGAAAAAGTTGGAAAAAAGAAGAGAGGGAAAGAGAAAGTAAAGTTCTTCTCTGAGGGCATTGCTACAAAATAATTCATATAGTAGAACACAATATGGATGAGTTCAGTGAAGAAAATACATAGTGAAAAGGATTTCAAGAAGAAATGGTCAAAAGTGTTGTGAAAAGAATGACCTAAAGATGAACAGGGCATGTGTATTGAGTATGAGAGCACAAAAATGAATGAGTGAGAAGCAAAAGAATGGGAGACATTCTGTTTACAATGAGCTAAATTCTTAGCTCCAGTGAACATCCAAAATAACTTACAATGCCTCTGGTTATTTTCTTTAGGCTAATTTCTAAATAGTTAGCAACAGCAGGCTAAAAATGCTTAAATTGGTTACATCTGAGTGTGAAATTATTCTTCCTTTCTTCATTTCAGTTCTCATAGTTGTGGAAGATGTCATTTTTAACATATGGACTATTGCTGAGGTTGATTTGAGATTGTCTCATCTGGTTTTTTTTAACAGAAATAGCTGGACACCTTCAATGTTAATATTTTATACTTTTTTGCTCTAATACACATCTGAAAAATAGGGTTTAGGTTAAATTAAATTAATATCCTAATATCAATACATATAGGAAATACTTTATATGTTATCACAAATGTCATTCCACAAAAGTGAAACACAACAAGATCAAAGAAAGTATTCAACATCCATCATTGCATAAGAAAATGTTTTTCTACTTAATGGCACCAAGAAAATTACTGCAAATTTATTTAAAAATAAGAGTTATGATGTCTTCTTTGAGGACTTTTATAGTAATGCATATACACATTTCAACATTTCTCTGTATTCCAGAGGAAAAAAAAGCTGAGGAAAGTAAGGCTAAGAGGACTGTGCTGATTTTATTTTTGCTGTTATACATTCAATAAAGTTTTTTTCTCTCCTTCTTTAACATTGTTCTGTATTTATGGATTTAGTTCCTACCATCTACATCTACTGACATAAGGCCCCTTTTTTTTATTTATTTTTTAGCCTTTATAATAACCTTGGAAAGAAAGAAACTGAAAAAATCGGAAAGGGGAGGAAAGAAATATCTGTTAAAATATTTGAATATGTAATCTCTTATGAAGGTAGAAGGAATCTGTTGTTCACTAGTTCAAACCCAACATTCATGCTCATACCTTGTGCCATCAGAATTACAAGGAATTCAACTTTCAGAGTGGAAGAAATCTTTTGTAGCAAGTATAATATTTTTAATTTTTATTTTTGCAAATGTCAGTACACTCAAACCACTCATTCTGATTTATAGATCAGAAAGAGTACTTTTACAGGAAAAGTTACGTTATTCAAGTAGTCTGTGTAACCAGCAGCCTTCCTGTCTGCATGTGGAACAGATGTATCTTCGTGTCTCCTAAGCAATCCCCCTTGTCTCCATCTTTCAAACAGCATTAGAAGCTAACCTCTTTATTGATTGTAATTACTGCTAGTGATGAAGTTATAGGTTTGTTGAGAGTTCATACTGACTGGTCAAGTATTCAATTGAAAGGGGTCAGGAATTCTCATTAGTATGTCGACTATTTGTGTTTTTCTGTAAGACTGCGGTCAATTGATTGAAAGAAGATCAATAAAGGCCTGTGGGATTGAAAGAATTTGCAAGGAAGTAACTAAATTTTATAGAATTGCTATTATATAAAGACTATCATTGAGTAATAGCATGAACCTGTTTCTATGCACAGCTCATCAAGAGAAAGGAATTCCAGTGATATAGGTATAGATAGCAAATGAATACAGCAAAAGTAACCTGATATTGTATAGTGCAATGATACATCTAATACAGATACATCCATTTTAAACTTGGTCTTTTTCTGTACTTTCTTTCTGTATTCATCCAATGGTCCACACAAATCTTTTAAAAATACAAGATAGGAGTGAGAGATCTTTGTTAAAAATCTTCCATCCTATGCCATAGAAGAGTATAACCCACTGTCTTCCCATGTAAGTATTTTCCTGGAAGTACGATTGAAGTTTCCACTGAGAACAGAGTTTCTTAGGGCTGTACACAAATTTAATGCCAGTTTTCCCCTGAAATCATAGAGAGATCAAAGGCATGGAGAAGGGATGCAAAGGCATGAGAAGGGAATATGATCCTCCTCAGTTCATATAAAGGAACTGAAGTAGAAATACACAATTGTCTACTAATGCTTTTTGCCTTGAGCCTCACTGAGGGGGAAAAAAAACCAAGCAGAAACAGGCCTACCTGAATCTGGAATCCTACCTGTAACCACCATCTAGAAGAGGAAGGAGACTCTTCACTGGCAGATTGGCTGACTTCATGATTCTCACTTTAAACTAACAAACTTGGGGGTGGGGTCCAAAGCTGTAACACTTGTGTACTCACAAGCAACAGAGTGGATGAGCACACCTACCAAACTAGTGAGGAATGTCCCCCAACCCCCAAAAAAAGTTCCGCCAAAAAGGTGAGACAGTTGCCAGTGCAGCCGAAGTGTCTCTGTAACAATGCATACAGCGTGGGTAGCAAACAGGAGGAACTGGAAGCCATGGGGCAGATGGAAAGCTATGACGTGATCCCTGCCACTGAAACTTGGTGGGATGAATGACATGATTGCAGAGCTGCAATCCATGACTACAAACTGTTCAGGAGGGACAGGCAAGGAAGGAGGGGTGGGGAGTGAAGGGGTTGCCCTCTATGTAAAAAAAGATGGACTGACTGCAGAGAACTGACTTTGAAAAACAGTGATGAGCAGGCTGAGAGATTATGGGTAAAAAAATAAGAGACCAAGTCAACAAAGGAAACCTTGTGGTTGATGTTACTCATCAAGAGAAGCCTGTTGAAGAAGTGTTCTTACTTCAACTACAGAAAGCATCGCACTTGCAGGCTCTGATCCTGCTGGGGGGACTTCAACCACCCTGACATCTGCTGTAAAAGCTGCGCAGCAAGCTGTAAGCAGACCAGGAGACTCTTGGAGTGCATTGAGGATAATTTCTTAATCCATATGATTAAGATAAACCTGACCAGAAGAGAAGCATTGCTAGACCTGTTGCTTACCAACTGAGAACTACTAATTGGAGAGGTTTAGTGGCACCCTGATGCTGCAGTGATCATCCCCTGGCCTTGAAAATAGTCAGGGGGCTGGAACACCTCTCCTGTAAAGAGGCAGTTGAGGTTTTTCAGCCTGGTGAAGAGAAGGCTCCAGGGATACCTTACTGCAGCCTTTCAGTATATAAAGGGGGCTTGAAATAAAGATGGAGAAACACTTTTTACCAAGGGCTATAGGGACAGGAGAAAGGAGAAGGGGCAACAGTATTAAACTGAAAGAGGGTAGATTCAGATTGGACGTAAGAATATTTTTACAATCAGGGTGGTGAAACACTGGAACGCATTGCCCAGAGAAGTTGTGGGTGCCCCATGACGTGATTCATCCCACCAAGTTTCAGTGACAGTGATCAGATCATAGCTTTCTATCTGCACAGTGGCTTCCAGCTCCCTGTGTTGGCAGCAACTACTTAATTTTAAAAAAAATGGACTACATACAAATGTAACTTTCCATGCATAGCCATGAGACAGGAAATCCACACTTTCCCTGATCCAGTCTTCTCTATCCAAAGTTCTTTATTCATCCTGAGAGGGCAGAATTTGATATCTGCAAGTTTGTATGACCCTCTAGCTAGACACCATACTGTACTGAAGCATCTAATTTTTATCCTTCCTGTTGAAAGTGTTGCCTTTCTTTCTGGTGGAGAAAATAATTCAAATTATTTGGGGGTGAAAAGAAGTAGTAGGTACTAAAATTTAATCCATTAAGTTAAATCCCGTTCCTGTTTCCAAGTCCATTTATATGTGCTACATAAAAAAACCACAACACAAGGTATATAAGATGCTGCACTTCCCTCTCCAACTGTTTGAGCTATACATTAGTCTAGAATTCTTCTTGTTGTTTCCTTCCTCTGGCCTAGTTAATTTTGATATTTTGTTCCTTTGTCATGTCCCACTTAAAAAGGATTGAGTGAAGATTGTTTGATTGATAGCTGTGATATCATAATATTGTATAGATTGGTGGTTAGGACATTTTCTAGGAAAGAAGCACTTCACAAATAGAGTATGTGCACAATTTTGTCTAAATATTCAAAAGATTTTTCTTTTCTGGGAACATTGTGAAGAAACAAAAATCACCCCTGGAAGTGCTCCAAGAAAATTAATAAAAGCAATTGCAAACATTAACAAAGTAAATTTCTGTGTTGTATTTTTTTTAATTTAAAAAAAAGGATAATATATTTTACAGTGTCTCCATACTCTCTTCATCACTGACATTATTTGTGCTGAAAATCCCTTCTGTGTTTCATTTTTCTGTCATATCATCTAATATTGTATAAAATTGTGAAGATGTATTGTCTGTGTTTCTATATGGTGCATTTTCCAAAATAAGAAGTATAGCATTGTACCATATAGCTGAATTGATGGATTCAGATTAGAATCAGATAAAATGCACTTACTTGAACAAGCCAGTAATTACACTGAATCATGTAATGTGTCTCTAGAGCCACTCTATTCTAGTTTGCTTAAAGAGCAGCTGACTCTGAAAGCATTCTGTTTACAAGCCATTCTGTTTCTATATTATATATTTTTCAATATTTATCTTCCATTGTTCTTTACTACTAGGAACATTTGCATGAAAACAGGATCTTTGTTTTTCAGGAGTCCATCTGCTACCACTGCTTATTCTCAGCCTGAAGTCATAATCCAGTGTTTATGACATCATCCTAACATTTAGAGGAACCAGATGAATTGCCATTAAAAACAAAGTGAAAACGCCCACAGATTCTGTCTTCAGATGTGGTTTAAAAAGAGAAACTAATGGACTCTCAATCACAAACCCTTTTTTTTCTTATAAATGCACATAATAATGCACAGCTAGGACAACAGTAAGAAGGATCAGCAACTCCTCTAAAAGGTATGAAAGGTACTCTAGGGAGCTAGGGAACTCGATTGCGGAAAGTGGATTTTGCTATGGTAACACCACCCACACCTCTTAAATTCTCTAATGTCATCAAAACCTATGCTGATATTACCTAATTACATTAATTTCTTACTCAGACAAATCCTCACGTATCAAGTAGGACACAGGAGATATATTGTCATAGCTGTGAGGGGACAGGAACATTTGCACTCCAGACAAGGTCCTCTCACTTAAAATAAATCATACTTTTACAGTTGGCTTTAGCAAAACACAAATTTATATTTGGATTCAGGGTATTTCTGAGCATGGCTAATGAACTGGAATTGGCATTCCATAATCTGATAGAAACATTTGAATAAAACCACTATCTTTTACTATTAAAAAAAAAAAAAAAAAGAAATTTGAAAGTAGTTGTCTTTCACTAGTTGGCACAGAGGGCCAGTACCTGCAGAGGACAGTTCCCCACAACAGCCTATCTTTCTCTGTTGAATACCATGGAAACATAGATGACTAGCGTAGGGATCTTAACTTTTAGTTAACTGATGTCTGGTGAGGAAAGTCACATTCCAAGTACTAAATACAAAATGCAGTCTGGGAAATAGAGCTGTTTTTTCACTATTTCCATGATGCCAGTAAAACAGCTGTGTGTACATATATTGTGGGCCAAGGGATTACAGCTGTACATACATAGGTCTAGAGAGCATGCAAGTTTGGGGTAAACACATAAATAATATTAGGTAGCAGGCTAAGGCATTGGTGATTTCTTTGTCATGGCTGCTTTCCATGTATTTCATATTGATGAGGAGCTGAACATTCAAACCCCTGAAATATTTAGGCTGAAAATATTTAATTTTTTTTAAGATGACAGGGTGCCTCAAACAATAGCAATTTGATTGCCTCCTGTCCACGTTCTGTGGTTTTCATTCTCCAGTTAGATTAAATTTACAGCTGGATTAAGAGGATGAAACATGGCCAAGGACTCCCATAATAAATGCAGTTTCCTACTTGTCCACATACAAAAATCATTATTCATCACAGCCAATGTAGTCCAGCTAGCAAGTGTGCAGGGAAAAGCAACCTGTGAGAATGATAGTATAAGGTTTTAAATCTGCAAACCATACTAGGTATTCAGGAAGCATTTCTAAAACTAAATTCTATGAGGATTCTTACTATTATTTACTTCTGAAATATTTTTGCATTCAGATGTCTTAGAACAAATTATAATTCTACTGATCTTTCCCACCATCATGGTTCACTTTATCAAACTAAAATTTAAGTCCACATTCAGCGAGTGTATGTGTTCTTGACCATGAACAGATCCACTGCTGCTGACCAGTCTGAGGATCCTAAGGAACAACTTAAAGTTGCTTTCATTTGTTTTCATTTCACCCTCTATCTTTTGTGTTTTCAGCCGTGTTCACCTTCTCCTTCCCTCATCCTCCCTTCTCCATCTCTTGTAACATGGTCTGCTTGATTTCTCAGCAACCTGATGTCACCTGCAGTTTTGGGGAGGTGATTCCAAGCGATTTTGCTGCTAGCATTGCAGTGGGCAATGTGGAAGGAACTAGGCACTAAAATGTATGTAAACCCCAGGGGAACCTTGATGTATTGCAGAGAGCTTGTGAGGACTTTCTATTATTGAGTGATTACATGAAATTTCTGACAGGTACTTATTTGCAACAAAAAACAACTAATAGCCCTTGCCACATATCAAAATTTCTTAAAGCCCTTCTTTATCAAACAAGTTACACCCTCTACAATATATGATCTGCCAATGCCTTTTAACTGTATTTATATATATATAATGTATATATATATAAAGTTCTAGGCTTAAGGACAAGAATTTCTACACCAGTCCTTCAAGTAAATGTTAGAGCTGGATTTCTATCAGTGTTCAAACTACCTTAAATATGTATTAGTGTATACTCTTGAAAACAAATAAAAAGCACTTCCTTCAATTCTCAGTATGTTATTGTTTATGTGTTTCTTTGTGTTGTACTTCAAAGCTTTGTTGATCGCATTGCTTTTTGTTCAGATTTTGTCTCTCTCTAGTCACATGACATAGTAGACCTCCTCTTTCATTTCAGGTTTAGAACTGACAGCTCCATCAACAAGATTTTCTAACAGATTACTGACTTTGATGAATCCACCACGGACACCTGAACTGCTTTAGTAGTTGTCTTTTTCGAATCTATAGTCATGTATACTCTCTTTTACACACTAAGTAAAAATGATGTTTTAGCTACTGTGTTAACAGTTTTTGAGAGTTCTGTTTTGCTCTTGTATTACTGATAACTTTTTTTGTGTTATATAAGGTCCTAGCCAATTATTACTTTGCCTTCTAGACTGAGTTTTTATGGGCCAGTATTGAACACACACTTATTATAGAGAGATAATTTCCTTCACACATGTGAGCTGCAAGTAGGTCCAATTATTAACTCTGTTTTGGGGCTCATAAGGTCTAGATTTTCAGATCATTTACAGCATCTTTGCAGCACTCACTTGACACGAAGGGTCTCTAAGCAGTCTCAAATGTTTCAGTTAAGATGTCAGGATGTTTTAGATTTTCAGAAAATTTCTCTGCTTCCTAGCTTTCAAACAAAGCATTTAAAATGTATAGTAAAAATAATACATAAACATCCTTTACTCTCAGATTTATTTTTTGTATAATACAACAATATGACTTTTACATAATATAGTTCAACACTTACATATCATTTTGATATAAATAAAATGTATATTTTGCAAAATATATACTATGGAATGGTATGTGTATTTAATATAAAATATATTGAATATATTTTGCCAAATGTTTTATTTCCATTAAATGGATTAAATGGGAAACATATTCCATGAACTTTTTTTAATCATTTCTCAATAGAGAATTTTCCTCAAAACTCTTTGGTGACACATTTTTTCTCATCCTATTTCTGAGCTCCTGCTTCTCTGTTCTCCTAACACAAAGTGAGGACACTTTCTGTTCTACCAATATTTGCCAATCATTGGAGCCATTTAAACCTCTATAGCACTGTGCCATTCAGAGTTATCTGACCCCAAATGTCAGAGTTCACATTTCTTTCCTAAACCCCTTAATTTCTCATAGTCTCCAAATATATTGGAGACAGCACAAGATTTTTCTGTGTGATCAAAATGAAACTGTAATTTAAAATTATGCACAATTTAACTGATCTTCTGCATGCTTGTTCAAATATGTTTGCTGGATAATAATACTTACTGGCAATGTGGAGATGGAGGTGCTAATTTAACATGTTATCTGGCAGTGCCCTTTTATTTAAAATTTTGGAAATAGTATGGTATCATAAGTCATCACATGACTCATCTATTTTTGTTATATTTGACCTAAATGCATGTGAATATAGTCTTCTATTAAATGGATTTTGATTGCCCTTAGCTGTGCAGAGAGTTGAGTCCTTTGAATGTAACAAAGTTTGATCATGTTTCTCTAAAAGACATGAATATTGACACATTCTATAATGTCCAATTTATAAAATTTAATTTAAGAATCAAAGCTATGGAGAAAATGAGTTGTTTCTTAACATGTCCCTTCTTTGCTTATTCAGGTTCAGAATTTAAAAGCAATATACCTGAAATGGAACTTGGATCTGAATTGTACAGAGACTTGTTAATGCAGTGCTGTGGGAGCAGGAAACCTTGTTTTCTTGAATTTTTGTAGCTTCTCTGAATTTTAACCTGTTGTTATGCACATTTTCTATAGCTGTTTTCAAAGGCTTTTTAAATAAAGTTTAAACCCAAGGCTGTGATATTATCAATCACACTGAGTAACACCTTATGTCATATTTGGTCTCACTTAAATGTATTTAAATAAATCAACGGTGTAGAAAGGCAGCAGGATCTAGTCCTATATGAACTTCCAGTTTCCATATTTATCTATTTCACCTTCAGCCATTAATCCTATTAATGGTCACACAAGCTTGTGTCTCATTTGAAAAAAACCCCACAACCAAACAAAACAAAAGAAAAACTGACAATGTTTTGAGAAAGCTCTCTTTTTTTTTGCCTTGCCTTGCCTTGCCTTGCTTCTTCTCTCTTCTCTTCTTTTCCTCTGAATGTTTCTTATTGACTTTTAATGCTTAAGAATTCAGTCTTTTTGGTGGACCAGTGAGCATCAGAAAGCAACTACCCTTAGCTTTCCAAGCCAATCAAGCAACTTCACTATAAGTGGGTCTTTCTCCAGTCCCCTGTTGGCTATCCACAGCTTAGTCTCCATGGCTATTGATTCCTAGAACTCTGTTCTGTTCCATATTACTACTTCCAAAAATGAAGCTTCACCACTTGCACTACCCTTGGATCCAATCTCGCAGAGTAAGCTCTGAGCAGGCTTTGATTCTTGGAGGTGGAAAAACATATATTAAAAAAAACCCCAAAACCCCCAACAAAACCCAAACACCAAAAAACACCAAACAAACAAGGAACTCTAACATGTCTCCCTATGCTTTTGAGTGCAGCACAATTTACTGTAATATAAGTGCTTCCTGTTCCATAACAATATCAATTCATAAGATCACTGACCTTCTTCCCCTGTTTTGAGACACAACTGCCATTTTCTATTTATGTTTCTTTCCAGTAATGCATATAAAATAAATTTGAAGCAGTGTAACTAAAAAGAGGCCTCAAGTCAGAACATAAATTATTTTTCAGAGATTTTTTTCCTTCCCCACCAGAGGGAGTGAAGAAAAGCTTTTTCCTTTAGCTCTGCTACTTGCAATAAGTCTCTTTCAAAAATTAGAGATTCAAAACAATATAAGAAAAGAGTACAATATATGTCCTTTTATATATTCTTGTACAGATTTCAGGTTCAGCTTCATCAGAATTTGTTACTCCAATGTGTTTTTTAAGCAAAAGAGAAGGCTTGTTTATGCATTCACTCAATTTTATGTCTAAGATTTCTAGGATTTAGATTTATGTTAGATTTATTTTCCTGTTATAAGACTACTTATAAGTTCCTTTGGTGCCTAGGAGAGTTTCCACGTTAATATAAAATCTATATGAAATGAATCTTCACTACCTTTCTCTAGTGACCTAAAGAAGTATTGTACTAGATTCCCGATGCTCTTTTTCAGGAAGGCAGTGCTTCCTGAACAAGATGGCAGATTTAAATCTAGTTTGAATTTCTGGGTTCTGGTTTATCCTTTTCTGCCCATATTTGTACTTGAACAACATTTTAGGTAACATATCATTATTGACTGGCTAGTCCTTCCCAAAATATGAAGATATTTTATTATGCCAGCTGGGAAAATCTTTGTCCAAACACTTATCATCTTGCATCTGGGCTATTATAAACATCTCTTGGCCAGCCTTCTTACCTCATCTATTTCCCATTTATATTCCATTTAAAACATACCAGCATGGTTGATATTTTCCACACCTCACAACTCCCATGTTATGCTCTTATGCAGTCAATTAAACTTCTAGCCTTGGGATAAAATTTAAACTTATATTATTTGTACTGATTTTTTTTTTTTTTTAATAATTTGATTTATGTTTTTAATACTTGGGCATGGAATTCTGGGTTGGGCATTTTGCTTGCTATACCATCTGTACCCTGTTTAATTTCTGGGTACAGGACATTTTCACATCTGGCTTCTAGCTGATGACAAGCTTTTACACATAATTTTTACTCCAGTGAATTTCAGTGCTTTTAAGGAAAGATGTACATGTTTGGTGGTTTTTTACTAGGTTGGTTTATTTGTTTGTTTGTTTGTAAGTTGTATGTAACATTGTGGCTGAAATTTAAATAAAGTGACTATGATGACTGTTTTCAGGATCTTTAAAATATCTACAACATTTAGAGAAAGTTTTGAATTTGAACAAAGGAAGGTGAATAATTAGCAACTTGCCTGCATAACTGTATTCTATTATTTTGTATATTTACATTTTCCATTGCATATGTTCTATCTACGTATATATATGAAGAATGTGGACTGCTTGAAATAAACGTTTATACTATGAACAACATCAGATGAATATAGCAAATATCTTTGCTTTTCTGAGGTTGTTAATTTTGCATATTAGCTGAGCAATGGCTGTCCAATAGTCATACCACGTTCTCATTCCCTATCACATGCTCAACTCTAAAATATTCTTTCAATCTCATCCAGAACATTGACTCTTGTGATGATCTTGATAGAGCAGTCATCCCTGTTTCTCTCAGGGTTTCTCACTTCATGCCACCATAAAACAAGTTAAAAAACATATTGAAGAGCCGCTACAGGTTCTTCCATTGCTTTTGTATGGATTGGGGTTCTCCCATTCTTTACTGAAAAATATGCTAATTCTGGTGCTCTTTATATGAAGAAAACAATCTCTGCCTCCTAAAATAAGTTGTTCCGTACTAAATATGTACATTCTTTAATGTTTCCTATCTTTAGTCTCAAGGCTTATGAATTAAAAAAATAAAACAAACAAAAATGACCAAACCAGCAAAAAGTGACTGTACTGTCTCACCATCTATATAAAAATTTTGGTCTCTGAAATGCTTTGGAATTCTTTGGACTGAATTGTGGCTACAGCAATGTATGGCTATTACTGTGTATGACACTCAGGGATACATCAATCCTAAACAGTCATAAATCCAAGTAACTGAGCAACATAAAAATTATCCATTACCACACAAAATCTGAGCTGTTGAGTCCTGAATTTTGGAGTCACTTTCTGTCTCTATTGTTTAAGTTAAAAATAATTTTTAAAGTACTTAAGATTATTTTTTTTTCTGACTGAAAAGTTGCAGCTCTCAGTTGTAGGTGAACTGCAGAAGTTACTTAAAAGATGAAACACATGATAAGTGATGTGTCCAGAGGTTGCATTAGAGATGCCCTTATCACTGTAGTCAATATAATATGCATGTTATGGTAGAAACACCTTTAATCTAGAAACAGTACATATATTTGAATCAGTGTAGTTCAGTACTGTAGAGTATTACATGTTACAGAATGTTATAGGTAATGACTGTTGTCAAAGTTTCATTATGAACTCTGTTTTTCACATAATTACAGGTGTAACTATCTAGGGCGGAAAAAAAAATCCCATACAGATGTTGAAAAGGCATGTAAAATATTCTGACCTGTTAATATTTTTCACCCACCTTTCCTAAAGTTACAAAACCAGACCTTATGAGAAAAGAATAGAAAAACAAATTATTTCCTTAGCTCCCTAAGTAGTTCCCTTACCTCCCTTAGTTCCCTAGTTTCCTTATTTTCTGTAGTTTTTGATGATTGTGGGCAGCTGCCACTTGTAATTCTTACATTCTTCATCTTTTGATCTGTATGTTGGTCTTCATCTGTTATTTGTAGGTCCTTGGAGATGGAGGCAGTCTTTTTATTCTGTCTTCATATGAGAGATACAGACCCCAAACATGTTTCAGACTTGTCTGTCTAACCAATGCTGCCCCTAACATTTTGTCAACAGATTACTATAGCTCTGGCTGTACCTGAAATAGAGTACTTTAGCATGCTTAACATTTTCACACATAGACAGACACTTGGCCATGCTGTCCAGAAAGAAAATATGCCATCTCTCTCTCTAAGCATGTCTGTCCCTAAATACACAGGGTATATTTTGAGCCCAGTTTCTTGCTGAGCTAATAGCTAGGAAGATGGGCATTGAGTGCATGGGTCCTGCAGTAAAGCACATTAAGTCCACTCCTAAGACAACTCATCCTCCTGTAGCTTGATCTAGCCTTTGTGAACAGTTTTCTGACTGGTGAGTGGTCTCTTAATGTATGCTTGGTATTCACAAATGGTGTTCAATCTGTTTCAGTACATTTTATCCTACACTGCCTTGAACGGACAAGAAAAGATGTCAAATTCCCTAAACTGAAGAAAATTACTGCTTGCGGCTACACCTCAAATTAGATCTCGTCCCACAACTCAGCTATTGCAACTGGAAAGCCTTTTCCTTCTGAGTATTTTCTGGCACGAGAACTTTGTCCTTGCAGACAGTCAATTATCCATTGCCACTAGTCTGAAAGTTTGTTAGTTAATTTGTTAGTTACTTGTATTTGTGCAAATGTGGGAAGAGATACTGAAAATATTATACAACTTGCTTGAATTCTGATGTAATATAATATAGTGAAATGACAGCAAAGCTTTTTTTTTTTTTGAAAATGAACACATGAATTACTAAAAAATCAGAGTTTAAAAAAATCCAAGAAGTGATCATGATCATTTAACTCTTGAAGCAAATTTCAACCACAGTTTTGATTCCATTTTATCAGATGCCTTACTGCAGTTAATTAATTAAAATCCTTATGTCCTTAAGTTTTAAAAAGCCCTAAGAGTTCTCAGATATGACTGACTAGGCAACTTATATATATATAGATATATATATTTATGCATATATTTATCATGTAGTATTTAAAAATACAGCTGATCATACAAACTTTTTTTTTTTCTTCTTTAGATGTCAAAGTGGCTTTTTCTGATTCTCATTAACATCAAAGTGGTAAAAGCTGATAAAGGCTCAGCACCTCAGATTGAGATCAGGTTTTCTAAAGAATCAGCTCCAATTTAGGACTCAAATTAATTGGCCAGATTGTCAAAAGAGATTGCATTAGAAGAGTGGGTAGTGAGTGTTATGTTTGGAGCTGCTGAGTATTGCCCTTCTTTTTTTGTCTCTAGAAGACAAAATATATATTTTTAAAGAATTGTTTCTAGTTGTAGAGGATGAGTACTTGAAAATCTGGCCTTGAGGCCTGCTCAAAATCTGGCTGTAATTGTGAAGCTGAAACAACCCTCTCAAATCATAGCTACTCAAAGTGTCAGGAATATTCTGAATCTGTCAGGGTTTTATAACTTTGTCAATCAAGCCTATCACTAAATAAAATGTCAGATGCTGAGCTTGTCTATTTATTGCCAATAAAGTTTGAATTATTACTTTGACAATGTGCTTGGAAATTCATAATTTTACATCTTCCTGCTAACTCTTCCAAGGAAGCATGCAAAGTATAATCATGGTTTGCATTTGGAATAAAGTAATTTTCTCCTTTTAAAATGAGATTATATTTCTGAATATTATAGCAAAAAGAATAGTGAACACCTGTCCTTGAATCTAGAGTATTATGTATTATGGCAGGAAAAAAGGATGAAGTTAAAAACAATTTTTAAAAAGTCTTAGAACCCAAGCAAGCAAAAATAGCTGGAATTTTAATCTTTACCATTTGAAATGTTTATTATTTAAAATTTCAGGAATTTCATGTCAATATTTGAATATTCCTTTCTTTTTTACACAGCTCTCCAGTATTTCAAATTAAACGTGAGCTCATACAGGAATCCAATGTTGCTGTCGTTCAGGATCTCACTTAACATATAGGAGAGGGACATATGTCTAGTTCTTTGCTTCTCCATACATTACATGTTTGCAAATCTTATTCTTCAACAAAGATGATCAAGCCAATGCACATGGTTATAAATTATATTTCATTAATCCATACACAATGGTATGATTAGACTTTCCATATTTACAGGTGATACATCTTCTCACAGGACATGAGCAGAAAGCCTAAAGCTCATGACATTACATTTCAGACCATTTTATTTTGTCATATCTCTGTCACCTCAATATTTCGGATCATCTAATTCGTTCTATATGGTATCCTGATCCTCTTTTGTTTGATCACATTCTCTTAAATGAAATACAGTAAGTCCTTAATAATTTGATATTATGGTGACTATTATAAATTTTTGTTACAAAGCTTTGAGTTTTTGTTTGAAGTATGAAATTACACTTCAATAACAGTTCTGTTACCCATTGTGGATTCATATCTAGCTCTTTATTGAAAATTAACCCAAATTTGTCACTTTTTTGTTTACATTGAATGATGTCTAAGGCAGCAAATTTCTTATAATAGCTCAGTTCAAGGTGTAGAAGTATCCAACTTTGGACCTTCCATCTGAGTTGGTTAAGAATCTGCTGCCCAAATTACTTGTTGAAAATTTTTTATTTCTCTGCTGTACATAGGATTATATGTATCTGGTTTTGGGGAAAGAAAAGAATATTCTTTTAGCTATTCATGAAAGCATCCTTCTTTCTTTCATTTTTCTCCATTTCTAATAGAAGAAATGGGAAAATTACATATCCAGTAAAAGATAAGCATTATAAAAATTCCTGTGATTAGTATATTAGCATCTATCTATGTATTTATTCTTTGTTCTATTTCTGTGTTCTAACATATTCACTTGGATTCACAAATAAGTGTGATATACAAAAGCATTCTCATATGTTGCCTTGCCGCTCCAAATAGGTAGCTGAGCTAGCTCTGACTGTTGGTGTGTCCACGAGGCACAGTGTGGAGCAGTGGGAAGGGACTAACTCAGATCCCCAGAATAATGTAGAATATAGCTATGGTATGTCAGTGCACCCAAACTTAACATTCCTGTCTTTAAATAAAGGTTCAAACTTTCACACATATAACACATAACTAATTAAAAATATAAATATTACCTATGTAATGCCCTTGAGTTTATATATATTATAATGTGAACCCTACTGCAAAATTTCCTTTTTTCTCATACCTCTCCTGCCAATAACCCCTCCCCTTAATTCCCATCCGTTTTTATCTTCCTAAAAAAATCCTACATTTGAGTCCACTCTGGTTTTGCTTCTAGGTAGATGCAATTATCATAGGCTACCAGGCTTATTTTTCATTCCTGATGCTTTTCAAGCAGTGTAGGCTATGTGAGGTACAATATGTGTGTGTATATATATATATCTCATCTGAGTGGGTTACATGCAATGCTTCCCTGATTTGGCTATACTGTTTCCTGAGAGGAACTATCATATGTTGTACCTGTAGAGAGGTTAAATTTATTTTATATAATCTGGGAGTCTCTATGCCATCTCCAAACTTTAAGACAGACATCCTCTGTCACCAACTACAAACAATGTCGCAGTTTATATATAACTCTATCCCTAGATGCTGGTACCAGGGGGGAAATAATTATAAGGGAAAGGAGAGAGAATAAAAAATATGAGTGAAGAAAATGAAATGTGCATTTTCACCAAACTAAGACATTTTCATGGGTAAAAACTAGTACTTTTCTACATACAAGCTGCAAGTGCATATCTGGATGCTGGGAAGGGGGGGTTAAAAGAAGCACCATCTGAGGGGGGAGAGGTAATTATAGAATGGGAGAGAATGAACACAAAGAAGTGCAGTCATGCAAAGGAGAATACTTCATGGAGCACATGCAAGAAGTTCTCCTGAAACCTCTGCTGGGGTAGCTGGGCTCTCCCCCACCTACCACTTTATTTAGCTGGTGGCTGATATCCTTCAGGAGAGGCATTTAATTTCTGAACACAGACTTCTCAGTGGGGCTGTGATTTTCAACTTACTGTGTAATGGAGTGTATTACCATTTACCATATGATGAGATGGCCTTGTCTGTCAGCCAGGGAGCTGCTTAATGTTATATATGGGTCAAATGAGCCAAAAAAAGAGAGAGGGGGGAAAAAATCAAGAACCTTGAGCCCTTTAGCAAAAGGGGAAACTTCCCCTATGGCAAGCAGCCAGGTCATTTTTTAAAAGATCCATTTTCTCCTGAAAATTGATTGAGCAGCACTAAATAACTTAAGATAAAGGAATTCCAAGGGCAGGGGGATTTCTGCTGAATCGGCTATTGCAGTGATCACAGTAGCAGGTGTTGTCCTTTTCGCAGAAATAATTTTTTAATGTTTGCAAATGCATTTATTTGCTTGAAAAAGTGGCTATTCTCCAAACATATCAGAGAGCTAAAGCCTTTCCTTGTGAATATTTGTATGCAATAAATGAGGGAGCATTATAAAATCCAGATCAATCAGATGTTCAGAATTTGGCTGGTTGTTCCCAAACATAGTTTTGCAGTGGTTGAATTGATCCGTTTGAAGGTGTAATGTTATTTGCAAAGCTTACATGACATCTGGCTATGTAAAAGCAGACAAATACCCAAGCTAAAAATGCAGAAATTTGTTGAACTAATCTGATGTTTCAGCTTGATTCAGTGAAGGTATTTATGTTTTTTCAGCGACTTTGACCAGAAAAGCAAAATTGTAAGTTCATTTTCAGTCCTTGAAAAGAGCTCTACAGTAACCATGAAATGCACCATATAGACAAAATGGCAATTGTTCTCATCTTTCCTAACACCGGTCTTCTAAATTATAATTCTTTAAATCCAAGCTAATTATCCTATAATCCTTTTATAATCAATATTGAGCCGAATGTGTCTTTGAAAGGCTGTTCAGCTTGGATATCTGAAAAATTCTGGAGCAGTATGGCACTCCATTGACTTAAAAGGAGCCTGTGTGATGGATTTAAATGTAGACCATCTTTCTGACACTTAAATTGTTACATTAATTCCACCCTAACTATATTAAGCAATTATTTTGACAAACACATGGAAACATTGAAGTTTGATTAAAAAGAAACAACAACAACAACAACAACAACAACAAAAAACCCCCACAAACCAAAAAACAAGTGAAGATTTTTTCCATCAGTCACATGGTCAGCCTATTTTTAGTCAGTAGTCTTACCCTTGTGTAATAACAGACAGCTTTCTCCCTCCCCTCCCCCAGAAGCTGTATATTCCCAGATGAGTGCAGTACATGTGGAAATTATCCTATGAATCTGTCTAGTACCTCCCTTCAAGTAAATCTAGGAACCACAGGGCTAAAATTAACGCCTAATGTTTCTACAGTAAAACTGGCAGACCTACATTTAAGATGAACCTGATTCTTATCTATAACATATTCTCTTGTATATACTGCTTTTAAAAGCAGATGCATGGTTAGATGCAAGGTCTGCAATAACAAGTTGACTAAAGGTCTGTATGTGGCTGCTAAAAGATGCCTTCTTATATTATCACTTCTTGTTTTTATGATAGGACCTGCACAGTTTTATAGTTTTGTTTCATGTAGAATTTTGCTGCAGTGTGCTGCTTTTGACTGGGATAGAGTTAATTTTTTTCCATAGTAGCTGGTATGGGGCTGTGTTTGGATTTGTGCTGAAAACAGCGTTGATAACACAGGGATGTTTTCGTCACTGCTGAGCAGTGCTTACACAGAGCCAAGGCCTTTGCTGCTTCTCACCCCGCCCCACCAGCAAGGAGGCTGGGGGTGCACAGGGAGCTGGGAGGGGACACAGCCAGGACAGCTGACCCCAGCTGACCAAAGGGATATCCCATACCAGATGACATCATCCTCAGCATACTAAACTGGGGAAAGAGGAAGGAGGGGGTGACACAACATTCGAAGTGATGGCATTTGTCTTACCAAGGACCCGTTACGTGTGACAGAGCCCTGCTTTCCTGGAGATGGCTGAACACCTGCCTGCCCATGGGAAGTGGGGAATGAATTCCGTCTCTTGCTTTGCTTGTGCGCGTGGCTTTTGCTTTACCTATTAAACTGCCTTGATCTCAACCCACGAGTTTTCTCACTTTTACCCTTCCGATTCTCTCCCCCATCCTGCCGGGGGACTGAGCGAGCGGCTGTGTGAGGCTTAGCTGCCGGATGGGGTTAAAGCACAACATGCAGGTACAAAGCAGCCTCTGAATCCATGCTGTAAGTAAATCTAAAAATAACTGTAGACAGGAAAGAGGCCCTGGAGAAATCTGAAACAGACATGAAATAGGAACAAAGTAAATGGCACTTGCTGTTCCCCCATGGATGTTTAAAAAAAAAAGACAGCAGCTGCCATTTTCATCACCCAGATCTGATTTGATCAGATCAGTATGCAACTGTCCTGGAGTTCACAGTAAGCGTAATGCTGTGAATCCCCCCATCTTAATTCTTACTCTTGAGATTTTCTTATTAAAGCCAAAGTATGCCTCAAGAGAGAAATTTCTGGAATGTTTCTACGGATGATGGTGAATTTTCAATATCAAAGATGAACCAGAAGTTCAGGCCTTCTGATCAGTCCCATGTACCCTACATCCATATCCATAAGTGCCCTGTGCTGTTAAATTTTCTCTTGTTAGTCTCCTGTTTTCTTGACAGCTGCTATGATTTGCTTTCAGTGGGAGTGTGTTAGCATTTAACCAGTAATTTGATATCACCTGAGGATTCTCTCATCGGAAAAAAATCTTTCCTTTTATACTGCACTAACATAATGGGAAAAAGTGACCAGGCAAGTGCCTAGGTTCTAACCCACAAATGACAACTTTCTGTATTGCTTGTGCAGTGTAAGGTAGCTTTCTGTATTGTCAGGTGTACAGACTATCTTTTGATTTTTATTTTGTTGTTGTTGATTTTTTGTTTCTTTTTTTTCCCCCCTCTTTCTTATGTTTTATGTTTGGAACACCAGGAATCCCATGTCTTCATAAGCCCTTTTTGTTAAACTCGCTCAGATCAGATGACTGTAAAAAACAGTTCTGACACACAAACGTGTAACTTGTGCTGCCACACTCTCTTCTTTGCTCTGCTCAGCAAAGGCTGGAGGTAGTTGGTGTTAAGCAGCCTCTCTCTCTCTCTAGTAAGTGTACCTTTGATGGTAAGGACAGAGTTACAGCTCATTTTACAGCCCTACCTAACATCATACTTGGGTTCTCTGAAGAGCTTAAGTAGAGCTGCCTATAAAGCGACCAGACTGACAGTTTGATACGCTGGTGGTGCAGCTTGTGTTCAATTGGCCAGCCTCTTCTGACTTGGTTTCACAGAAGAACCCATAAATTGATAATTATAATGTAGAAAATAACAATAATTATAATAATTTAAAAAACCCAACAAACATCCCCACAAGATAACTTGAGATAGTCACATATATTTAAATGACCAGAAAACTGTAAAAACCCTTCTTCATGCCTTTGTCTTACTGATTGTTGTGAAATGTAAATTTATGGAGCTGTGGAATGGATTATCGAAGATTCTGCACAACTGTGTAAAAAATATAATTGTGTGAATGGCTCAGTTATTTGGAAGCCTGGATTAATAGTGGGGAAATAATTAGTTCTGGTCATAAACTAGAAAAGAAAGCATAAACACTCTGTCATTTTAATCACCAATTCTATTATTTTGAATTTAATAAATGGTGTCAAATTAAGAAAGTTGCCCAATATGACAAAATACAAGTTTGGGGGATGTTATCATACACCTGAGATATACTGCTCCTGTTTAATATTTTACAAGCCATCTTTATTATCCTCTCACACAACATCAGAACAAATCTGCATCTGTTAAGGTGAATTTTATTTGTCATTCTTGAGTCTAACTATTCCCTTGTTCTTTTCTTGTATTGAAAAAATGATCCATTATGGAACACATGGCAAATACTTATTAAGATTTATTTTATTTTTCATTGCCTTTGCAACATTTGTTTTTTAGCTCTGGTTATAAAACCTCAAATCTTCTTCAGTTTGGAATTTGACATCTACCAATAAAAGGGCAAAATGAAATACAAGCTAGCAAAGAATAAGGTTTATGTTAGCTTACGTTTTCTGAAAAATCACACAACAGCAAATATCCAAGGCACCACAGAATTTCTAGGCCATATAACTCAACTGTAATCATTCTGAAGTGATAAAGTGACTGATCTATAAGTATGCAGGAATATACAGTAGCTTTTGAAGAAAAGAATATATGCAGAAATGAACGTTCTGATCATTAGCAGACAATTACATGTTAACGTATACATGTGAACACTGCAAAACTTGATTACATTTGATTTTCAGAACTAATTGCTTAAACTGTAGACTGTAGCAGATATAGAAACTACCTAATACGCCTCAGGGAAGCATTGATATGATGCATTCATATACTCTGATGTGGGATAGTTTAGTCCTCTGGTTAAAGAAAAAAATGAAATAATGTGAGTTCAGAAGTAAAAATTCCTTATACAGATAATGTAGAGAGGTTGACATGTACAAATGGCCAAATAAAATCCTTTACTTCTAAACTGAAGCTGCCAAAATTAGAAGCCACTATAAAACTTGTATGCTTCCCATTTTATAATACTGGGTTAATTTTATATTTGTTGTCACAAGGTTCACAGAGGTGTTTGGTGGTGTTTTTATTTTTTCTAAGTGTTTGGTATTTGCATTTGTCATCTAGGACTTCTGGAAGTAATCCGTTGTGTTGACTCTAGTGTCATCTTCATTAGTGTTGCAATGAGCAAGCCAGATAACAGAGTACCTGACTAATTACACCTGCAAATTATCATGGGCAGAAAATGGAAACTGCTTCCCAAAATCAAGCGCTAAAGAAAACAAGGAGTATGGAATTTTCATAGCTGCTTTTCAGTATTGTATGTGTTCATTGTTTAACTAGTGCACAATACTCTTAGAAAGCTATCTGTGAAAATCAAAATACTCACCCAGAAATTAAATACTGTCACAGTGTCTCAAATACGGAAGTCACTCAAAACAGAGCACTGAAAGGAGAAAGAAAAGCTATGATTCTACCAGAAACTCCAGAACTTGTTAAGCATTAGAAACAGGAGGAATTAAAATTCTGATGCCTCATTCTTTTTTAGATAGAACTTAATGAGAACAGAAAATAGCACAACATTAATCCATTCTTGTGACAAACCTTGCAACATAAATGGGAACTGGTACAAACTGATCTGTCCTTGTTATTGTCTTCTTGTAATGCCACGATCCTCTGTAGTTACCCAAGTGCAAAGTCATACAAACTATTAGCTTTCAAGTCAAATTGTACTGTTGGCAGTGCGTCCAGTTAACTGAAACTGCAGTTTCTATTTCACTAAAAATAGGCAAATAATGAGATACAATGTGCTGAGCAATCTGAAATCAGACAACAGTAATGGATATTTCATAGTTAAGTAAAGGGCTGCCTTTAACTCTTGGGTATCTTTTGATTTCAGGGCTGATTTTTCCACAGAGGTAGTGTGTATGCCGCTATATATCTGGAAGCTTTGGGTTAATTAGATGCTTTTGTATTTAAGTACAAAGAAACTCTGAATGACACTATTTATGCTAATTCGGTTATGTAGGATGCAGTGAACATTTAAAAATAGACGACGTGACTATATATCACAGGATTGGAGATTCAAGGTTATTTCAATACACAATAAGAACGTTTCTGCTTAAACACTGCCATAAAAGAGGCCACCCTGATCAGCTCAAGGCATGTCTCTGAAGTATTCCAGTTGATTAGCTCTACCCAGGGTTGCTTCCTCACCTACAATAGTTTCTAATGTTTCTGTGACATTATAAAAAAGATTAAATATTCATGTCTCATTCTTTGCCTTCTCTGAAGCAAAGGAAATTTGATTTTGCAGAAGTACCTTTTTCTGAAAAGTCAAGATTACTAAGAAATACTGGTCAAATTTCAATTTTCACCTTCTCAATGAATAAAAAGGAAAAATCTAAATGCGATTTTTAATTCTTTTCAGAGAAGTTTAGCACAACATTAGGAGAGTGTTATGATGTTAACTGGCCTAGAAAAGAGAATTATACCTGTAAAAATGAAATATCAGTTATACCTCTGTTTTCTTAATCCACGAATATCTGAAAAGTGGCAAACCTGTGGGGTTCTTAATTTGAAATTAGTTTAATGCATTTAATTTTTTAAAAAATAACGATAAACTTCGTTTTCCTTCCCTTATTAATGCACACATAAGACATCTCCAGCATTGAGATACTCTATGTCATTGGGCAGATTTATTTTAAAAAGCTCTTGATTTCTCAGAGTGATTCAAATTTAGATTAATTAAATATAATAACAAGATAAAGTGTCTGAAATAGCAGAATTAAGAGGGAAAAAAAAAGAAAATAGTACAAACCATTTCAAACTGTTATATTGTGTGCTATAATAGAAATGACAAATTTATCAAGCAGAAGTTGGTCCTGAGATAATGATGAGCTGGTTGACATAGGTTTCAGTTAATAGAGAATGAAAAAAAGGTGTCAAAGAATTAAAACTACTCAGCATCATGTATGGGTAACAACTAGTTAGTTTTATTTAGAGCTTAAGTACCTGGCTAGTGTTATTTGGAAAGATTATGAATTTGGTTGATTAATGTATTTGTGCTGAACTTAATTCTTTAACTCTGGGAGACATTTAGTTTGAAATTAAGTTATATCAGCTTAAAACTAAAAATCAATAAATAAAATATAAAACCTTACTATCTTAAAATTCAAATACTTACTTAAAAATGGGAAAGCTAGTACATACTGGCTGAAAGCTAGTACATACTGGCTATGTTTGTGTTACTGGATCTAAAAGAACTTTCCTGCTCTGGCAACAAGTACATGCCTTGGTTGTATGAAGGTGAAATCAAGCATGTTCCGTCCTTTTTCAGTCCTGAACAAGGATGTCTGTTTTTATCCCCATCTCACTGCACACTACACTCCTCTGCCCCATGCTCCCATCAATGGAAACTATGGTGTACAGGCTGAAGAGAGACATTATTTTGAAAATCATATTGTTCCACTGACATGCAAGTTATGTGCCAAATAAATAAAGCATTTTAATAACTTTTTTTTTTAATTAATTCAAAGATTGACCTTTCATCAGGCATAGTAGGACTCTCACCATGTTTGTGTAAGGCATCTCTTTGAATGCACCAAACATTCTCCTTTAAGAAGCATCCCCTCACCATTTTCATGACTTTCCTATGATCCACAGAAATGCAGTATTTGAATTCAACCTACATATTTTAAAATCCACATATTTAAAATCCACCTATTTTTTTCCATTTTCAGTTCTTGTATGCTTAGTCTTTTCACATTAAGTGATGGTCAATTATTGGAAATTATGCAAAGCTGATAATTTTAGTGGTTTTAGTGACTACTTGCCAACTCACATAACTTGCTTTTTGAAATTTTAGCTTCACATTGTTATCCTATTTCAAAAAAAAAAAAAAAAAGAGTGCACTTGACTAGGCCAAAGATTCTATTATTTTCTTCTAGGCCAGGTTTTAAGCCTTAACTTTGTAATTCCCCTCCAGCTAACCTTCAAATGCAGTCTTGACCTGAAACATAAATAAAATTCTCTGCACCTTTCCAGACACGTTGATCCTATTGTAGTAATTGTGTGTATGTAAATTCTTATAGAGACACAGACTCATGCATAAAGTGTTTGTTAAAAGGAAAAACTAATTTATTGGGATATTGGCAAAGGGTAACATTCGCGTGGGAAATCAAAGCTCTTGAATAGCATGGTCGGTTGCTGCCTGATGGCAACCGGAGTCTCCACTGCAATGATTATTGCAGTGGTGTCTTCAGCTGGATTGGATGAGATTCCAGCTGCTCCATGGTCCTATGAGACCACTCCAGCATATGAATAATCCACCGCTACTGATTACCTTAACTACATATAAAATATCTCTCAAATATCTCAACTGTATACAAAGTACTGTCCTATGTGACCCTTTTTTGCACCTGCAAGAGCAATTTTCTATTGGCTTTTTATAAATGCTTTGTCTATGTATGTTTTGATCAGTTCTGCAGCAGGAACTGCCTGAGGGTCTTTGGGATAATTCGCATGAGATATTAATGAGCACATTTAAGGACAACTTTTGGACAAGACACAGCAGGACCTGCCTGGGGGAATTGCTAGAACTGTCCAAAATTCCCACCTGGCAAGCTTCTGAAAAATCACACAGCTGCCTGATGGTGAAGATGGCTAGTGGTGCAGTCAGTCACTGGGTTAAAAGTAGGTCCTTTGTCTCAAACCAGCCCATTATCTCACGTATGCAGATGGCTAGCTGGGGAGTTCCTGGACCATCAAGGGAATTAACATCACAGCCCTGATGCACAGCCACACCACAGTTATAAATAAATGGCAGACTTGAATTTCAACTTGCAAATCACTAATAACTACGATTTGTAGCAGTTGCCACATGATGGATCAATGAAAATTCTTTGGCATATGTAAGGTTAAAAAAATAAATATACAAATCCAAGGAAAACATGATTGAATTAAGAATAGAGTTGGGTTTTTTTATTCTGTAGAAGAGTAGGATTTCCTTATCACTGGCAAGCAGGGTCAGTATATATCTGTAAGTACAGAAAATCTCAAAACATGCATGCAGATTTGAACGGCACTTCCAGTTCTCTCTATCTTGTATTATAAAACAGCACTCCCAGAAAATCTTTTGTGTAGGCTAACATTTGTCTTCACCCTTGTCATAATGGATTTATTTTTTGTTCAAGCTTTTTGGCATCTGACCACGAAATACAGCATACATGATGCACTGCAAAAGAATGGTCTTTAGGAGGATGGAAATGGACAACTAAGCATTTCTTACAACTAAAAGTAAGAAAATTGTTTCTTACTTTTTGACTGTCTGTTCTACCGAGATTTGGTTTTGCTGACATACTTTTACATTTATTTCCTCTGTAAGAGAGAAAAGATCAAGTGTATTGTTGCATTTATTTATAATATTATGCATACAATATAGTGAACACTTAACAATTAATTGTTTGAGATCTAATAAAACTGAGCCCTGTTGTATTGATTCAGACCAATTCTGTCTTTTTTTTTTTCCTTTCTTAATTTGTTTTGTTTCTGGTTTTTATTTATTTCCTTGCCATATATCCTTGTCTGCTTAGAGATTTGTGTGGATAATATAAAAACATGCTTTGCTGTCATCGGTTTATTCTGATTCAATCCTCTCCAGAACCATGGAAAATCCAGCTAGAAGGCAAGGGTTTTTAAGCACACAGTGCCTCTTTCCCTTAGCCTCCACCAGCTATGAAAATCAAAGAAAGTTAAATTATTTTCTACCCTATCAGAGCATTAAGCAACTTCTTTCCTAGGGAATGACACTTTCACTCCCTGTAGACTGCCCTTTTACACAACATTGATGCTTAGTTGTGTGCAATCTTTATCTTCTACCTCTGTTCCCTCTCCTTTCCTCTTTTCTTAGATATAATTGAACTCTATGACATGGAAAATCTTTGTCTTGCTGTCTTCAGACCATTTCAAATTTGTATCTATTTTCCAAATTTTAAAAAATTCTGTCAAGCATTTTTTCTTTAGTTTTTCACAATAATTTTATAAACATTTTAGGGAAGTATCTTCAGTTTATAGCTCTCTGCAGTTCTGTGTGTTTCCCCTGGGTCTATTCACCTCACGGCATCTCTATAATTCTGCTCTCTTAATTATATTTTAGCATGCAAAAACAATGGGAGATAAAGTCTCCTCAGATGTTAGACAAAACCTGCCACAGAGCTTACTAAAATTTCCTGCCAATAATGATTTTGCTGATAAGCCTCATAATTACGAAGACAATAAGCTGTTTTGTATCATGTGTAGAAAATTATAACAACCTGATTAAGATACTGACAGTGTTACAATGCTGCTTGCATTTATTACGGAGGCTGGACAAGTGACTGACAAGTAATTCCATTATCTAGGAGACTTCATGCTTTTTTCAAGGGCAAAATTATATGTGGCTCAAAGATGACTGCTTTCAGGGTAGAATTCCATGCACTTTCCTACCTATGAATCCCACGTGCCAGAGCAGCTCAGGTACAAATTACTTATCCAGGAAATGAAGGAAATATTTAATCTCTTCACCAGAGAGGCTATGTTTGTTATCCTAGAGAAGCACAAGAATCATAACTCAACTGATCCTTTTATGTCCACCTCAGAGCACCCAAATGGTTTAAACATGATTCAGCCTACTCATGTCTGCATTAAGTACCAAATGTCTTGGAGAGTGATCGTATTGCAGAAGGCAGAGGACTGCCCATGTGGTGTTTTTCTAATTAATCCCTAAGGGAACTAAGTGCTGTGATTTGAAATTTTGACCAGTTTAAGAAAGAAATTAACTTTAAAAATAAAAAAGTTTTATTATCAGTAAGATCTAACATGATATGTAATGCTTTGTACATGACAATGTAAAGTGAATATTAAGAGATACTTCTTCAACTAGTGTAGTTCTGCACTCAGATATGTAACAGGCAAAAGACTGTCCCTGTCTTACTTAATCAAAAAGCTATATAATGTCTGTGATTAGCACAGCTGAGTTCAAATTTGATCTTCTAAAGACCTCTACTTACATGATATCCATGTGCAGAATCATGGATTCTGGTTGTTTTCCCTTCAAAAAAGAAATGCCTTCTGTCTGACAGTTTGTAAAATGAAGAGAGTTTGGCCCTTGAGGAAGGCTGCTCACTTGTATGACTCCTTTGTGTCGTGGCACACCTGGGGACATCTCTGAATCTGCAGCTGAGGCATTCCGCAGCCTAAAATGTCTTCTGTCAAAGGACTTCCTTGCTGAATGAGGAAAAGAATTAGCTGTTTTCAAAAAGATTGAGGCAATTTGACGCTTTCAGAGCAGCCAAGCAAGGGGCTTTTCATTATTTCATGGTCCCACCAAAGTTAGGCAGGGTAGCGAACCCATGTAAAAAACATTTGCCAGACAGGAGGACAGAACGTTTTTGGAACAAATCGAGGGGAGACTAATATTCTTCTGGAATGGTAACTACCATCTAGGTTACCTTTAATAGTGGTAGAGGCCTAAATTTAGGTTGCTGAATCATGCCTTTAGGTGACCAATGGCCAGGGTATAAGCTATCTGTAATTCAAAGCTCAATTCTCTGCAGGACAGATGTGCAATGTTCACCCAGTTTATCACAAACATTGTTGCTGAAATGTGAGACACTGTGGAATGTAAAGCCAGGCAAGATGAGTAGAGTGAAATCATAGAAAAAAAAAGTGTTGAGATGGTAATAGCAACTCAGGGATCTAAAACAAAAACACCAACACAAAAAATGCATAAAGACCCAAGTAAAAAAAGCCGGGGTATAGGAGATCTCAACTTGGCAATAACAAGGATTAGGCCATTCCAAGAAGTGACAGAAGCCAACTTTTCCCCAGATGACTAATAAGACCCAAATTAGCACTAGGTTAGGTTGGTGTGAATATTAATGCTTAGCTCAGTATCTTGCAAGTCCTAGCTCTCAGCTGCCTCTATTAGCCAGGAAATAGTTTCTGAGTGCTCATGAGAATGTGCACCTTGCTTTCAGAGTCTCTTTGTGCCCAGCAAAATATGCCTGAAAAAAAGTGTGGTTTACTAAGGGAAGGTTGCACCAGGAGACTACTTCAGAATGAGCTGAATCACTGTCCAGAGGTTAACTTCCAGGTAGGTAATACGGGAGATAGATAGGTACATCTGATCTTTAGAGCAGTCTTAGTGCTGCTGTGAACAGATAAATCAATCAATGCAACCAGCCAGCCAATGTGGGATCTTTTGTTCTTTGATATCCACACCTTCTAGTCTGATAGAAGTGGTTAAAAAATTCAGTTCATATCTTTGGGAGAGATTTTTACTCTGGTTGCCTACTCAGGGAAACAATGTTTTATTACTTGTTAGACCACATTTTCGATTTATTTTCTTTGCAGGGGTTGTGGATAGATTTATGCTTTTGGTTTATTTTTTGCAAATGAAATATGAAATTATTATTTTCTTGTGTAGCACCAGAAATAGAGGACTAAACAGGCAGATACAGAGCTTATGCTTTTATGCAATCCTGTTAGTACTTTTCTAATTAACTTGCCACGGGTCTGAAGTGTTTTGAGCCTCCATTTGCTTAAAACAACACAAAATCTGGATTTATTCAATCTGATTTTAGTCTTCAAACTCAGATATTTGAATTAGGAGCATAACCACTCAAGGATCCCTCTATACTTGTTGGAGAGAAGTAGGCTGTCCACAGGACCATTCAGTTCTTAGCTCATTTGAATTTGTCTCTTGAGGAGTCATTCTGTTAAGTACAGAAATAGCTTATGCCATTTTTGTGCCTAGGTTAGGCTCCTCGAGAAGGTGCCAAAAGCCAAGTGGAATGAAACTAGATTAGACTTTCTGACAAAGAGTTTAGGTTAAAATAAAAAAAAAAAAAAAAAAAAGAAAGAAAAGAAAAAAAAAGTCCTTCCAATTACATACATCATATCTCAAAGCTGTTAGCTTACTGAAAAGGGAGAATAAACATTAGACTTCCTTTCAAGCTTACTCCCTAATTTCCAGGAGTATACAGCCTGTTAACTCACCTGGCTGTAGTTGTGTTCAATACTAACTTGTGTGCCTATATTGCCCTGTCCATCAACAGATTGGTACTGCATTGCTTGAGAGTTACATGCTGATATGCAATCAGTGTTCAGACAACATTGTGTGTATTTTTGCTCAGTTCTGCTGTGTTATAAAGTTATGAAGGGTCTTGGTTTTGATTCTCCTCCCCCAAGGTCTGAACAGCCAACACTTTCAGCCATCTAATTCCATGAGGTCAAGGAATGCAATCAGAACCCAAACTGCCTGAAATAATAGTATATTTGATCTGACTTATAAAAAGATGTGTTTTTCTGAGCATTATTGCAACACTTCCTCACAGTGCTACAGTTAAAGCCAAAGTGTCAGAATGCAACACACCTACAGATATCTGTGCTTTGTAAAACAAAACAAAACAAATAAAATAAAATTTAAAAATGGAATAACAGTCCTCCCAGCCACAGCTTCTATATGTGCCTAAAGACCTTTTGGTCTAGAAATGATATAACTCTTTGTCAAAATTGGGGCAGAAATTCTACTTTGTTCAGATCTAGGACACAGAGCTCACACTGTGCAGTAGCCAAAAGAACTAGATGAATTATTGATGAGCAGAACCAGAATATTAATTCACAGAGGAGTAAGATATTTTTGTTTTTAACTTCTTCTCATGCCAGTGATAAAATATCCTATATCATTTGGTATGAGCGTCATTAAATATCTGCATCCTATGCCTTTCAAAACTCGAGCTTTAATGCTTTTTAGCTTCTATTTCAGCTTTAAACGTTGGCAGTCAAATCAAGATACATGAATTATTAAGAGCAAAGGTTTTTCTAAAATGACAGCGCATTCAGTCCCTCTGTCTGGCATTTATAAGTAAGTCCTTCTATTCACACATCTTCCAACCCTACAAAATAAATTCACACAGAGATTTCAAAAAAACCCTTTTATTTTTGCTTTCTTTTATGTTTTTTGTTATTTTAACTGTAGGCTTTTGTCTGGACTGCAAAAAACATACATAGAGAGTAAGCATTTTGCAGATCATTTCTCTAGACCACAGTAGATCAAGGTCCTCTGTCTACATGAGTTGATAGTCATGTTGCCCAGTTAGCTGGAAAATGCCTTATTTACCAGACTGTAAAAAACTCTGGCATTTTATTTATCTCCATCCTTCCTCCTAGATTTGCAACAGAAAATAATAATAATAAAAAATAAATTAATAAAAAACTCAAACCCACACAAAACAAACCATAAGGCAAGAAAAAAACCCAAAAGTCTGATTTCACAGCCTAGTAAGACAACACTGTCCCTAAGATGGTAAAGTTTTTGTTTCGATGATGCTTAATCAGTATATCTAGCTAACCTTAAATGAAAATTCATAAACTATCTTTAAGTGTATGTATTCTAACCCATACTTTGTGGCACTGAAGTTTTTTCTAAAATGAAACTTACCTAGAATTTAAAGAGAATCTGCTATTACTCTCTAGAGCTGTTAAAATAAATGAAGTCCAGATAGGTGACTTGGGGAAATAGACTTGAATTTCCTTGCCACTCAGAGTATTGCAGTCAAAACATTGAAACAACTACCATTTTCAACAACCGATAGAAGAATATAATGGAATCACAGAATCAAAAACTAGTAAGGCAAGAAGGCACCTCTTGTAATCTAGTCCAACATCCTGCTCAAAGCAGGACTAATTAGATCTGGATGTGCAGGGCTGTATCCAGTCAAGGCTTGAATACCTCCAGGGATCCACACTCCACTCCTCTCTGGGCAACTTGCTCCAGGGTTTGACCATCTGCATGGTAAAAAATTTCCAATATCTCATCAGAATATCCCATGTTCTAACTTGTGTCCTTTGCCCCTCCCCCTATCACTGGGCACTTCCAAGAGGTGTCTGGCTCCATGTTCTCTGTATCCTCTGATCACATAGCAGCAGACAGCAATAAGGTCTCCTTCAGCCTTCCTTTCTCCAGGCAGAATCAATCCAGGGCTTTCACCTTCCCCTTGTCTGACATGTGCACCAGCCCCATGGCAATCATGGTTGTCCTGGTTTCAGCTGAGATAGAGTTAATTTTCATTTCTAGTAGCTGGCATAGTGCTGTATTTTGGATTTAGGATGAGAATAATGTTGGTAACACACTGATGTTTGTAGTTGTTGCTAGGTAGTTGTAGTATTTACACTAAGTAAGTCAAGGACTTTTCAGCTTCCCACACCCTGCCAGGTGCACGAGAAGCTGTGAGAGCACAGCCAGGACAGCTGACCCAGACTGGCCAAAGGGATATTCTCTACCACATAACATCATGCTCCAGATATAACTGGGGAAGCTAGCCAGGAGGAGATTCACTGCTTGGAAGCAGACTAGGCATCAGGGGGTTTTCTCCATTCCACATATGGTGAGCAATTGCATTTGTGCATCATTTGTTTTATATATATATTATATATAGCATATATTATTGTTATTACTATTATTATTATTCTCTTCCTTGTTATCTTATTTACCTCAACCCACGAGTTTGTTTTTCCCATTCTGCTCCCCATCCCCTTGGGGGGGGGAGGAGTGAGCAATTGGCTGCATGGTGCTTGGTTCCTGGCTGCACCTAAACCATGACAGTGGTGTCCTGTGCTGGACTAACTCCAGTATGTCCATGTGCTCTTCCCATGGGGAGCCCAAAACAGCAGTTGTTCTCTAGCTGGTGCTGAACAGAGGACAAGAATCACTTCTCTCAATCTGCTGGCTACAGTCTTGTTTGTACTGCCCACAAGGCAATTGGCCTTTGCTGCTAGGATGCACTGCTGGTTCATGGCCTGCTTAGTGTCCACCTGCTTCTGCAAAGCTGCTTTCCTGCTAGTTGACCCCCAGCGTGTACTAGTACATGGGTTTATTTCTCCCCAGGTGCAGATTTTTGCCTTTGTTTTTATTGAATTTCCTGAGGTTCCTGTTAGCCCATTTCTCCCACGTGTCCAGGTCTCTCTCAATAGCATCCCTGCCCTCTAATATGTAACCGCTCTTCCCACTCTTTAGGGTTGTCTGCAAATTTGCTGAGAGCACATGCTGTCCCACGATCCAGGTTGTTAATAAAGACATGAAGATATATTGGTTCCAGTACTGATTCCTGAAGGCCCCCACTAGCTCTGTCCAGGCACAGGACTTTCCACCAATAGTCACAAGTCTTTGAGTCCAGCAGTCCAGCCAATTTTCCATGCACCCTACTGTCCACAAATCCACCCCCATATCTCAAAAGTTCAGTGCTAAGGTAGCTATGATGGACTGTGTCAAATACATTCCTAATGTCAAGGTATGCAAGATCCACTGTCCTCTCCCTGATCACAGCAATAATCACTTTGTCACTGAAAGCAGTTAGGTTGATGTCATGGTTTAACCAAGCCAGAAACTAAAACAACCACATAGCCATTCGCTCACCATCCTCCCACACCTCCCCCCACAAACCACCCCCAGTGGGATGGGGGAGTGAGTTGAAAAAGAAAAGAAAAGTAAATCTCATGGGTTGAGACAGGGACAGCTTGTTGGGTGCCTCTGCCTTCTTGTTGGCAGGGCAGTATGAGAAGCTGAAAAGTCCTTGACTGCTTGGCAACAACTAAAATATTAGTGTGTTCTAAACATTATTCTCAACCTAAATCCAGAACACAGCACTATAGAAGCTGCTAGGAAGAAAATTAATTTTATCCCTGCTTAAACCAGGACAGCTGACCAGGTATGAGTTACCCTTGGTAAACGCATGCTAGTTGCTTCCAGTTACCTTATTGTCGTTCATGTGTTTAGAAATAGCTTCTGATAGGATTTGCTCCATAACATTCCCAGGGATGGAGGTGAGATCTTCACCTGGATCCTCCTTCTAGAAGATGGATGTGATGTTTACCTTTTTCCAGTCATCATAAAACTTCCCCAATTTCCATTAACTTTCAAAAATTACAAAGGTTGGCCCCTCAGCAAAATCAGCCAGCTCATCTGGTACCCTTGGATACATCCCATTTGGTCATACAGGCTTGTCTATGTCTAATATTTAAAAACGAGAAATGAGATGTCTATGTTGGAACCATCTCTGTAGACATCTGAAGGCTAAGAGAACTTAAAAATAAATATAAACATAAACCTTTGTTTTAAATTTAAGCAGAGCAGATTTTGCTTATCAACTATAAAGTTGTTTGAAACATTATTTTGTTTGATTGGCCTATAGCTTCCCACAGACATCTTTGATTCCTCTCAAGTAGAAAGGGAAGTCCTATCTAAATGGGAATTTCCTACTTGCCAAAATGCTGAGGATGAGAGAAAATACATTTTTCAGTTAAGCTTTAAACTGATCCTAAGCCTTTAAAACAGCTCTAGCTTCCATACCATATCATGCTACTATTCCATTCCTTCTTCTATCATTTTTTTTTCTTATGGCATTCCCAAGTATATCAACCACCCAGCATGCTTTTCAGGCTTTGCAGTGTATTGGATTAATAAAGCTCTTGTTTTAAATCTTTTTCTTTTACATGTCTTTTGATCAATTTCCACATGCTTTCACTAGGTCATAGATTAATCAAACATATTTTCTGAACTTTTATATGTGGACCAAATATTTAATGATCTCTACAATAAACTCATATTTGAAATAATAACAGGATGTATTGGAATAATGTTTAAACTGCATCAACTGATATGAGAGATGTCTTTTTAACTCATGTCATTGCTATCAAAAACATTCCAAGCAAGTGACTTAATTCCATTATTCCAGTTTTGTGACCAAATTTGGTTTATTCAGTCAGGGGAAACTAAAGCTGTTTGTAATGTAAATTTATTTTGCACAAACCACTTAAATTAAAGTGGCGTAATCATTGGAAAGTAAAGAGCTATTAGACTGCAAGCAATGAAAGGAAGGGTAAAGCATGTTCTGCCCTGTAATCTGCTGTTGGTAAAGGATATAAATTTTGGGTTTGAGTTATTAAATAAAAGTTTGGAATGAAGTGTAAAGGAAGAGAGAAAAAACAATTTATTTAGAGTCAATTGCATTGTTTGTTTTCTATGAGAACATAGCTGTGAATCATTACCTAGGTTCCAGTTGACAGAAAAAGGATTAGCAGTATGTAGACACACGTATACATTTAACCCACAACATTTAACATGATTAAACTCCTATATCTTTTTTCTGTACCCCAGTAAATATGATTTCTGCCCTCAGCAGGGAGATGCCCCGGCTGTGCGCTGCCCCAGCAGTGCAGGGGCTCAGCCCTGGCCTGAGCTGGGTGTTGCTGGTTTAACCCCTGCGCTGGGGCCAGTGACTGCTGCCTGCCCTGCTCCAGCTCCAGCTCCAGCTCCAGCTCCAGCTCCAGCTCCAGCTCCAGCTCGGGGGTGGCCCCGCTGGGGAGGGGGTGACACCCTTCCCTCCTCCCTCCCCCGGTCACTGCCTGACAAACCATAGCCCTTTGCGTGCGTGGGGCTGGGGGTCCTGCAGCTGGTAGCCCAGGAGAAGGATGCAGGCTAGATGAGAAAATTTATAAAAATAAACCCAAGCATAGCAAAAGCCAGAGGGGAAGGTTCACCCCACCATTGTGTCACTCCCAGTGAAGAGGGCAGGATGCTGGCAGCTCCTTGTGCCACCCCAGCCTCTGTCTGAGGACTGATACTGTCAATCTTAGATCCAGAGGGACGTGGGAAGAGTAAGCATAACCTCGGAGAAAAGGGGCAGCTCCTAGTTAATTCTAGTAGCAATTATACTACAAAATCTCACAGTGTTTCTGTTACTGGACTACTAATAACTCGTATTTTCATTGAGCTGTTGAGATTTTAATTAGGCTAATAATACATTGTTTGTTCTATGTGTATACACTGTGCTCAATTACTGCCTATAACAAGGTTTGGAGCGTAACACCTCGTACCAACTCACAAAGAAGGAAGTGCTTTTAAGCAGTATCATCTGCAGTTTATTTCATAAATTTCATCATCCCATGAGCAATCTTCAAATCCCTAGTTCACAACTCATTCTCTGTTCTTTTTAAGAATAAGGAGGACAGCTCTGGCTTCAGAATAGAGGTAAGATGCTGAGATAGTTTTATATGAATGTCTACATGAATACATCCTGAGCTGATTCTGGTTATTTCTTCACTGGTATATTAAGGGAAATAAAGGCAAATTCTTAGGTTTGATCAGACTGTCTCTTTTACCCTACTTTTGGCCTTTTTACATTAAGACTTGAGACATAATTTACTGAAACAGTTAAATCTGAGTTTAAAGTATCTCAATAACTCCTAGTGGTTTCCTATTTCTCTTACAAGTAGTCTTTTGTCCTTTTGGGAGATTGTAGTTAGAGTCATTTGGGAATATTTAGCTATAAGACAAATGTTACACAGCTCAACCTAGAGCATTGAAACAAGGGTTTTATTAGATTTCTCTGCCTTTTTTCTGTATTCACATACAGATTTTGCTCCAAAGAAAACCAAGACTCACCAGAAAATAAAGAATGTGTCTGCATTTCTTATTTTGATTTCACAGAATCATTTAGGTTGGCAAAGACCTCTTGAGGGTGTTCAGTATAACACCCTGCTCAAGCAGGATAAGCTGCAGCAGAATGCCCAGGACCATGTGTAAGGCCCTGATAATAAGTGAATGTCGCAAACACCCGTCCTGACATGGACAGGGATGGGCTGATGATGACCAGGGAGTGTTGAACAAGAACGGAGCCTGCGGAGGCAGGATAACGTCTTGTGACACCATTCCTCTATTCCTGAAACGCATAAACAATGATCATCTGTGCCCTGTGCACCATGTGCCTGTGACAGATCACCACTCACTTGGTCAGCCCTGAAGGGGGGGGGGCAGTGAGTCCCCCGGAACCCCACAACCCACCGACTCATTTCTAGAACATTTCTGAACATTCCTGAGCACATACTGTGCCTGTTCAGTGATGACAGACCCCTGCCTATGGGGCGGTGTGTAGGTTTTGCGTGGCAAGGTTTTGGTAGCGGGGGGGGCTACAGGGGTGGCTTCTGTGAGAAGCTGCTAGAAGCTTCCCCTGTGTCTGATAGAGCCAATGCCAGCCGGCTCCAAGACGGACCCGCCGCTGGCCAAGGCCAAGCCAATCAGCGCCTCTGTGATAACATATTTAAGAAGGACAAAAACAGTTAGAGAGAGCTTTTGCAGCCAGAGAGAGGAGTGAGAAGATGTAAGAACATCTGCAGACACCAAGGTCAGTGAAGGAGGAGGGGGAGGAGGTGCTCCAGGCGCCGGAGCAAGATTCCCCTGCAGCCCGTGGTGAAGACCATGGTGAAGCAGGCTGTCCCCCTGCAGCCCATGGAGGGAGGATGAGGGGGTGTAGAGATTCCACCTGCAGCCCGTGGAGGACCCCACACCGGAGCAGGTGGAGACACCTGAAGGAGGCTGTGGCCCCGTGGGAAGCCCACGCTGGAGCAAGCTCCTGGCAGGACCTGTGGATCCGTGGAGAGAGGAGCCCATGCCAGAGCAGGTTTGCTGGCAGGACTTGTGACCCCGTGGGGGACCCACGCTGGAGCAGTTTGCTCCTGAAGGTCTGCACCCCGTGGAGGAGACTCACGTTGGAGAAGGCCGTGAAGGACTGTCTCCCGTGAGAGGGACCCCACGCTGGAGCAGGGGAACAATGAGTCCTCCCCCTGAGGACGAAGAAGCGGCAGAAACACCGCGTGATGAACTGACCGTAACCCCCACTCCCCGTCCCCCTGTGCCACTGCTGAGGGGGGGCGGAGGTTGAAGCCGGGAGTGAAGTTGAGCCCGGGAAGATGGGAGGGGTGGGGGGAGGTGTTTTTAAGATTTGGTTTTATTTCTCATTCCTCTACTCTGTTTTGCTTAGTAATAAATAAGATGAATTCCCTCTCTAAGTTCGGTCTGTTTTGCTCGTGATGATAATTAGAGAATGATCTCTCCCTGTCCTTATCTCGACCCATAAGTTTTTTTTCCATTGTACCTTTTCTCCCCTGTCTAATGAAAGAGGGGAGTGATAGAGGGGCTCTGGTGGGCACCTGGCCCTCAGCCAGGGTCAACCCACCACAGGCGGGCACATCCAGTTATAAAAAGGGAAAACATGTTTTTGGTGTGCACCTACCACCTGAAGACTACAACTATGAGCAGAGAACATCGCTGGACTCAAGGGTGGTGATATCTTTTCTCTTTTCTCTCTCTTTCTCTCTCTTTCTTGCTCTCTTTCTTTTTCTCTCTCTGTCTCTAACATTATTTTCGGCACATTAGGGTAATATTGTCACAAGTTTTGCTAAACCATTACCTTTTGTAGTTCTGCTAAGTTTTAAGTATTGTTATTACCTTTTGTAGTTCCACTGAGTTTTGAGTAAATTTGTGATTTGTTTAAACCTCTGGAGAAATTGTCATTACTCCTCATTAGCGCACAGAGAATTAAAAAGTTAACCTCACCCTAACCCCCTGAGTGGGACGGGACACCATGTCCAGCTGGAATTTTAATATGTGCCCAGATAGAGCACTCAACAACCTGTTTGGACAACCTGTTCCAGTGTTTACCAGTCTCACAGCATAATTTACAAAAAGGAGTTTTTTCCATGTTCAGATGGATTTTGTGTTTGAATTTGTGCCCTCTGCCTCTTGTTCTGTCAGTGGTTATAAATGAGAAGAATCTGGTTCCTTCATCTTCATTCCCTCCCAAGCAGGTGTTCATACACATTGAAGATCCCACCTGAGCCTTCTCTTTTCCAGGTTGCGAAATCCCAGCTTTCTCATCTTCTCCTCATGTGAAAGATGCATAAGTACCTTCATCATCTTTGTGGCCCTACCCCAGTTAATTTCTATCTTTCTTGGACTGGGGAGCCCAGAACTTGACACAGCACTGGAGATGCTGCCTCACTGGTTCTGAGTAGAGAGGAAGGATCACCTCCCTCAAGATGCTGGCAGGTCCAGAATACTGCTGTACTTTTTTGATGTGAGAGTGTGTGGACTGCTTTCTGTTATTTTTTTGTCTACCAGGACTCCAAGGTCTTTCTCTGCTGATCTGCTTTCCAGCTGTTCAGCACCCAGTATGTACTGGTTCTTGTTCTTCCTCAGATGCAGGACTTGGCATTTCTTCTTGTTGAACTTCATGAGATTCCCCATGGCTCAGTTCTGAAGCCTGATGAAGTCCCTCTGAATGACAGCACACTCATCTGGTGCATCAGCCATTTTACAGAGTTTTAAACCATCTGGGAGGTTGCTGAGGGTACACTCTGTACCAGGATCAAGGTAATTTATGAAGATTTTGGACAGTACTGGCCCTAGTATTGACCCTTGGGGTATACCACTAGTGACTTGCCTCCAGATGAACTTTGTGTCACTGATCACAACCCTCTTGGCCCAGCTGTTCAGCATGTTTTCAATATACTTCACTGTCCACACATCTAACCTGTATGTTGTCAGCTTGTCTGTGATGATGTCATGGAAGATAGTGTCAAAGGCTTTACTAAAATCAATGTAAACAACATCCGCTGCTCTCCCCTCATCTACCAAGAGAGTAACCTCATTATAGACATCTATCAGATTGTTCAAGCATTATTTCCACTTTGTAAATCCATGCCAACTAGTCCTAATCACTTCCGTGCACTTCATGGGTTTGGAAATGCTTTCCAGGAGAAAAGGGTAGATAGTGCTGGACAGAGAGGAAGACTGAACAAAAAATGAGAAACAGGGTATACCAATGTCAGGAGACAGAGGAACTCCGTGGCAGAACAGATATTCTCTGCAGCCTGTGGAGGAGTCCATGATGGAACAGATGACTGTTCCTCAAGGGACTGCCATCCATGGAGAAACCATGCTGGAGAAGATTTTCCTGACAGGATTGCAGCTCGTGGAAGAACCCACAGTGAAACAGATGGATATTCCTGAAGGACAGCAGCCTGTGGAGGAACCATTCCAGAGCATGGAAAAAGTGTGAGAAAGAAAGAGAGGCAAACTGCTATGTACTGACTGTAACACCCCCACCCCTATTCCCCCTGTGCTGCATAGGGGTGGGAAGAGGAGTGAAAGGGAAATTCTAATTGTAACTGCTCAGCAGTGGTAATTTGTGACCAAGGAATGTTCTGGCATGGAGGGCAAGGAGGCCAAGCTGCAAGAAGGTGTTAAACTGACTGGAAGTAGGAATGCCAGAGACAGAACAGACTCCTTGCTAGGGAGTGAATATAGTCTGGACTCATATGTCATAGTACCCTTATAACATGTCATAGCTATAATATTGCTTTATTGACTCTGGAAATTAAATAACATTAATTAAAGTGACACAAAAAACATTTTAGGTGACAAAACATAGTAAAAAGCATGTTAATAGTGTTTTCTTGTTTGAAATGGGAGGACTACTGAATAACTTTTTTCTCAGTGAGAGGATATGTACAACAAGAAATACAAGTGATTAATATAAGACTTTCTTTTAGATGAAGAGACAACAAACCACTAGATGAGAGATAAGCAGTTGAAAATGAATCATTGGAATCATGGATTTATTATTAAAAAGTATTAGTTCAATCTGAAAATCAGTATCTATATACACAGCTAGGTGCCCAAACCTAGCTGTCATTAACAAGTAGTATATTATAGTTGAAGAATGAAAAGTACCTTATTAATGACAACTGTAATATCATTATACTTGCTTTTTATACAGCTAATATGATAATGAATTATTTGATGTCTTTTAAAATCTTACGTGATGATTGCTATATAGAAACACACAAAACAACTCCCGATTTCTTCATTGTCACCAGAATTTGTCATTGTAATGTTTAATGATAGTTTGGAAATCCTGGCCATACTTAGGTATGTATCTATGAGAAGAAAAGATGAAAGTAGAGAACTTTAGTTAAATATACTTCAATTAAATATTAACTAAGATTTTAAGTTGCATCTGAACTTTTAGAGAATGCTTCTGAAGATGAAACATTTGTATTCAATACAGTTGAAGCAAAACAATCTATGGAAAGATCATTTCTCACTGAGATAAAAAAAGAGTAGTCTTCTTTAAATGTTTCATTTGTATTCATTGTTAGACTAATCCAAGTTCTTATCCTCTCTTTTACTCTTTTTTTTTTTTTCAGCTGCATGGGTTTGATAGGTATAAAGAAATTGTGTATTTACAAGAATGTATGTTTCAAGACTAGCCTAGATGGAAAGTGCTATTTCAGTCCTATTTGGTGATATGTAATTTCAAAATGCCTGTATTTCTCTGTCATTTCTCTTATTAGCATGCTTTTTTTTCCCCTACAAAGTAACAAAACATTTCCATATGTGCTTTTCTTTTCAACAATTTTCTTTTCATTCTATAATGTTCCTAGTCCATAATTGCAAAATCAACAGCAGTCATGTTTTAAGTAAGGTGGATGTGTTTGTGATACAAGATCTCATAGGATTTTATTTTTATCTTACTAAATAGAATTTTAAATTACAAAATAAATGTATGCTTAAGGCATCTGAATGTCATTCATATTCATATTTTCAAGTGTACTCAAAGTAAATAAGTGCATTTATTTAAAGAAAAGTGCTTTGTATGGGGCATGTTGGATTTGCCAAAATTCATGTGCTGCATCTGTACTCTGTAAATCAACTACCAGCAAACTGCAATTAATGTGGATGGATAACCTACCTCTAAAGCTCAATGGTTTCAGTATGGACAAGTGAATTATCAGTGGACACAATGCCAAAGAATTAACGGTACGAGTACTTATAATTTATATATATAGTAGAAAATAATCTTTTTATTTTATTACAATAATATTTTCTAAGGAAGAATTGTCTACCTGGAATGTAATGATGTTACAGAACAGACAACCATGATTTCTGCTGTGCAGTCAGCAACAGCTTGTAGTCAGCTGCAAATGTTTTGAATTGTGCCAGTAATTCTGTGGTTGAATAATTTCATTTATGGAATGTCAAACAAGACTCAAATATTGCTGCAATGCCATTTTGAGATGCTAAATAACACCCAAATTAGAAAAGAGAGTAAAACAATTACTTGTTGGCTGTAAATGTAGCTTAATTTTTGTTTGTTTTCTGTTTTCTTCTATATGTTTTTTTACGAAGTAAGTATGCTGTCTAAAAGTACACACTGCCTGTGCCTTAGTTAATTCAGGTAACTGTGTATCAGAAACATCCTGTTTCCACAGTATATAAATGTTCTTACACATATTTGCATGTTTGCATGTTTGCTTTCAGATTACTCGACAAAAATGGTTTCCTGAAGACTGTAATATAGTTAATACCTATTTTCATTAAGTTATACCTAGTTACCTAAGTATAATCTTAAGCATTTATAAGCAAAGCATGTACAGATATCTGATTTTACTATATTCTTCAGCATGACAATTATTTGCAAAATTAAAAATTGCACAGTAAGATATCATAGAAACAAATAATCAGAGAATTATTCTGGTTGGAAATAAAATATTCGAGTTGCTCAGAGCAGGACTAATTAGATCTGGATGTGCAGGGCTGTATCCAGTCAAGGCTTGAATACCTCCAGGGATCCACACTCCACTCCTCTCTGGGCAACTTGCTCCAGGGTTTGACCATCTGCATGGTAAAAAATTTCCAATATCTCATCAGAATATCCCGTGTTCTAACTTGTGTCCTTTGCCCCTCCCCCTATCACTGGGCACTTCCAAGAGGTGTCTGGCTCCATGTTCTCTGTATCCTCTGATCACATAGCAGCAGACAGCAATAAGGTCTCCTTCAGCCTTCCTTTCTCCAGGCAGAATCAATCCAGGTCTTTCACCTTCCCCTTGTCTGACATGTGCACCAGCCCCATGGCAATCATGGTGTCCTACGCTGGATTATCTCCAGGGTGTCCATGTCTCCTCATAAGGGGGAGCCCAGGTTCTGTCAAAACACAGCACTGCAGTCATGGTCTCACTTCCTTTGATCTGCTTCCAGCACTCTTCCTAATGCATTGCACGACACTGTTGGCTGCCCTTGCTACAAGGGCTCACTGGTGGCTCATGGTCAACCTGGTGTCCACCAGGACACCCAGGTTCTGTTGTGCAAAGCTGCCTTCACAGTGTTGATAACACGCCAGTTTTGGCTATCGCTGAGCAGTATTTGCAGTGTCAAGGTTTCCTGTTTCACACGCTTTCTCCCCAGCAAGTAGGTTGGGAGTTGGTAAGAAGCTGGGAGGGGACGTAGCCAGGACAGCTGATCTGAGTTGACCAAAGGGATATTCCATGACATATAACATCATGCTCAGTAATAAAAACTGAAGGGAGGTGTTTTTTGGGAAAGTAGCCATTGCTTGAAGACTGACTGGGAGTCAGTCGTCTTGTGGAAGATTGTGAGTGATTGCTCTTGCATCACTTGGGTCTTTTTTTTTTTTTTTTCCCTTCACTTATTAAACTATCTTTATCTTGTCCTGCAAGTTTTCTCTCTTGCTGTTCCTATTCTCTCCCCGATCCTGTTGGGGTGAGGGAGTAAGCAGGCAGCTGTGTGGAGCTTATCTGTTGGCCATGGTCAAGCCACCACAGTTGTCCTTAATTATATTGTTGAAATATTTCAATATGTCAGTTTCTCTTATGAGTTTTATAGATTTTGTTTCTTTGTTTGTATTAATTGTAATAACTTCCCCTTTTTGGTGTGTTACATCATTCTATCATAAACAGATTTTTTCATATATCAGTACAGATAGAATTTGAATATATTAATGCTTCATCATTCCAGCCATATTAATTTTAGTTTCAACATGATTAGGTTGAACTGATGTTTATAAAAAGTCTGTATTTATTCTTGCTTAACACCTTAGATCTACAAATAATTGAATAATTTATTCTCTAATGTGTGTCCTGATTAATTCTGATATCTTGATTTTGTGTCAAATTCTTTTAGCTCCTTTTTTCCACTTCTCTCTGGTCAAGTCAGCTTATCTACCATGAAGATTTGTTCTGCCTCCATGTAGGAGCA